>NC_052490.1:7206839-7401886 GCF_009730915.1 Dioscorea cayenensis subsp. rotundata
ATGTTGAAGTAATCTTTTTAATATCTGCGGCTTAATTATGACTAGGGTCTTTCGCTCCGGACCCAAGGTTTAGATCTATTTCAGGAAATATGGTTTAACCTGGAACTCCTAGAGCCAAGCAACCCAACACAGTGTGAGGTGTCGAGACCGAGATCTCTCACAGGACAATAAGACACGTTAGTCACCTAACCTTAAGTATGGGACCAACAATGATCCATGACTCATTAAACATTATAGGAAACATAATGATTGGTCTTGCACTTGAAACAAATCCCCTGGTGACAATGTCCGGTGCCCCATTTATCAAATCGATTACCCTCCCATATTTCATTTGTGCCTCCTTCTCTTTCTTATTTCTATTTGAACTGAATCTTATTCACATAACTATTAATTCATCATCATTCTAGCTAAATACCAATCTTTGTGTTTCTAATCACTTTTCCATGGATTAAACAACCCAATTACCGGGCATTATTACTTCGACAAACCCATACACTTGAGGTACACGCAAAATGGCATTGTCAAGTTTTTGGCAATCACAGTTAGGGAATAGGTATGTAAGAAACACTTTAGACTTGGTATTTTAGATATTAACCATTTATTCTATTTCACACCTCTTATTCTTCTGTCCTTCTTATTATTTTTCTTCTTTATAAAGTGTACCCAAAGTTATGACCGATGGAACCCTTCAACATTAGTTGGCGGTGATCTTGAACTTGAATCTAACACTACGTAGAAGGGGTAAAGAACCTGTAAGAACAAACAAACAAGTTGAGGTAGAAGGTGAAGGATTAGATACTGGATACGACGAGGCAATGTAGGACACCGCTTTTGATTATGCCGCAGACTTTCGCTTTTGGGTACACAATCTAGCATTGTATGTGTCACCTATTGGATACCGTAATTTGAGCTGCTTACATTCATCTCGATTATTAAAAGCAACAAGATAGTTTCATGGTTTGGCCGATATCCAAATAATCACATAGGAGAACTTAGAAGTGTAATGACATGCTCAAGATCAATGGTGCTACTGGTGATGCTATCGTTGATGGCTCTTCCAACTCTTTCCTTGAAAGGAAAAGTAAGCAATGGCAACATTCATTACCCAGAGCACGATCACTCACATGGAAGAAAGATGGTAGAAGCTTTTCGTGTCCGATATCTCGAGAAATCGCTAAGCTTAGGAACGAAATATCCTCTCAGGCAACGGAATTGGAGTCTCATTTGGAGACATGGTATAGGCTCAAGGAGGTCCCAAGTGAAATGTCCTCAATATGGGTTCTAGTGATGATCGTCGTATTTACAATGGGTTGAACCCAAGTTACAAGATAAGGTTACTTGAGGTTGCTAAACAGAGGGTACCTTAGGGAGCAAGACCTCAAGAAGCCCGACATCTCTGTCATTGAAGAAATAGCTAAGAAAGTTATCGCGAACGCCAGAGACAAGAAGAAGGTAGTTGGACTTCATGAGATTGATCGCACCAAGTACTCATTAGTGGCCCAAATTGAAGTCATCGAAAGGTTAGTTAGACATTCAATCCCCATTAGGTGGTGGTGAAGACTATTGTATAGGGTGTAGGAAGGACATGCTCCATTTGATTGGCCTTCATTTCTAATTACATCCTTGGTAGACCAAGTGCATTTTGTGGTACGCACGAGAAACCATGGAAATCATATACAACACCCACAATTTGGGTTGAGGAGCCATCTAAATCTTCATAGAGTAATACTAGGTAATAGAAGACATGGAACCACCTTGTTTCCAACAACAACAATAAGCCCTGAATATGGAGAATCAAGTTTCAAGGTCAGAATACTAGATGACCGATTTAGAGATGCCTTTGACCAGATTCATCCAATCATTGACACAAGGTTTAGTCATTCGAAGCTACACTATAACTGACACCGGCCATTGCACAATGAGAATCAACTGGCAAATTGTGAAGTCAGGCTCTAGAGAGTCTCAAGGAAGCCATTTAGCAACACCAAAACTAATCCGAGAAAACATGTGAATGCTTATCACTGGAAGTGGTCGGAGGTCGAGGGGCTTGCTCCCAAGTGAGAAGCACCAATGTTGAAGCACCCGAAGCTACTTTCAAGAAACCATCTCCCAAAGAGGCTCAAAATCTGAGGCGGTTCCATCCGACCATTTTACCTTTATAACTAAACATTCTTAATGCACCACTTCCAATAGGTTTCCAAACACCATCCATCAAAAAGTATCATGGCATCTTGGACCTTGTTAAACATCTGGAAGCCTTTAAGACAATGATATTCTTACATGGAGCCCCTAATGAGATAGTATGTAAGGCTTTCTCAATAATGCTCCAAGATAAATATCAGTCATGGTTCTCTAGCCTCAAGCAGGGCTCTTTTCTCTGAAAAGTTAAGTTAAATTTTCCTTGGCTACTTACAAGAAGCGAAAGAAAATTCCCGTTATGCTTACAAATATTTGGTAGCAAAAGGTAGAATGTCCAGCGCTTCATGTACTAATTCAATCTTGAGACAATTGAAGCTCCCGATTTAAATAAGATGTTTGCTGTGGTGGCGTTGATGGCCAAACTCCAGTGACCACCTTTCTAGTTTTCCTCATTCAAAAGACAACTAAAAGATCTTGCTGAGCTTTTAACCCTTGTTGGGAAATACAAAAACATTGATGAGAATATGAGATCCAAGCGGCTATAAAAGGTGATTCAGGGTAAGGAAGGCAGAGGAAAGACAGAAAAGATAATAAAGAACCACCTAAGCGCCCTAAAAAGATTAAAACAAGATCAATGATTGATGAAAAGAAGTACCCTGATCAAATTTTGCAGTTATATGCCTTTGCATATAAGCTGAGGAGGGATCCTCATGCAAATACAAGATCAGGAGATACTAAAGTGGCCCTCCAAGATAACAACCCTTATAGCTCGGAGAAATCCCCAAACGTACTACCATTTTCATCAGGAAAATTGTCACGACATACAAGAGTGAAAACTTACCGGATGAGATAGAAGATTTGATCCAAAGTGACACCTTGGTCAATATGTAAAGCAAGATCCATAGAAAGGCGTGTCCATCCCATCAAAAAAAAACCAACCAATAGGTGGGGTGATCCACTTTATAGTACAAGATCCACTAGCAAGAAGACTAGTATTTGGCGCAAAAATAGAACACCAGGACAAACACCTAATCTGGACTCCCAAATAAGAAGACTGGACAGATCATTAAACAGTCTTTCAAAAATGATCTAAGAGTTCATCATCTGCATGATAACACACTAGTACTTTAGATGATCGAAGGAAAATTTGTTGTAATGAAAATTCTTATAATTAGTGGAAGCTGGGCATATATTCTGTTTTAGGACACATATGAGAAGAAAGATATGGCCTAGAGTGGTTAGGCCTTTAAAGTCCTATTTATAAGGGTTCACTCAACAAGCCTTGCTACCCAAAAACGTGATTTGCTTAATGCTTACAACAAGAGCTCCACCTTGCCAAACTATAGTGACAGTAACTTTTCTTGTGGTCAAATGTCCTAACATTGTCATTTGCAAGGACCATGAATGCCTTAAAGGCTGTGGTCTCCATGTACCATCTTATGATGAAATTCCCAACAAAGCAAGGGTGTGAATGATTGTGAGGAAACCAATCACCTGCTTGGCAATGCTACATAACCCTTCTCAAAGGTAACAAGCAAGAAACCACATCTGCAAAGGTTCGCAAAGTAGGTTAAAAGAAACCGGCAACAAAGCCAGCCTCAATAGAAAAATTGGTTGTAGTTTGACCGAGGGAAAACCAACCAAACAAGGTTGTTTATATCATGTAAAGTTGTAAGGTGTCAACAAAGAGAATCTTGAGTTTTCTTTGAGCCAATGGGTAAATCTTTGCTTGGATACTGGAATACCTCTCAAGAGAAACCGTGAAGTCATAAGATATCACTTGAATGTAGGAGTTTCACGATCCTCATAACCTGAAGCTTGATCTACTCTCTCAAGACATTAACTCAAATCAACTTAAAAATAAGGTGTGATCAAAGAAGAACATCCCTATTCAACAATAATTACCTGGATTCCACCTTGAGGACATGATGTCTTTTTGGGAGGGGAGTAATATTAGGCCTGCCCCCATAAAGATTTACATTAGGCCTAAATAAAAAAAGAAGAAAAGTCAATCATGAATTAAAAAGTCAATTAGGGGTATAATAGTAATTTAGCTTTTTAGGGTTTAGATATAACTAGGAGATTAAAGAGTCATATGGGGGTCATGTTGTGGTTTGTCTTTTTTGTTCTTAGTAGTTGGGTATTGGAGAGGTTAGCCTATCTCTCGAATTACAGGCCAAGCTTTGGTGTTCTTTAATTCAATTATAAACAAATCTTCAATTGTTTTCCTTTAATTCCTATCGAGATCCTCCTTCTCCAACAATGCATATCCGACGTACAAACCAGTTAAGCAAAAAAAATGCCATTTCAACGCTAAAAGGCAATGAACAATTGATGAAAAGTTTGGAAAGTTACTGAAGGCAGGATTTATTAGAAAAGTCCAATAACCAGGTTAGTTAACCAATGTAGTTTTAGTTACAAAAGCCAATGGGAAGTGAAAATTATGCAAAGATTTTACAGATCTAAATAAAGCTTGTCCCAAAAATAGTTTCCACCCCAAATAATTAATAAATTGGTAGACTTCACTACAAGGCATGAGCAATTAAGCTTTCTCGATGCCTTTTAACAATACCAACAGATTCAAATCATAGAAGCGGAGAAGGAGAAAACCTTTTTCATTTAAGATAAAAGAACTTATTGCTATAAGGCCATGGCATTTGCGTTTGATGAATGCTGAAGCAATTTTATAGATGTCAGTGAATAAAATCTTTAGCGAACAAATTAGGAACAACATAGAAGCGAACATAGATGACATGCTTGTGAAAAGCAAAAAAAGGGCAAAGCATGTGATTTATCTGAAAAAAAAGAAAAAAGAAAAAACTTTCAGGTTTTCCTGAAATTTAACATGCATCTAAACCAAATGAGATGTGCCTTTTGCACTAAGGTTCAGAAAGTTCCTAATTTACAGGGTAACCCCAAGGGGAATTAAGCCAAACTTGGAAATGATCTACGTGACACTGGAAATAAGCCCCTCAAAGTTAGTAAGGAAGGTCCAACAGTTGAATTGTCGACTCATAATCTTGGGGCAGTTCACTCTCAAAGTTGAGAGACAAAAGTCTTCTTTTTTTACAAACCCTTTGAAAGGCTCCGAAAGTAAAATAGATTAAGGAGTACGAAATAGCCTTCCAACATTTGGAAAAATATTTAAGCATCATACCGTTGCTAACTAAGCTAGAGGTTCCAGACATGCTAAAATTGTATTTAGCCACTTCAGAATATGCAATTAACTCAGTTCTATGTAAGGAGGAGGGTGTTCATAGGCCTATTACACCAATAAGATGCTTAGTGATGTATAGGCCAAATGCCTTCTAATTAAGAAGTTCGTATCCACCCTAGTCACCTTTGTCCATAGTTAAGGCTTTATTTTAAAGTGCAGCGCATGGTACTGCTAACTGACTAACCACTAAAATCAATTTTGCAAAAGTATGATGTGTTTGAAAGGCTCACAAAGTGGGTAATCAAGTTGAGCAACTTCAACATAGCTTATCCATCTTGAACTACAATCAAGGCACAGGTTTCAATAATCACATAGGAACCATCCTAATTAGGAGTAAGCTTCCTTGTCTGGCTTCCATTCCCCGCAAAATATTTCTCCTCAAAACCACATCACCGGGTTTGCAAACACATGGCATAATCAAATCCATAGACACATGGCATAGTCAAGCTCAATAAACCAAATCTGAAATTGGCTCATCCAATGGGGCAGATCAAACCTCTATAGGCAATAAGTCTCCCATCCTCCTTCCCCTCTCCCTTTCCCCAATAACTAAAAAAAATTGTCTTGATGTTTTTCTCGCATGGATGGGATAAAGGTTGGACTTGGCCGTCAGCCTCATGGAAAGCCAACCTGATGTGTAAGAGAAAGAAGGAACTACTCATCAAAGAAAGAGAAAGTCCAATTAACCCATTGATTGAGACTTATGCGGATCCTAAGGCAGAAGGCATTTCACATCAAGACCCACCATTGCAACAAGCAAGCCTTCTCATACAAAAACTTAGTGCATGAAGAAGGATCACCAGAATTATTCAGTACTTTATTTTTTTAGGTTGTCAATTTTAGATATGGTGGTGATAAAACCCAGTGTTCTTAAAAACGAGAAAGGTGCTCAGGCAAGACGAGGCCCTAGCATCTCAACACCCTCAGGGCGAAGCGCCTTCAATGAGGGCAAGCCTAAGCGAGCGCTTTTTGCCAAGAGCCTCGTAATAAAAATAAGCACCTTTTATTTTTTTTTATTTTTTTATTTTTTTTTATTTTTTTTTTGTTTTTGCTATAAACCCTATATTTAATGCTTTCAATTAGTAATAATTAGGATTTTAAAAAGACACTAATAAGAAAGGAAATAAATTTAGGGGATGAAAATTAGATGATTTTAAAAAGGCACACTTACTAATAAGGAAGGAAATAAACTTTGTGGAGAAAAATTAGGTGATTTACATGTATAGTTGCTGTTTTTTTTTTTTTTAAATAATGAGTAAATTAAGGAATTAACTAATCAATTAGAGAAAATTGAAAAGGTGGCAAAAGTTGCACTTGCTGTAAACTTTAGAACAAAAAAAATGAGGAAGCTCAAGTACGAGAGCTTCAACTTTTAGACCAAGAATTATAGACAAGGAATCAGAGGAGATTGAGGATTATAAATCTAGTGGAGTTGAAGCTAGCTTAGATGATGAAAATGCTGATATTATAGAATTAGATGACTTATAAAGATAGCATTTGCACTCTAAAAACCTTGAGTAGTTCTAGATATGTAGGAACTGTTTTGTTTGACTATATGTTATGCCCCGTTTGACTTTAATTATTCTAAAAATTATATATATATATATATATAAGTTATTTATTATTACATTATTCTGGTGTGCGCCTTTCGTGGCGCCTTTTGCCTCAAGCAATAATAATGCATCAACGACACATCAATAGTTATACTGAATCAGAGCACTAGCAAAAAATTGCAGGGCAGTACAACACAGAGTGTAATCGGAGCTAAACAATATATATATATATGTGTGTGTGTGTGTGCAAGTATGCCTACTTCAGTGTAAGATTGTTGGATCAAATAGTCTAAGTACACATACACAATTATTTTTATGCAAATCGATCAAAAGAAGAAAAAATAAAAGAAAAAATAAAAAAAGATTAGCTATCCTGGATTAGACACGCTATCTATGCTTGCCCTAACACTGAAGTAGCCCCTTCCGTGCAAATTTGATTAGGGTCTTCTCCAAGTGCTAGTGTATATACTAACACAACCAGTGAGCGGCCCGCAGCTTAGCTCGTTTAGCTCTAGGTTTTCTCAAGTGTTAGGTTTTTTTTTTTTGTATATAGCTCCTCAAAGCATTGGTTTTTTACGATTTTAGACCCTATTCCTTGATGCTTTAGTAAAAGACTTTGTTGGGATTCGATATGACCAACATTAATTAAAATTTTATTATTCTTTTCTAATCAATTAAGAGCACTTAGCACTTTTAATTACACTAATAAAAACCTCGCCTAAAAAAAAGTAATATATCCCAAAATTGTTTGCCATTATATTAACATATAAGTACTGGTGCAACAATATTCAAAAAAAAATAAATAATGCTACCTCATAAAGTTGTGAGGAGAATAATTTGAACTAAAAGAATTTTTAACGAGATTTGACCATGTGTTAAGAAATATCAACAAATACCTGAAGGTCCATCTTTGCCTTTATGAAGAGAAAATTGCTGAAAATCTCTACCAGGGCGATGTACATCAAATACTCTCAACATTTTATTGTAGCCAGCAAAAAGCCTGCAGAAGGAACAAAAAATATAGAACCAGAAAACATACAAAGGACAGATGCTATCCCCCATAAAGAATTGAAATATGCAACAATAACATGATACAAATGGCATGAACATATTTTACAAAACCAGCTAAGCAGATAACTTCCCCAAAATACATCTGCGTAAGTGTGCCATGAAAAGAAATTACGCACCAGGAGAATCAAAACATATAAAATGATAAACATTGAAAAGGAATTAAACCACTTTTTATCTCGACAAATATAGTCATATTACGAAATTATCAGTGGTACTTAATTTAGAAAAAGAAGCTTTATATTTTGTGAAAGTGAACAAGTGTGGAAATTTTGGCATGACTAGAAATTGTAGAGTTTCATTGTATTATAACAGTGTGAAAACATTAAAACATCATAATGTCAGGTCGCTTGAATGATACATGTCTTTTGATATAATATAGCCTTTCAAGCATCTACAAACTATACATTTGTAATACAAAATATTTCAGACAATACCCATCACACGATCTAACACCATGCAGTAAATCCTACGTATCATTTTATATATTAGTTGTCCAGCTCTAAGAGAGCTATAAAAAGGTAGTTTCTGACATATAAGAAAGTAAGATATGACATGAAAGTTAATAAATTTTTTTGAGGAAAAAAAATCTATTTGGAATTTCCATGTAGATTTTGAAAAAATAATAAAATGAAATGGAACCTTTACAGTGAACCATGGTATCATAACATTGCTGATCATCATATGTCTGATTAGAAACTTGCTCTTGGGACTAACAAACAAAATTGCAAATTACAAAGTCATCAACATATAGACCGAAGATAAAAGGTAAGCATCAGAGACTGTGGAAGACAAATTAAATACTTGGTGCCTGAGGAGCTGAAGGAGACTGAAAGGGCGGCAGTTATCTCATCCATTTCATTGTAGGCTCGGTAGGTGCACCGCAGCTACCATCAAAGCAAAAATGATAATCAGCAATATGGTTACATTTGCAGCAAATTACCGATCCTTTACCTGACCAGATGTAGCATCCCAAAGATGAATAGGGTGATCACGTGTTGTTGCCACAAAAACAGAGGAGGTGGGATCTGGGCAAGAACAAGCAGCCCACCACATTATATCAAATTAAAACAAACTCATGACATAAATTTTAACAACAGTCCAACTCATCGCAATATACCAACCTGATGAACACATATAGGGGTACCAGCAGTAGTCATAAACCATCTCTGCTTCATTTATGACGAGACTTGAATGGTAAGAATCTACATAAAGGAGAATTAATTAAAGTCAAAATTTTGATGAAATGAAGTATTGGGAGGGAGGAGGATGTCAGACCTTGGTAATCTGAAGCCAGTTGATCAATGTAGCTAGCCTCCTCAGGCCTAACAGGAGCATAGTCATAAATTGATGGAGATAGTAGAAACTAAAATGTGAATTTGTAGGAGGTGAAAGAATCAAGAATCTCACAGGTGGAAGAGTTGGACGGTGTTGTCATCACAGCTAGTGAGAAAGCATGTGCCATCAGGTGACCACTTCACCCCTTTTAAGAAGTTATTATAGTTGCTAGGGTTTTCAACCCCATTCCTGAACTGCTGGAAGAAGTGATAAATCTTGCGAGGAGGAGAATCAAACCTTAGAAACGGCCAAACAGCAGTGGCATCTGTTGACTGCTGACTAGGGTCTTGTTCTTCTTCCCTTCTGTCCACAGTCATGATGCCTCTTTTCTTATGCTTCTATGGGTACAATTTAAACCTGGTGATAGGCAAGAGAACATTTTGAAGGTTTCACATATTTCATCATTTATCAATTATGCTCTAATAAAGTCCATGATCGATCCTTGAACTCTATCAAACTGTTCATTTTGGTCCTTAAACCCAAAAGTCACCATTTTCCCAGAAATACACAACGATTTTCTGTTTGGTACCTGAACTATGCAAAAAAATTAACTTCTTTTATGAAACAGCAAAAATATGTCCACTTTGGTTCATGAACATCATATTAATATGTTTATTTTGGTTCTGAAATGGTATCTCAACTAATCAATAACTAAGACAATCCATTAAACAGATAAATTGCCAACCCCAAGTAAATAGTTATATATTGCTCAAGGACATAAGTGATACTTGAGTTTAGAGACCAAAATGAGCATTTGTGTATAGTTCAAGGACTATTCATTAACTTTCAACCAAAAAAAAAAAAAGAACGATTACACAACTGAACTCTCGACCTGAATGGCTGAATGTAAGTCCGATTTGTCAACTCCAGTCCTCCAGACAATTTATTAATATAAAGTAATGCTAGCATTGACCTAAGAAAGGCCACTAAAATCCTTACACCAGTTAGTGAGACACCTAGATGATATCCAAATCTTTGAAGGCTATTCATAGGAATTATAACTTGTTGTTAACAAAAATAAGAGCTTCCTGTAAGGAACCAGAGAAGCGCTTCCTGAAATTTTAATGAAGGTATGGCATTAACTCGTCCAGTGAGCAGATAGTTGCAGACAACACCAGAATATCAGATGAATACATATAACTAACAAGTACATTATAATTTCGGGGTTTGTTTCTACTAACATACCCCAACAAAATAGATAATTGCCAATATACCCTTGTAAAAGACATATTTCTTATACACCCTTACAAATCACCGTTATTTTCTTAGACTTTCTAACTAAAAGTCAACTAAAAATTTTATAAAATAACCAAAGTACTTGCTCTATTATATAGGATGAGGATATGTCATTTTATTGGATTTTTAAGTTGCCTTTCAAATATAGTATTATATTAACAAAAAGAAGTGTTGTGTTGTAACTTCCTCTTTTATATAGCAATGACTCATTTCTTAGTATAGGCACTTTTCAATAAGATTAAAAGAATGATATAGTTTAGTGTTATCATCAATATTTTTTGTGTATCCACCTTAAAAAACAAAATGGTATGAGAATAATGGAAATCCTAATTAACTCCAACTGTTCTCTGAGCCATGTCCTCTAATATTGGAAATTCATGTCACTCCGACTTACACAGCAACAAAGGTCAATGCTAATTGTAAACAGAACTTTAAACAAGACTCTGTTCAGTTTGACTTGCAATAAATAGATGGCCAATTATCAGTATAACTGTAGCATACAAGTCATATATTTTGTCCCACAGCCTCTCTGGCATAATATAAGAACCCACATGCACAAATGGAATGTATGAAATAGTTTTGGATAATGATAGGCAATCAAACTATAAGACCCAGCACTAAGTCTCATTATGTCAAATCATTTGATATAAATAGTAAGATAACAATAAGGTACTCTCGTACATAATGTTGATAACATTTCTAAGGTTAGCAATTACTTTCATTTCTGTTCAAACAAAATAGTACCAAGGATGACATTGACGCACATTGAAAAAATCATGAGAAAACAATGCATTTCTTGTGAAACAAGCAAATAGTGACCATTAATAAGGATTTTCCTTCCAAATTGAAATGAGGCGAAAACGCATGCCTGTTCATCAGAACTGATTCGAACGATACCCATAGTCCTCCTAGTTTCCAAGTACTCCTTGGAGTCATCTACATTGTCAAGCTCATCACAGCAACACTGATTTAGATAGTGAAGCCCTTTAGAATTATGCAATTTCTTTCTTTCAATGCCCTGAAATTAACAGTCTAAACCAAATCAATTGAAAAATTGATTGCGCAATCAGGCCAATTGATGAGGTATTTACTCATTACATATGAAAGTTTACACAATCATTTACAGACATGAACATTAATTTTCTATTGATGTGGGATCTGTTGGGTCAACCACAATAATTTTCTATTCAACCCTTACGATGGCTAAGGGAACATTAATCCTAAAACAGCAAAATTTCTCTATCAATCTTGAACTCCTAGTCTTGACATCATGCTGCATTTTTCTCTTTCTCCATTGAAGAATATATATGATAACATTAATGTATATGCTATTCTAATCATTTTCCTTTTTTGCTTTCTAAGGTACTTGTCAAAACTATACTTTAAGAACCTGGGGTGTGTGTCAAACCAGCATTCCATTCAACCTAATTGGATTCTACAAATGACTCTTGGTAAATTTTACAATAACACTGAACTTAATTATATAAATAATACTGAAATAATAATTTCTTCAAAAATATAACCATAAAAGAAAACTGAGAAATTATTTGTAGTGTCATACCCATTTTAAGAGAACAGATAGCTTCTCAATATCAAATATAAAAATTAAAAAAAGCATGGCACTTGCAGCTCCAGAAAGTCTACCCTTTTGATTAACTGAATCTTCACATTTCCCAAATCATCTAGTCAAGGTAAATATTACATTAAATCTCCAAAATCTCAGTCATGACCAATAATCAGACTACATAAGCATTTTTAAAATAAAATTACAGCACTGGATCACTGATATCCTGCCATTAGAACCCTAGGGAGGGAGAGAGAGAGAGAGAGAGAGAGAGAGACCTGAGATTCTGCACGGAAACAGAGAGCTCGCCGGGCGATGATCGGAGGCCTTAGGAAGTGATGGGAGTGTTCTCGGACTTGACCACTAGGGCAAAAAAAAAGATGAGATTAGCTAGACCCCCCGTACTTTTAATATTTATGAGATTTGCATGTAGACCCCCGTACTTTTAATATTTAGATTTTATACAATACCCTGGAAAAAACCCATTGGAAAAAGCAGCACTACACTGGCTAATACACCCTCCTTTGATAAAATACTTGCGAATTGTCATTGTTTTACATGACTAAAAATAGGTACGAGTTAAAGAGAAAAAACCAGTCCAAAACTTACCCACTTGGTCAACCTTGTAACTAGGTTGCTATAGTGACGAGTTGGGCTATCCCTAATCTATTATTGGAAAATTGATCCATCAATTTAGCCCGGAGTTGCATCCCACAAGGTAACACCGGATGGTTGCAACCCAACGGGCTTTATTTTATTTTATTTTATAGTTTTAACCATGACAAAATGTAAAATAAAGTATTTTTCCTTTTTTTTTTCATTCGGTTTGATTCCATATACGACATTTATCCCCCTATTAATTTCACACCAATTTTGCAATTCTCTCAACTCTCAAGGCTCCACATTTCTTTTAAGTACTATTAGATTCTCTCTTTGATCTCAAGCTCTCCCTAATATCTAATGAATAAGATTAGCCCTAATTTCGGCTTGATTAATTTTAAATTTATGCTATTAATTGTTATTATTGTTTTATTTGCAATGCTATTAATTGTTATTGTTGTTTTATTTGCTAAATACATCAGATTATTTAAATTTTACTCTATTAGTTGTTTAATAGTTCTATTTATAAATTATAGTCAATTATTTTAATTGTAGTCAATTAATTTAGTGTTAGCTTATTTATTTTGTTTGTTATTTTCAGTTTACCTGTAATTCCTTAACATTCTTTATTTTTTTTAATTTTACATTTTGTGAGTGATAATTTAATTATTTTATTTGGTACTTAATTTTTCTTATAACCAATTAGCATTGTGTGGGGTCGTTTATATTGTTTTGCCTTTAATAAGGTCGATCAACTAAAAATAAGTGATCACAAATCATAATTTTAATTATTTAAAGTTTCATGTAATTGTGGGTTCATGACTTCCATTAGAGGCAAGCTTCTAATATTAATTACCCCAAACTAAGTTATGGGAATCTCCAATTAAGAACATGTGTGAATGACAAATAATTGGATAAACATAAATTTTTTTTTTGTATTTCAAAAAGCGTATGAGTACATGAGCATGAGAGAGAATACAAAACAAACTAGGAAAACAATTTTTTACTTTAATCCTGCTTTCCAATTTTCATATTTGCATTATTTGGCTAATGCTCTTGACTCTTTTGCTAAAAGCACATTAGAAAGCGATAAGAACTAATGTCACCTATGAAGTGCAAGTGCAATGCTAACTAGTTTTATAGGGTGCTAAAAAACAATGTTATCGATCCTCAACTAGAGAGTACTAGTACTACTTCTCAAATCATCAAATAGCCTAGCCACAATTATGGGTGTTAAATCTAAAACAGAAACTAAGAATCGGAAAACAAGTAAAATCATGACATATTAAGCATGTAAAAAATGTGTTCAGGCATAAACTTTCCTTAGGTTTGCTTGAGTCTTGAGCAAGGTTGCACAAGATTTTACAATATAGTTGAATTGAGAGGGTTCTTAAATCATATTGTCCTCTTTCTCAAGGTGAACAATAACTAGTCTCATATAGTGCTGATATCAAACTACCCTATCTGCATTGCACTCGATGAACTCTATCTAGAGAAGACACAAATTTATTGAGTAATCAATCTTTCTCTCCAGGCTATTGGCCCTAATTCCATACAAAACTAGATTTGAATCTCTTCCTAATACTCGTTCTCTATGATTGCATTACAATTGGAATCCTATGTCAACTCACTTGGAAGAATCACAAGGAGAGAAATCTCAATCCTAAAGTGCCCTATTTCTAGGTGGACTAGTGATCTCCTTCCATTGTGGTATGTCTATACGAGATGGATCTCTCGATTTGTTACATAAGTACATTAATCATGGACTCTCGGCTTTCACTACAATAGAGTTCAAGACAAATAATAATGCATAATTGAATTTAACATCAAAGTATTGCAATTGATCAATCGATACAAGCTTCGAAGTCTAGAACCAATGTCAACAAAATAGTAGACCCTAGGTTCTATACATACCCAAACACCAAGAAGTTTAGTTCTCCATTAGAAGAGAACAATCATACAATCCAACCAATGAGAAGAAAGTAAATGAAAACATTAAAACTTCTTCCAAACTTCACCACCCCAGAGTGTTAGTCAATCTACCACAAATCTCCCACAAACTCCTCCGAGAACTCATCTCATCGGTTCTAATGATGCCCTAGACCATGGATGAAACCTCCAAGTTACTAGATTGTTGGAGAAATGCCTAAGATTATTTATCCTCTTTTTTCTTTGCTTGGTGGCCAAAGATATCCCAAAAAACTCTCACTAAAATCTCTAATATATTTTATATCTAATCTCTTACGAACAACTTATAGGTGTAAGAACAAGGGCGTAAGGAGTTGGAGATGATTGGTCGAGTGCTTTACAGTCGTCTTATGGGAGTAAGCTCCGCTTATAAGGTCTTCTATCTTGATGTTACAGTCAAACTTACACTTATAAATATTGGACTATAAATTTTTCTGGATGGTGTTTGTAACCTCATTTACGAGCATATGTGCTTCCCATAAACTCTTCTGAATGAAACTTATGCTTTAGCTTACGAGCATAATTCCTACCAGCAAGGTTCTCTGTCTGGCAATTATGCTCCTATTTTGCGGGCATAAGCATGCCCGCAAGGTTCTCTGAATGAGCCTTATGGCCATAAGCGGTGACCGTAAGGGGACTATAAGGTGTTATAATTGGCCTATTATCTTGTTCATGATGTTGAGAAAGCTCTTTCTTTCTTGTTTTGGTCCAACATTACCTCTTTGAGCTTCCTCTTTCCCATCATGCATCACCCATAACCTAGAAGCAATTTTTATCCATGTTAAGCATTGTCTTCCAAATGAATGCTACAATTCATGCCAATTAATTGTATAAATCATATAAAAATATGTTTAGTTATTCACTTATCGTAAAGAACCTTTTTTTTTTAACTTGGTGACTATGGCCTTCTTTGATTTTTTTTTTTGTGTGTGTGTGTGTGTGTGTGTGTGTGTGTGTTTGCATCTTGACATATTGTATAAATCTCAAGTTATGGTCACTCTACATTTGTGAGTCACATACCTGATTCTCTTAATTTTTTTATTGTTGAAGACTTCAGTATTTTTTGTTTGTGAAGTTTTTAGGCCTTTGACTTGTAAAACTTCTTAGGTCTTTGACTTCTTTGTGTCTTGAAACTTCAGAGTAACATTTGTTGTTTGTATAAAATGTTAGGTTTTGACTCTTCCATGCTTTTGAGCCTTAACGGTCATATCATCACGTTATGACCTCCCATATGATTAGATCACTAACTCAACTATTTTGATTAACTTGCTTTTAGAATGGACCTTAAGTTGTAACTATAAACTTGATTTCCTTTGGCTAGGTCATCAAAAGACTTTTCTAATTTGCCCTTATGAATATCCAACATTGGACCTCATAGTAGATTTGAAAAAAATGATTGAAGGTTTTCATAATGCTTAAGAGTGTCAAACATTGCACCTCAAAATGGGTTTAAGAAAAATCTTCAAATGGTTTCCATCACCCCTGTGTGTGTCGAGCATTGGACCTTGCAATAGGTTTGAAGGGATCACCTCAAAAATTTTCATCACCCCTACAAGTGTCAAGCATGGACCTCACAGTTGGTTTTGAAGAGAAATTTTCAAGAATTTCCATCAAAAGCTTTCATCACCTCTGTGAGTGTCAAGCATTGGTTCTTATAGTAGATTTCAAGAGAGTTTTCGTAAAAATTTTTATCAACATTGTTTTTTACTCCTATGAGTGTCAAGAGATCTCATAGTAAGTTTTAAAAGAGTTTTTCATAAAAACTTTTCATCGACTCTTTTTGCTCCCATAAATGTCAAGAGACCTCATAGTTAGATCTATCCAAGGGCTGGGTTACCCACCCAAGCCTAAAGGCCTGCCTGAAAATTGTGAGCGCTTGGACAAATATATTAAGCCCGATGATCGAGCTTGGACAAAAAAAAGAGCGCATTTTAAAAACAGGTCGTGTCTGCTTTTTTGTTAAAGGCCCTAGGCCCGCCCGAGTTATATAATATATTTATTAAGTAGTTTTGTAATTATATATATATATAATTTAGATATTAATAAATTAAATATTCATTTATTGAAAATATAAAAGGGAATGTTTCTCCCATTCATTTTTGGGCTAGCCGTCATTCTCTAGTTTGCTTCTTGTTAGTTTTATCATCCTCATACTTCATTGAAAGCCTTGCAATCGTCACTAGAGGATTCTTGGGATTTCAATCAAAGACTCAATTCCAACCCCAAAGAAGAGTTCCTAGTTGAAAGTCCTAGAACTCAAAAGAGTGCCATCTATTTGAAGATTTCTCATCCAAGATCTCAATCTCTTTTCAATCCCTCAACTCAAGTTAGAAATCTAAAAACTTAAGCTTTAAGGTATAACTTTATTCTATTATTTGGTTTAGGATTTCATAGCCAATTTTTAAATTGAAAATTAGGGGTTCCGCAAAGTTGTTTAATTTATTATAATCGATCTACTAGATTTATTGGTATTTCATATATATTGGATTCTAATATTGGGTTGTATTTGTGAGTTGGGATTTTTTTATTGTGATTCTAGAAAAATAAAATCTCCTCCTTTTTAGAGAAAAAATATAAACTTTTTTTATTTGCCAAATTCATTGTGGATTGTAGGAATTCTATTAGCCCTATCTTAGATAGTAACTTCAAAGTACTAGTAGATAAGAGGGACAATGTAGATTTTTTTTATACTTAAATCTTTATTAATTGGATGTTGATGATGACTAATTGTTCTTGGTTGATCTTTGTAAGTTAGTCTAGAGTGGTCACAAATTGTATATCTTCGTGTTTTGTTATAAAAAAAATCTAATGTAATTTTTCCTTATTTATTTGTTTTTAGTCATGTTTTCATTGCAAAGTAAGCTCCATGTATATTCCTGATCTTTATTTTCTTAGATTTTTTATTTGGTCTATGTGTAGCATTGTCCATCAAGCAATCACAACTTACCTTTTCTGACTATCAACTCTAATATTCTAATCTAGAACAACTATTCAGTCATTGTTGGACATCAAGGTAATCCTAAACAATCTTCAATTGTTCAAGTTCCATCTTTGGCATTAACATGTACTCATTTTGTAATCTCATTATTTCACCTGTGCATAATTTATTTAGAGCATTATTCATCAAATCATACCAAGTGTTTTAGGGAATACAATTAGTGCTCTTGTTGTAATTTTGAATTGTTATAAATTCAATACCGAAGTGAATTTTGGTTGTGATGCTGTAGGTATTAGATTATTTAAGCATATATTTTCTGTAAGGAGACTAGTGTAATATTATGCAATTTGGTGGAAAGTTGATTCTGGAGGCTTGGAGATTTCCTCTTTTAAAAAGAATTGAAAATTCTTTCCTTTTCTAGCTGAATTTATAGCATGGCTAGTGTTTTAAAAGCCTTATTTACAAGCAACAGCACATTTAAAATTGAATGCTATCATAGTTATATTATCCATGAATTTATATTGGATATGAACATATATTTTTTTTTTGAGAAGATAATAAACATGAAGAGAAGAATAATAATAACATGTGGTTCTAGAATACACTCTCACTGAACTGCATCATGTAGTTGTGCTAGTGTTCTTTGCTTTGTTTTTGTTTGTGCTATGATACAAATCAAATAGTATGTGTATGAATTACCTAGTTTTTCTTTTTAGCCATCTTCACACTAACAAAGGATCAAGAGAAAACACACAGAAATCTTGAATTGAAGTTTAGCTTTTGGTCCTTAGTTATTCATACACAAACAATGTAGACAACACACAGTCACATACACAACATAGACAACACACAAAGAGATCTTCAACTGAAGTTTAACTTTTGAAGATAATTAGTTTTTCACAGAAATATACACATGAACATTGGTATTGAGTTTTTCACAGACATACACATGCATCATTCAGTACACACACACAAAAACAAACAAACATTGGTTGTATTGTGCATTTATTTGTTTTCTAGTAGTCTTATTTGTTTACAATTCTATATTAGTATAGGACTTAAATTTCATGATAATGCAAGTTTCAAATGCACCCATAAATGTGGAGTATGGATATAATGAATATGAAGTGTTCCCAATAGTCAAAAAGCAACAACATACATTGAAGGTTGTTGTAGGCAACCTTTTAAGTATATTTTCATGTATTAAACCTCAACTTTTGTCATCTCATCATGCATTCTTCCTTACTTTTGCATGTAATTCTTTTGTTTAGCATTCTCTATATCTAGGGAGGTGGTGCTTGAGTAAATGAGGCCCAGGAAAGCTAGGCCTAGTAAGGAACATAACCTACTTGTATAGTAGAGTGGCTGTAGAACATAAAAATAATGGAGGACAAGCTGGACATAAAAAGGAGAGCTAAAAGGAAGTAAAAATAAGGGGGGAGAGATGCAGAAAAGTGAAGGACCGAAAAGGGAGTTTTGGGTAAGTAGGAGGAAAGGAAGAAAGAGTTTTTCTTGTTTTTGATCTTTTGTATTTTTTGATGGAAATGCTTGTAGTGTGTAGTTTTATCATGGAAGAGTAAAAACTCTTAGTCTAGGATGGGGTTTATGTTAATGTAAGCCCTAGCCCCAATACATTGCATTAACTCTTATTATTTGGATAATTATTATGAGGTATCATTTTATCAATTATTATTTCTATGCATAGTTAATAAGATAAAACATCCTTAAATATTGGTTCTGCTCAAGTTATAAAATGCATGATTTGGATAGTAAAACCTTGGAGCATAAATTGGAACAATATTCTAAATGCCCCTAATCGATTATTTTCATGGGAATGAAAATAAATTAAGACTAATATATCTTTTGTGAGATGACCTTGTTTTACGAGTTATAGGATATGGGATATCAATCAAGGGACATAAATGTTAGGGAATAGTGTACCTGGATCGATCCGCTCTTGAGAATACTACATGGTTGTAAAGTTTTTCTCAAGCAATTCTTGTACTGAAATTCTTTGACCTGAAATCACTATGGATCTCATATGAATCTTTACATGATTTGACTTACGCCTAACATCATTCATAACTAAGTGGCAAGTATGGATTTGTTTAGGCATATCACGGTTCATGCTGGGTGACATGAGTGAAGTGAAGCGATTATCCCTCTCTGTAGAGAGTGTAAATATCACAGGCCACATGATTAGTGAGACTGAGTAGTGCGTGGCTACACCCAAGGAAAATGATAAGAGTTATCATTTACTTGACCTAGTCAGTTCACTAAGAGATTAAGAAATTAATTAGCATTTAATAAGGGTGACTCACTCCATGTCTTATGCTAATTAAGATATTCAGTGGTAAAGGATTGTATGAGGTTGTGATAGGTTTGTTAATTCTCGAACTTGACTTTCGTTTAATATTGAGTAATCATATTATCTTGCTAGAGAGTAATTATGATTTATAAGCGTTAAAGTTGTTTAAGCTCATTGTCCATGTTAAATGAACCTACAGGATAGTACACTAGAATGCCGAGATCAAGGTTCAATAATTGTTACTCATTGGACAACCTAATTAGGGCTTTAGTGAAAAACCTAATTAGGTGGATTGAATAGCTTATTCAAGTTGGATCTTATTAAGTGTTAATTCAATCTAATTGATTTGGTTAATTAAAATGGTTTAATTGATCAAGTAAAGAAGAGAGTCCTAATTTGATTAGGAGTGAAGGGTTTTATCATAAATTAGGGTTTTGGGTTTCCAATATAAATAGATGGTCTAACCCTAATATGAAAAAGAGACAATAGAGTGATTGAGAGATAGTCTCTTAAGAAACCCTAGCCATTACCCACCCCTCTTCTCCCTTGGCAGCCGCCGCCGCCGGTGCCCGCTGCTGCCACCGCGCCTACAGTCCCTTTTTTTCTTTTATCTAAAGATCGAATCGCTAGACAAAGAGGAAATTGTTTTTCTCTTATATCTCAATGATCGATCGCGGGTGCATGCTATGCAAAACGAGAAACAAGCGTTGTTTCTTGAGATACTAGCATACCTGCTTAATTCCCAGAGCCGTTTGTGTGTATGTGATTATAGAGAGGAATCACGATCCACAGTCCCTTTTGATTTCTGGGAAACAAGGGTAATTTCAAGATCGTCAACAAAACAAAGATAAAGCATTTAATTATCTATTTGTTTAGATTTGAATCCTAGTTCTGGCATGTGATGTGAACTCATCCACAAGCGCACGGAGTCATCAAGTAATACCTCTCATGCGAGCACGAGAGGGTCGTATTCCCTTGGCCCAAGGATCTACCCTTACTTCCTCTTTGCGTATTGTCTAGCCGAAAGATTCGAAGGGGTTCTCTAAACTATTAATTAAAATAAAAGAACTACAAGTGGAGTCTAAAATAGGACAAGGGTATAAAATCAAGGGAATGAAATGGTCACGGATGCGGATTCCCTAGGGGCTACTAAAGTACAAAGGATGCTAAGAATGTCATGCAATTGAAGGGTTGGCCCAAGAGATTTCCTAAATTAGGTCAACCTGATGATCACGGTAATTGACCCCTAATCTGGTATAAGTATTGATACGGAATTTCTTCTGATCAAATCCTTATACGATTGCATTAACAAAGGGGGAAATCTCTAATTAGAGCCGGAACGCAACTTGGTCTAGCCCTAATGTTGGAGGGGTACAAAATACCCGATGGTCACGGCGTATTCGTACATGAATCCATTCCAAACTTGGTGTGTCTAGTACAAGGGTGATGGTTATGCTACCAAGTACAACCTAGAAGTTTGTTTACAGAGTTCTTATGTAAGCAACACATGAAATGCACCAAGAATGAATCACAAACACACAACAATTGCAATAGACATAATTAAATCATCCAAATACACAAGTTCACCCCAAGGTTCACCGGCATCCGGTGGCCTTGGGGTCTACTCGTCCATGCAAACAAATACAAACAATAGGTCCATGAAAACAACTACAAATGGCATAGGAAAACTCCCTCAAATAATGGAAGTGAGATGACAAGCCAAGTTAGGTGGAAAGCTTCCATGGACGCCGTGATTGGGGCGGCTTCCCTCGTCGTCTACAAGCTCCCAAAGAAGAGATCGATGAAGATCTAGCCAAACCAAGCTTCTCCCTTTGATTCCCCTTCTCCAAAACATGTGATCTTGCCTCCTCAAAACTGGTGGAAGTCGGCTCCAAGAACTCCCCAAAAAGCTTTTCCCAAAAAAGTCTCCCCTTGCCCTAGAAATTCAGTTAAGTATATATCTTGTTAGGTCCATACGGGCTCCATGCGGGCGCATGGATGCTCGTGAAGCTCACTGCCATTTTGCCCATAAAAGGTGTTGGTGATACAGTACTCAGCTACAGTGTTTCCCCTATAGCGTTTATGCTACAGTAACTAAGAGTTGTGAATTTCCAGCAAACCTCACGGGCACTCACGCGGCCGCATGAACCCCGTGAAGCTCACAGCCGAATGCCTCGCAGCATGAATAGTGACTCCGCTATAGTACCGCTACAGTGCCTGCTTGACAAGTTCCCCTTGCTTATATCTCGCAAGTGCACGGGCTTGTCGAAGTAATAATCCCGGGTGAGCGGGGACAAATCCACAGGGAGTAGGGAGTAAAGACACTTAATTCGATTCTTAGCTATGTGAAGTATCAACAATGATAAGTGTGGTAATGATTCAATTCTCAGAAATTAAAAGCAACAAGTAAGAGAGCAAAAGTAAGGAGGAGGCAAGGCAATCGATAAAGATGGGGTACTCGGATGATGCTTCACCTAGGATAATCGCTTCAAGTGCAAGAACTCTCTATTATGCTTCCTAATCAATGCAATGGTGAGTCGTGGAAATCCTTACATACATAGTCCCAAATCTAAGGTCAACTATGCCTAACTCTATACATGTCCCGGAGAAGAAATCGAACAATCTCAACACCTCGCACTCGCATAGAGTTGCAATGAGCTCTAGGGATTCCAAGTGATAAATCTCTTCCTAGATTTAAACCTAACCCTTTGGTCCAGGCGGAAGGTCCCTAGCCACAATTAAGCCCTAGATACTAAGATCACCTCAACGCTTCACTCCATTGCACGCGCAACTAGGCCACAGCGGAGGTTCATCCCTTAGACCATTCACTCTATTATGGCCGCAAAGAACTCGAGGAACGGAGGTAGAATCTATCATGTCAGAGGGGAAAGGGGACGCTCCTGTACCTCTCGACTCACCCTCTCAACCCTCTCCAACCTAGCTTTGTCTAACGCTCGTGGTGTATCACTCACTCACAAGGTTACCAACAAGAACTCTCAACCCTAGTGTCACTCTAGGGGAAATGTTCATACAATCAAGCATTCAAGGTTGGAACTCACAATAAACATCAATTTATTGAAAGCATAATAAAGAAGTTCAATGAAACGAATACATCCTAGGGTTCACAATCAAACAAGTACCCACTAGGGGTTTAGCTCTCCATGGAGCTAAGTACAATCAAAGAAATCGAATGTAAAAGCAATGAATCCATAAAGAAACCCCCTCAATGGTCGTATCGATGGTCTTGTGGAAAGTCCTCTACTCGTCGTCCAAGGATTCCTTCGTCCGGTATAGGATACACCTCGATCGAAGCTCCCCTACCAACCTTCTTCCTAATGGAATCGCGATGTCGGAGTCGTAGAACCTCTCCAAAACCTTGGCCAACACCTCTCGAAACCCTAGCTGAAGCCCTCTCACAAGTTGGGGAAAAGATGGAAAAAGGAATACCAAAATCGGGGCTGAATCGGCTTTAAATAGGGCTGGAATCGGGCAACTCCACGGGCGTGGACGGTACAAGCGCCCGTGCGGAATTTCCACACGGGCGTGGATAATTTCCACATGCCCGTGTGGATTCTCTGTCTCTCTGATTCCTCGGCAGCGTGAGCAGGTCTTTTGCTACGCTGATTGCTAGCATCTGCTACGAGTCTTCGACCGAATAACTTCCCAATTCTATACTTTCATCGGGGTAACGCAAACGGGCACACGTTCACGTCGTAAATCACTTGCTTCTTCAATGATATATATGTTGGTGGGGTTCTTGTTCTTGTATGCATAAGACGGAATGCTCAAGTGTGCCTGCCTTTGTGCCCCTCCAAATGGATGTACTCACTCGAATGCGAGGAGGTTGGCACACACTCTAGCATCTCACACCTGTCCTATGTCTTCGTGTTTGAACCTTAGCAAGATCTCCTCCAAAATAGGTGCATTATGATCCACATTGGCCCATTTCCTTCATACTCGGCCTCACAACCTTACCTGCATAAAAGTAACATAAAAACACACATATTAATGTAAAAAACTGAGAAAAGTAATGCTCAACATAAGGAATAAATGCTTCGCATTCATATCGCACAAGCACTTATCACATACATCGGTGGAAAGTAGCTGGTGCATTGCATAGTCCAAAAGACATACGGCGGTAAGCAAAAGTACCATAAGGGCATGTGAACATTGTCTTCTCTTGGTCTTCTAGGGCAATGGGGATTTGAAAGTATCCAGAGAGACCATCCAAGAAACAGTAGTATGAGTGCCCTGCTAGTCGTTCAAGCATTTGGTCAATGAAAGGTAGTGGGAAATAGTCTTTTCTAGTAGCATCATTGAGTTTTCTATAGTCTATGCACACCCGCCAACCTGTGACCGTTCTAGCGGGGACTAATTCATTCTTATCATTAGTGACCACTGTCATTCCTCCCTTTTTTTGGCACTACTTGTACTGGGCTCACCTACTCACTGTTAGAGATAGGGTAGATGATGCCTGCATCAATAAGTTTGATCACCTCACTACGCACTACTTCTTTCATATTAGGGTTGAGCCGTATCTGGGGTATAGCTGTTGTCATGCCCCGAACCTGGTGCGCTGACAAACGGCCATAGACCCACAGGGCGGGGCCCAGTGAACCTGCAAGGCCTCAAAACCTAACACAGACTAGGAGTAGAAATAAACTGACAGAATAACAAATAAGAGTACAACTTAAGGTTTACAACCAAACTCAAATACAAGGTAAATAAAATACAGCATGACCTACAAGGAGGTTCTTAACCAATAATACAACTGATGCAAAGACATAAGCATTAAGACCTAAATCCCAAAGAAGACATCTACTGGAAGCCTTCTAAGATCCCTGGGTCTACTGCTCCTGATCTGAAAAGGATTTAAAAAAAAATCTATGAGCTCACTAGCCCAATAAGTAATCCAAAACAACTGAAAGCAAAGTTCAGGTTTGAAATTTGCACAAAAATGCAATAGCACAAAATAGTGTAAACAAAATCAAAAGGTAAAACAATAAATACAATATCCAAAGTATGTCTCCAAATTCACTGAAAGTGCCAAAGGTCATTTGTTTACCCTCGATAACAGACCCGAGCCGAAATAACTGAAATCATTTATTTACCCTCGGTGACCCAAGACTGAATAACAGGTGGCCGTTGATTATTTCACCGAACGGACACGGTGCGAAACTGTAGTCTCATTTTCCAAAATTACTTGTCGACAAGGTCGTGGGTTTAACCCCCAGCGATGGGGTTGCATATTGTTCATTTGGAGACCAAAAAAATTCGAGATACATTTCCAAGCCAAGAATACAAAATATACACAAGTATTTTTCCAAAAAAATTCATCTAATAAAAATAAAGTAGATAAATAAATAATGTAAAAAGAAAAATACTCACTTTTTCCAAGCCTAAGCATGGTTCTCATTTTGGAGAAATAATAACAACATTTCACAAATATTTTTCCCAAAAATTTAAGAAAATAGAAGATTTACCAACAAAAATAAAAATACCACAAGTATAAATAATAGTGAAACCAATAAATAATTAACCAACCAAACTCAAGGATGAAATGCATGATTATTAATACAATAAAAATACTAAAATTTGTAAAAAAATTCAAGGTCTAATGTATCTCATCAATTGAAGAAAAAAATGATCCACCTAATTCCAAGATAACTAGAAAAAAAATAATTTCAAGGGAAATATTGACTAAAAACAAGGATGCTAAAAAAATTTTTAGGAAGAAGATAGGCAAGGACATAAAGGTAAGTGGATATTTAAGGGATAAATGTATAACCAAATAATAGATAGGCAATCCAAATTGATGTTAGGTGGACCAAGGATTCAAGCACTTAATAAATCTTAAGTTTTTTTGTTATTGGGAATAAACAAGGTTACAAAAAGGATAATTACTTTTGCCAAATATTTGGAAGTAACAAGGAAATAACATGTATAAGTTTTTGGCAAATAAAAAGCACTATGGTTCCAACTAAGTATAGAAACTTCTCTTCCTCTAAAAAAACACAAGACATAAATAGATGGCATTCTCACAATAATTTTTTTAAAGAATAAATGCAAATAAAAATTTCAGAAATTTTACATGAAAAATAAATCAAAACCACAAAATTTAAATACAAGAGTTTAAGGGATTACTTACTTGGTGATCTCCTAAATTCAAAAAGAAATCCAAGATTATAGCTCAAGGTGATCCTATAATCCAAGGAAAACCAACCAAAAATACATGAATACATATACACATGGAAACATACACAATATCATGGTTTTTTTAAATAGCATGCTAGTTCTACCCTCAAATATGGTCCAAAAAAAAAATCTCCACCATGCTTGGGTGAGCAAGAACTAAGCAACTTAACATTCATTAAACTAATGCCAAGGCCAAACCTTTCTCCAAACAAGGATGGTTAAGCACAAGCCTTTGAGCTAACACTAAGCTCCAAGGGTTTCAACAACAATTTTGAGCTATGAACTAAGAGAACAACAAGCATAAACAACTCCGAATTTAGTCATCAACAAGCCAAGGTTTCTAAATAAAAAGAGCTAACATGATAATCAACAAAACATGGCAAGCTAATCAAAAGATAGATAAAAGTCATGGCTTTAGTTACCAAAAAACAACACTACCAAAAGAGTTTAACCAAGAAGGGCTAGGGCTTACTATGATGGCCGGAAAAGAGAGTGTTGAGAAGATAGCCAAGCTTCAAAAACCTTCTGTCTAGCAACCTCTCTTACAAGACAAAGGAATGAAGAAGAAGCACAAGAGGAGAAGAAAAACAATGAAGTTAAAAGGTTCAAATATCAAAGGCATAGATGTGATGGAAACCATGAATTCCTCCGGGAATTCCTCATGACCACCTTAGTGGAGAGCAACCTGACAAAGGGAAATAAGGTGAAAACAAAAAACTTTGATTAATCTAATCAAGCTTTGGGGCGGGGTCCACAGCTGTTGTGGTAGATGATGCCTGCATCAAGAAGTTTGATCACGTCACTGCGCACTACTTCTTTCATATTAAGGTTGAGCCGTATCTGGGGTATAGCTGTTGGCCTATGATTATCTTCCATGAGAATCTTATGTGTATAGAAGGAAGTGCTAATTCCTTTAATGTCTGAAATCTTCCATACAATTGCTTTTTTATACTTCTTTAACACACTTAGAAGGTCGGATTTTTGCTTAGGGGTCAGGTCTGAAGCAATGATGATCGGTAGTTTAGACCCCTCTACCAGAAATGCATACTCCAGGTGTTCAGGTAGTGGCTTCAGTTCTGGAGGTTCCATAATTGATGATTTTAGTATCCCAAACTTCCCAAGATCAATATCCTCGAACCCTCTACACTCATCTTCCGTGGAGCTACCACTATCCATGCACTCTTCCATAGTGTGAATCTCACATCCGGAGGACTTCGAGTCACTTCCTACCATAGGGTCTGACAACGCATCTTGCGTATGGCCCGCAAGTGCACGGGTTTGTCGAAGTAATAAAACTAGGTGAGTGGGTATCGTATTCACAGGGAATAGGGAGTAAAAATACTTAAGTTGTTTCTTAACTAAGCGAAATATAAATAGTGATTTGTTTGGTAAGATGTAATGCAAACAAAAGTAAAAGAGACAAGAGAGAGAGCACAAGTAAAGGAGAGGTAAGACAATCGATATAAATGGGGTACTCGAATATTGATCTGCCTAGGACAATCGTTTCAAGTGTAAAAACCCTCTATTATGCTTCCTAACTAATGTATTAATGAGTCATGGAGATCTTTTAATACATGGTCCCAAATCTAAGGTCAACCATGCCTAACCTTATACATGTCCTGGAGGAGAAATTGAACAATCTCTCAACCTCGCACTAGTATAGAATTGCAATGAGTTCTAGGGATTCCAAGTGATAAATCCTTTTCCTATATATAGAACTAATACTTTGGTCCAAGCGGAAGGTCCCTAGCCACAATTAAACCCTAGATGCTAAAATCACTTCAACACTTCATTCCATTGCACTCTTAACTAAGCCCTAGCGGAAGGTTATCCCTTAGCCCATTCACTCTATTATGACCGCAAAGAACTCGAGGAATTGGAGGTAGAATAAATCACACAGGAGGGGAAAGGGAACGCTCTGCTACCTCTCGACTCACCCTCTCAACTCTCTCCAATCTAGCTTTGTCTAATTCTCGTGGTGTGTCACTCACTCACAAGGGTTACCAACAAGAACTCTCAATCCTAGTGTCACTCTAAGGGAGTATTCATACAATCAATGCATTCAAGATTGGAACTTTATAAAAACATCAATTAATGAAAGCATAATAACAAGGTTCAATGAAATGAATACATCCTAGGGTTTACAATCCAAGTACCCACTAGGGGTTTAGCTCTCCATGGAGCTAATTACAATCAATTAAATCGAATGTAAAAGCAATGAATCTATAGAAAACAACCTCAATAGTAATGACAAAAGTCTTGTGGAGAGTCCTCTACTCGTCCAAAGGTCCCTTTGTCCGGCCTAGGATACACCTCGCCGGATCGGTGCCGACGAAAGCTCTCCCACTAACCTTCTTCCAAATGCAGCACGATGTCGGAGCTGTAGAACCTCTCCCAATCCCTAGCCAATACCTCTCAATACCCTAGCCGCAGCCCTCTCTCAAGTTGGGGAAAAGATGGAAAAAAGAATGCTGAAATCAGGGCTGAAATCTGCTTTTAAAGGTTTGGAATCGGGAATCCACACGCCCTTGTGAATATTTCACACGGCCCATATGGAAATAACGCACGGGCGTGTGGAATTTCCACACGCTCGTGTGGCTTCTCTGGACGACTCCTTATTCTACCGGCTATAAACAGTACCTGCTACAGTATTTTACTATAGTGTTGCTACAGTTCCCTGCTACAATGCCGGTCTGAAACACTCCCGAAACCATGCTTTCATCGAGGTAATATAAACTGGCACCCATTTACGTCGTAGATCGCTTTGCTTCTTCAATGAACGGCTGCGTTGGTGGAGATCTTGTTACACATGCACAAGCCGGAATACTTAGAATATGACTGCCTTTGTGCCCCTACAAATCATTGTGCTAGCTTGAATGCAAGGAGGTTGGCACACATTCTAGTATCTTGAACCCGACTTATGTCTTCGCGTTTGAACCTTCTCAACCTCGAAATGATGCACTCACGATCTACATTGGCTTCTTTCTCTAAGATTCTGCTTCACAACCCTATATGCATGAAAGTAACATAAATACACACATATTAGTGTTAAATCCCGATCAAAATAATGCTCATCATAAGGAAAGAACACTTCGCATTCTTATCACACAAGCACTTATCAAACTCCCCCGCACTTAAGTTTTTGCTTGTCCTCAAGCAAAAATTAAAACATTGTATGCATAGATGAAGGAAATATTGGAAGTGCTTGGCCCTAGGTTCACCAAAGCATGCAAAGAGAACATTCTACAAGTAAGGAAAATTTCAACACTGAATACGAAAAAATCAATGCTCTAGCTAAAAACTTGAATAAAAAAGAACAACAAACCCGCGTGTAAGTGTGTGAACTCACTGAAGTCAACCCAAAGTATACTCCTCAAAGTTCTACGTATAAGGGACTTATTTATCTACAAAAGGTAACAAAAATTCAAAAAAGGTAGTAGCTTCACACATCCTCTAAGGTAGCCCTTTCCAAAGCGGGCGCTAACGTGGCTTTTACACTTTCGAGGTGGTAGCTCTTTCTACCGGGGTGGTAGCTTTCACACATCCCATGAGATAGCTCTTTCTCTCATTAGGGCATAACTAATATCCGACTTATGAGAGTAGCTTCATACATCATAGGTGGTAGCTCTTTCCACCCAACAAGCACAACTAAACAACAAAACTATTTTGTTCTTTCTTTTCATTTTTCCATTTTTTTCAGCAAAATAACATAAGAAACAAAACTAAAACTAGTCCTTTTGACATCAAACTTGAGTTTCCAAAAGAGTTTAAAGAGTGAGTAGTGCACAAGTGTTAATTGGGCAAAAATTCCTAAAAAGTCAAGCAAGAACTAGAGCATGAGAACATTCAATGTTAAAAATTCTCCTATACTCAAGAATACAATCATTGCAACTAAGGTGAACCACCATTGGCTATGTGAGCATGTATAACAATCAAGACTAATATAAAAGAGATGTGTGCACTATGAAACTTCCCCCCACACTTAAGTTCTACATTGTCCCCAATGTACACATGCAAGCTCACTCATGATGTATATAAATTAAGAATAAATGTGGGAGAAGCAATCAAAATAATACTCCCCTAACTCCTAGTGTTGCATTTGATAGAGCTAATTCGTTAGGAGTGGTGTTCCAACGGGTTATGAAGCACACACGGCCAAGTGCCGAAGCACCTTGGCCGTGTCTATGACAAGTTCTCAATTCCCATGATGTTAAGACCATCTATACGCATACACGAGGAGGTTCAGTAAAGCTCAATAAAACAAAAATAGCTCGAGTAAATAAAAGATAGAGAAATGAATACAACTCGAGACAACAAAACGAAAATAAACTCAGAAAGAAAGTCCTTTTTGAGTATACAGGTCCAAAATGAAATGCAAAAAGTAATAAAAACGAAAGAAAATAAATCAAGTATCGGTGCCGTGCTCCGGCTCCTCTGCTGCTAATGCTGGTGCTAGGTCAAAGGGTGTTAGTGGGGGTGGTGATGGTGATGCCGGAGGGTTTTAAGGAGTCCTCGGCCGCAAGACAAATGATGAGGAGACGTCTCGCTCTAGAATCTTCTGTAGCGTGTCGAAATGTGCCATGAATTCTATATATTGTACGGTCTGCGTACCCCGAACCTCAGCAATCTCTGCTCGAGCCTCAGCAACCTCTGTCTATATCACCCTCACAGTATTCTCGAGCCTATCAAAGCGATCATGAGCTTGAGATGGTGAAAACATGCATAATAGGGGTGGGTCCTCTGCAACCGAAGGTGCATCGGTCTATATATGTGTCGGCGGAGGCTTAGGAACAGGTTGCGAAGCCTCGGCATCATAACCCTCCTCCTCAGCTATCTCTGGAGCTGGTAAAACTAAGGCATAAACTCCCATCCGAACCCTACGGACCATACCCATCAATCTCATCGTCTCCAAGCTCAGTGGAGCAGGTATACTTGTCTTCTCAGCCCTGTGAATCACGTCCAAGAGACCCATACCCAAAACTAGTCTCGTAATGAAGGGGCCTGAGAAGATCGCTCCCAATCTGGCATGCTGCCCCTGATGTTGGATGTACTCTGCGATGATATGCCCCAGATGAATCGGTATGCGCTGAACCATTGAATATGGGTATAGAAGCTCCTGCCGACTCAGGACACCAGTGCTATCACCACGACCATTCACCGACCTGCTCAAAATGGCATGTAAATATCGGTATGCAGGTCGGGAAAGGTACATGGCCTTGGACACCCCCGGCTCATACTGACCCTAACCACACAATGGTATGTAAGCTCTCTGCGGGGTCAAAGCTCCCAGGTAATCTGTCGGTAACTGGGAATACTCCTCAGTGTCTGTAAATGCCTATTCGTATAAGCCAAGCCGAACTGAAAACTGAGTAATGCTCATGCTATGGTGATGTCCAAATGCTCTGAACTGAATGGCGTCCAAACTGTCAAATCTCGCATAAGATCTATCGAACTCAAATGACGATAAGACCTCAAGTGTAAGCTCACGAATGGCTGGCTGCCTAGTCGACAATAACTGCCTCTAACCTCCCACTGAAATGAGATCATCGACCTCATATGCGAAATTATCTCCCTACTATAGATCTCTCAATATGCTAGTATCCAGGAATCGAGACTGTCTGAACCGAAGTCTTGACAAACGTTCAAAATGCACCTGGTGCTCGGGAATAGCAAATCTCATGTCCCTCGGGCTCGAGGGATAACACACGCGGCCATTTCTCGGCTTGATTCTTAGACCAAGGTGCCATAAGCTGTAAGATTTGAAAGAAAATCGATCAAACCAGTTAATTAAGTAATGCTGCAGAAATCCACACGGTCGTGTGGAATTTCCGCACGCCCGTGTGGATCCATGGGGTGTGAAAAACACACGATCGTGCCTCAAAAATCCAAAAATACACCGTTAGATTGCTTCTAACTTTGTTCTAAACATGCATAATCATTCTAATTGCAGAAACGAAGCATTATTCAGCATTTTCATTGATTAAAATCAAAAATTGATGAAGAAAACAAAAGATAAGGCTTACCGACGATGTGAAATGGGAAAAACTTGAATTGGTCAGAAAACCAAACAAAAAATCCCTCCAAATTGGCACTACGAGGCCGGGAAATGGTGTGAGAGTGCTCTCAGATGACTGGAGAATGTGAGGATGAAGAAGAACAGTCGTCCTTTTAAAAAAAAAACTCGCGCTCTCTTGGCGTTCTGTGTATCCACACGGGCGTGTGGAAATTACCCACGCCCATGCGCATCCACAGGAAAGCATCACAGGGGCAGGTGCACGCCCTTGTGGGCTATCGGGAAAACCCTCACTATTTCTGAATACTCTCGCACTAGTGTGTGGATAATACCCATGCCCGTGCGCCCGACCCACAGGGGTAGCCACACGCCCTTGTGGCTCCACTGTCCAGGCGAGAAGAATCGCTAAGTGTTTCACACGCCTGTGCGAGAATCCCGCACGGGCGTGGACATTCGCAGGCCCAACTCAAAAGGGCATGCACACGCCCCTGTGTCTTCTCAGGATGGAAAGAGCTCTTCTGCAGAGATTCGCATGGGCGTGCAGAAAATACCCACTCCCGTGCATTTGTCACAGGTTCGCCCACAGGGGCGAGTCCACGTCCCTGTGTGATCTCGGGATAAGTTGCTAAGTTTCTGCATGAAGATGCACGCCCGTGCGAAAATTACCCACGGGCGTGGACCATCATAAGGTCGCTCACAGGGGCGTGTCTACGCCCCTGTGCCGTCTTTGGATGAGCTCTGAAGAAAAATGCACACCCGTGCGGAAATTTCACACGGGCGTGTGTTTTCTCTGTACACTTAGAAAACTTTGCAGGCTATGAAAAAATTTCTGAACACAACTATACACTCAGAGCCTGCTTTACAAGGCAACTTTAACTAGAGAAAACATGAAAAATAAGCTCAAATGACCTAAACTTTGCCAAATCCACATGAAAACACATGATGACATTATAAACCCACAAGAAAGCATAACAAAAGTATCTAAAAATAAAGACACCAACACTCAACACTTTATTCTCACAAAAACTAAACTACTAACTAAGAAAACAATAAACACTTGGGGTTACCTCCCAAGAAGCGCTTGTTTTACGTCACTTACCTTAACGTACCTTGTCTTACCTCACGGGGGTTCATAGATGAAGGTTGCCTTCTTACCCATAGCTTGAAAGCATGATGAACAGAGTCTCTTAAAGGTAGAGGGGGAGTTATTGGGCTTGGGACCACCTAGGAATGGTTCATCCAACTTGTTCGGTTCACGCACATCCCTAACAGCCTTGGAGCATTTCCGGTGGCGTCTCCTGGCCCTCTTTATCTTCTGAAGCACCTTCTTCAGGATCCTCGGAGTAGACGGTACTTCTTCCGTCGAGCCAAGCATCATTACTTCTTCATTTTCCTCCTCTTGGTTGAACAAACCCTCGTAGGGGTCCTGATTGAACATTTCCTACATATATTCATCAACAATCTCATCAGTAGTGTCTAGAAAATACAAAGTATCATCGAAATCAAGATAATGCCGCATGGCTTCAGTAAGGCGGTATGTGAGCTTGTCATCTCCAACTCTCAAAGTTAGCTCCCCACTATTCATATCAATCAATGCCTTGGAAGTCCGTAAGAACGACCTCCCAAGTATCAAGGGTACATCCGCATCCTCATCGACATTTAGCACCACAAAATCTACAGGAAATATGTACTTGTCCACCTTGACAAGCATATCTTCGATGATACCCCTCCGATGTCTCACCGTTTGGTCTGCCAATTACAAAGTCATCCGAGTAGGCCTAGGCTCGCCCAAGCCTAGCTTCTGAAAGAAGGTGTATGGTATGACGTTAATACTGGCCCCTGAGTCCGCCAATGCCATTTCTTCAACTAAATTGCCAATGTTGCATGGAATAATGAAGCTTCCCGGGTCTTTCCTCTTGTTCGGCATGTTCTTTTGTAAAATCGCCGAGCAAGAAGCATCTAGGATCACTGAAGCACTCTCCTCTAATTTCTTATTGTTAGTCAACAAGTCCTTCAAGAATTTTGCATACTTAGGCATATGAGACAATGCCTCAACAAAAGGAATGTTGATGTGGAGTTGCTTGAACAAACTCAGGAACTTCTTGTACTGTTCATCCGCTTGGTCATTCTTCAATCTAGAGGGATAAGGGATTCTTGGCTTGAAAGGTGGGGGTGCCATATCCTTCTCTTTGCTTGTTCCCTCTTCAACCTCTATGACCTCCGGTGTGTGTTCATTGGGCTTCTCACTCGGAAACCTACCTTCAACCTCACGACCACTTCTCAAAGTGATCGCCTTCACATGCTCTCTAGGATTGATCTCGGTATTGCTTGACAAGCTTCCTTGTGATCTCTCCGATAGAGACTTAGCAATTTGCCCCACTTTATTCTCAAGGTTGTTCAAAGAAGCGGTGTGATTGCGAAGTGTAGCCTCAACAGATTAAAACCTTATATCTGATGATTGTACAAATCTAGTCAAGGCCTTCTCCAAATCAGTCATTCGGGTGTCTAAACCGGAAACTCGGTTTTCCATGTTTGGGGCTTGTTGTTGTTAGAAACCCGGTGGTCCCATGGCCTTTTGTGGAACTTGGTAACTCCACGAGAAATTGGGATGATTCTTCCAACCCGGATTGTAGGTGTTGCTATATGGATTCCCTTGATTCCTCATCGCATTACCCATAAAATCAACATTCTCAACCGAAGATGTATCACCAATGGAGATCGGGCAATCGGAGAGAGTATGTCCTCCACCACACCCGGTGTAAGTAGTCACAGCCGCCGCTCTATTCGAAGTTAGAACATCTAACTTCTTACTCAATGATTCCACTTGAGCCGCCAATGAAGTTACTGCATCCATCTCATAAAGTCCGGCCACCTTCTTCTTCTCCCTAGCATTCCATTGGTAGCTATTTAACCCCATTTCTTCAATTAGTTGACGGGCCTCACCAGGGGTCTTGCTACCTAAGGTACCTCCTGCTGTCGCATCTAAGAGTTGCCTTGTGCTCGGATTCAACCTGTTGTAAAAGGTCTGAACAATCATCCACTATGGGAATCCGTATTGTGGGTACTTTCTCAGGAGCTCCTTAAACCTTTCCCACGTCTCAAATAGATACTCCAATTCTAATTGTACAAAGGACGAGATCTCATTCCTAAGCTTTGCAGATTTTCCGGGAGGGAAATAACAAGCAAGAAAAGCTTCTACCATCTCCTCCCATGTGGTAATTGATGCTCTAGGTAATGAGTGTAGCCACTGCTTCGCTCTCCTCTTTAAGGAAAATGGGAAGGCTCTCAACTTGATGGCATCATACGTCATCCTGTTTATCTTGAGCATATCACACACCTCGAGAAAGTTCTCTATATAAATGTTTGGGTCCTCATCGGCCAAACCATTGAACTGTGCGGATTGCTGCAACATGTGGATGAATACCGGCTTCAGCTCGAAGTTCTGAGCTGTAATCGGGGGACGCACAATACTCGATTGTGTTCCCAATACTGAAAGGTCTGGCATAATCAGACAATGTCCTCTGTCTCTCATTTTGTTCCGCCATATTATCCGACCCTTCAACTTCCAAATCAACTAGATTAGGCTGTTCTTGCACAATTTCTTTCCCTTTTCTTCTAAGTGTACATTCGAGCTCGGGATCTCCTTCAATCAATATTGAGGGGTTCCTTCGAGTCATGAACCTGGAGCTGCACAAAAAGAAAGGAAACAAATCAGAACGATGATAGAAAAGAAGATGTGAAATATAATGAATAAATGAATAGCTAAGAAAACAAAATGCAAAGTATCTCTAAACGCCTATTCCCCAGCAACGACGCCAAAAACTTGACAACGCCCCTTGCGTATGTCCCATAACTGCACGAGTTTGTCAAAGTAATAAAATCGCAGGTGAGTGGGTATTGTATCTACAGGGAATAAGGAGTAAAAATACTTAAGTTATTTCTTAACTAAGCGAAATATGAATAGTGATTTGTGTGGTAAGATGTAATGCAAACAAAAGTAAAAGAGACAAGAGAGAGAGAGCACAACTAAAGGAGAGGTAAGGCAATCAATATAAATGGGGTACTCGGATATTGATCTGCCTAGGACAATCGTTTCAAGTGCAAAAACCCTCTATTATACTTCCTAACTAATGCATTAATGAGTCGTGGAGATCCTTTAATACATGGTCCCAAATCTAAGGTCAACCATGCCTAACCTTATACATGTCTTGGAGGAGAAATTGAACAATCTCTCAACCTCGCACTAGTATAGAATTGCAATGAGTTCTAGGGATTCTAAGTGATAAATCATCTTCCTATATGTAGACCTAACCCTTTGGTCCAGGCGGAAGGTCCCTAGCCACAATTAAGCCCTAGATGCTAAAATCACTTCAATGCTTCATTCCATTGCACTCGCAATTAAGCCCCGGCTGAAGGTCATCCCTTAGCCCATTCACTCTACTATGACCGCAAAAAACTCGAGAAATTAGAGGTAGAATAAATCACATCGGAGGGGAAACGGGATGCTCTGCTACCTCTCGACTCACCCTCTCAACCCTCTCCAATCTAGTTTTGTCTAATTCTCGTGGTGTGTCACTCACTCACAAGGGTTACCAACAAGAACTCTCAACCCTAGTGTCACTCTAAGGGAGTATTCATACAATCAATGCATTCAAGATTGGAACTCTATAAAAACATCAATTAATGAAAGCATAATAACAAAGTTCAATGAAATGAATACATCCTAGGGTTCATAATCCAAGTACCCACTAAGGGTTTAGCTCTCCATGGAGCTAATTACAATCAATGAAATTGAATGTAAAAGCAATGAATCTATAGAAAACAACCTCGATAGTCTTGACGATGGTCTTGTGGAGAGTCCTCTACTCATCCAAAGGTCCCTTTGTCCGGCCTAGTCATGACGATGTTCTCCCACTAACCTTCTCCCAAACAGAGCGCGATGTCGGAGCCGTAGAACCTCTCCCAATCCCTAGCCAATACATCTCAAAACCCTAGCCGCAACCCTCTCTTAAGTTGGGGAAAAGATGGACAAAAGAATGCTAAAATCGGGGATGAAATCGGTTTTTAAAGGGCTGGAATCGGGAATCCACACGCCCTTGTGAATATTTCACACGGCCCGTGTGTAATTAACGCACGGGCGTGTGGAATTTCAGCATGCTCGTGTGGTTTCTCTGGACGACTCCTTCTTTAGCCGGCTGTGAACAGTACTTACTACAGTATTTTGCTATAGTGTTGCTACAGTGCCCTACTACAATACCGGTCCGAAACACTCTTGAAACCATGCTTTCATCGAGGTAATGTAAACGGGCACACGTTTACGTCGTAGATCGCTTTGCTTCTTCAATGAACGGCCGCGTTGGTGGAGATCTTGTTACACATGCACAAGCCAGAATACTTAGAATATGACTGCCTTTGTGCCCCTACAAATCATTGTCCTAGCTTGAATGCAAGGAGGTTGGCACACATTCTAGCATCTTGAACCCGACCTATGTCTTCCCATTTGAACCTTTTCAAGATTTCCTTGAAATGGTGCACTCACGATCTACATTGGCTTCTTTCTCTAAGATTCTGCTTCACAACCCTATATGCATGAAAGTAACATAAATACACACATATTAGTGTTAAATCCCGATAAAAATAATGCTCATCATAAGGAAAGAACACTTCATATTCTTATCACACAAGCACTTATCAGGGTCAATTTCCTCTTCAGTATGCTGAACTAGTTCGACAGAGTCATCGGACTTGCTCCTTTCTTCCTCATGGGTGGGCATGGTTGGAAGGGAGAATAGGTGGAATAAGCTCAGCTACTGGCACCACACTGTTGAATTTCATATAATGTGTGAATAGGTCTTGCACGTCTTCCTCTCCCAGGGATACAGTTTGGGCCAAATTGTAGCGCTCAGATTGTCTCCAACCATCAAGAATGTCTGCACTCATCATACCCTCCACTTTATATGCTGCTAGATATTCAAGTGGCGAATTTGAGTAAGGGATCTACAGACAAGAAGCGTCACTCCAATATGCTCCAAGATCGTACACTATAATGCCGAGATCAAGGTTCAATAATTGTTACTCATTGGACCACCTAATTAGGGTTTTGGTGAAAAACCTAACTAGGTGGACTGAATAGCTTATTCATGTTGAGTCTTATTAAGTGTTAATTCAATCTAATTGATTTGGTTAGTTAAAATGGTTTAATTAATCAAGTAAAGAAGAGAGTCCTAATTTGATTAGTAGTGAAGGGTTTTATCATAAATTAGGGTTTTCGGTTTCCAATATAAATAGATGGTCTAACCCTAATATGAAAATGAGATAATAGAGTGATTGAGAGATAGTCTCTTAAGAAACTATTTTCTCCCATGGCCGCCGCCGCCGTCGCCACCGGTGCCGGCCGCCGCCACCACACCTACGGTCCCTTTTTTTCCTTTATCTAAAGATCAGATCTCGAGACAAAAAGGAAATTATTTTTCTCTTGTGTCTCATTGATCGATCGTGGGTGCATGCTATTCAAACCGAGAAACAAGCATTGTTTCTTGAGATACTAGCATACCTGCTTGATCACCAGAGCTGTTTGTATGTATGTGATTATAGAGGGTAATCATGATTCACAGTCTCTTTTGATTTTGGGGAAACAAGGGTAATTTCAAGATCGTCATCAAAACAAAGATAAAGCGTTTGATTATCTATTTGTTTAGATTTGAATCCTAGTTCTGGCATGTGATGTGAACTCGTCAGCAAGCACACAGAGTCGTCAAGTAATACCTCTCATGCGAGCACGAGAGGGTCGTATTCCCTTGGCCCAAGGATCTACCCTTACTTCCTCTTTGCGTATTGTCTAGCCGAAAGATTTGAAGGGGTTCTCTAAACTATTAATTAAAATAAAAGAACTACAAGTGGAGTCTAAAATAGGACAAGGGTATAAAATCAAGGGAATGAAATGGTCACGGATGCGGATTCCCTAGGGGCTACTAAAGTGCAAAGGATGCTAAGAATGTCATGCAATTGAAGGGTTGGCCCAAGAGATTTCCTAAATTAGATCAACCTGATGGTCACGGTAATTGACCCCTAATCTAGTATAAGTATTGATACGGAATTTCTTCTGATCAAATCCTTATACGATTGCATTAACAAAGGGGGAAATCTCTAATTAGAGCCGGAACGCAACTTGGTCTAGCCCTAATGTTGGAGGGGTACAAAATACCCGATGGTCACGGCGTATTCGTACATGAATCCATTCCAAACTTGGTGTGTCTAGTACAAGGGTGATGGTTATGCTACCAAGTACAACCTAGAAGTTTGTTTACAGAGTTCTCATGTAAGCAACACATGAAATGCACCAAGAATGAATCACAAACACACAACAATTGCAATAGACATAATTAAATCATCCAAATACACAAGTTCACCCCAAGGTTCACCGGCATCCAGTGACCATGGGGTCTACTCATCCATGCAAACAAATACAAACAATAGGTCCATGAAAACAACTACAAATGGTATAAGAAAACTATCTCAAACAATGGAAGTGAGATGACAAGCCAAGTTAGGTGGAAAGCATCCACGGACGTCGCGATTGGGGCAGCTTCCCTCATCGTCTACAAGCTCCTAAAGAAGAGATCGATGAAGATCTAGCCAAACCAAGCTTCTCCCTTTGATTCCCCTTCTCCAAAATGTGTGATCTTGCCTCCTCAGAACTGGTGGAAGTCGGCTCCAAGAAATCCCCAAAAAGCTTTTCCCAAAAAATGTCTCCCCTTGCCCTAGAAATTCAGTTAAGTATATATCCTGTCAGGTCCATACGGGCTCCATGCGGGCGCATGGATGCCCATGAAGCTCACTGCCATTTTGTCCATAAAAGGTGTCGGTGCTACAGTACTCAACCATAGTGTTTTTGCTACAGTACTGGGAGTTGTGAATTTCCAGCAAACCTCACGGGCACTCATGCGGGTGCATGAACCACGTGAAGCTCACAGCCGAATGCCTGCAGCATGAATAGCGACTCCGCTATAGTGCCTCCGCTACAGTGCCAGAACCCCAAAAATGCCGTTTTAGGTGTTGAATTCGTCCAATTTGTATTTTTGAGCTTTGTTCAGTACTTTTAAGATCTACAACACTGAAATAACCAATTTAGACTTAAATGGGCATCAATTCATTAAAATATACACAAAAAATACAAGATTAATACATATAAAATATGTACATTTAGGCGTTTATCACCATGCATTAGGGTTTTATTATGTTCACTTGTTAAAAATTTTGTTATCTGCTATGTTTCAGTAACAGTTTACCCCAAGGTTGTAGAGAGATGTTTATGTTTTGAACTAGTTTTTTCTTGTAAAGATTTCATGTTTTGATTTGGTTCTAAATCCTTGCAACTTATGGATGTGAAAGCATTTGCTTGTTTAATTTTAGAGATCCAAGTTTGTTGAAAGATGAATCTTTGATCTTGTGTTGGGGGTCTTATCACTCTAACAAGGGAATTATAATGCAAAAAATACATGCCAAAACTCAGCGGATAACAAAAAATTTTAATGGCAAGTAAACATGATAAAACCCTAACGCATGCCAGAACTAGGATTAAATTCTAAATAAATAGATAATTAAAAGTTATACCTTTCTTTTGATGACGATTTCTGAATGCACCCTTGTTTCTTTGAAATCGAAAAGGGACTGCAAATCGCGACTCTCCTCTACTATCACGCATACATGAACACCTCTGGGAATCAAAGCAGGTATGCTAGTACCTCAAGAAACAACACTTGTTTCTTGGTTTGAATAGCAAGCACCCGAGATTCAAGAGAAAAGGGGTTGTAGGTGCGGCCACGGCGGGTTCTGATGGTGGGATCCGACGGTGGCGGCCAAGGGAAAAGAGTGGGTGGTGACTAAGGTTTCTTAAGAGACAATCTCTCAATCACTCTATTTCTCTCTATTTCATATTAGGGTTAGACCATCTATATACATTGGAAACCCAAAACCCTAATTTATGAAAAAACCCTTCACTCCTAATCAAATTAGGAATCTCTTCTTTACTTGATTAATTAAACCATTTTAATTAACCAAATCGATTAGATTGGATCAACACTTAATAAGACCCAACCCGAATAAGCTATTCGCTCCACCTAATTTAGGTTTTTCACCAAAATCCTAAATACGTGGTACAATAAGTAACAAATACTGAACCTTGATCCCGACATTCTTAGTGTATGATCCTGTAGGTCCATTTAACATTGACAATGAGCTTAAACAATTTTAACACTCATAAATCATAATTATTCTCTAGCAAGATAATACGATTATTCAATATTAAATGAAGGTCAATTTTGAGAATTAACGAAAACCTATCACAGCCTCATACAATCCTTTGCCACTAAATATCTTAATTAGCATAAGGCATGGAGCGAGTCACCCTTATTTTAATGCTAATTAATTTCTTAATCTCTTAGTGAATTGACTAAATCAAGCAAATTATAACTCTTATCATTTCCCTTGGCCATTGCCACACACTACTCAGTCTCACTAATCAAGTAGCCAGTGATATTCACTCTCTCTACAGAGAGGGACAATCTCTTCACTTCACTCATGTCTCTCAGCATGAACCGCGACATGCCCAAATATACTCATACTTGCCACTCAGTTATGAATGACGTTAGGCATAAGTTAAAGCATGTAAGGATTCATCCGTGATCCATAGTGATTTTAGGTCGAAGGATTCAGGTATAAGAATTGCTTGAGAAAAACGCTTACGACTTTACAACCATGTAGTGTTTTCAAGAGTGGATCAATCTAGGTACACATTCCCTAACATGTATCTATATCCTTTGATTGATATCCCATATCCTATGACCCATAAAATAAGGCCATCTCACGAATGACATACTAGTCTTAATTTATTTTCATTCCCATGAAAATAATTGACAAGGGACATTTAGAATATTGTTTTAGTTTATGCTTCAAGATTTTACTATCCAAATCACGCATTTGATAACTTGGGTAGAACCAATATTCAAGAAAATTTTATCTTATTAACTATGCACAGAAATAATAATAGATAAAATGATGCCTTATAATAATTATCCAAATAATAAGAGTTTATACAATGTATTGGGGCTAGGGCTTACACTAACATCTTGGACTCTTTATAACCAAACTAAAGATCCTAAGTTGGATTTCTTGAGGCCTTGTTAAATTGTCCTATGATTAAAGGTTAATGTGGGCTAACCACCATGAAAATAGGGGCTAGTTTAGGTTAACTTTCTTGTTGTACCTTGAAAGAGGATAACAAGTATTCTTTGTGACAATTGCCTTCAAAGTAATTCTTTATATTCAAGAGAGATTAAAATCTTGCATTCCACTAAACCTTGAGGTGAAACCCATCCCACGAATTAAAATTTATGAAATTTTCCTCCTAGTTAATTCTCCTTTGTTTTTAAATAGCTGCAACCTTCTTTTACTTCAATTTCCAGTTTCACCATTCCACAATCTTATTTTATTTGTTGCCTAGCTAACCTGTAATTGTACTTGATTGGTATTCAACACCATCATCCCTATGGGATCGATATCTAAAATACTACTTAGCAAAATCGTACGCTTGCAGTTGTGCAGTAAAGGTGTGGGATAATATGACAAAACTTGAATGTGAGAATAAAGAGCTGATAAAGTCATAGTGTAACCAATGCAAGACCATTTTATTTGCTAAATCATCTAGTGGTACTTCTTATTTAAGATATCATTTACAAGGTTGTCTTAAAAAACACAACAAAGTATATTAGACAATATACAATAACAAGTCAGTCAAGTGCAAATGGTGGGTCACTTATAAAGAATTAAAGTATGACGAAGAAGAATGTCGTTGAGCTATTTCAAATTTTCTTGTATGTGACAAGCATTCTTTTAGAACAGTTGAGGAACCGGGGCTTAAATATTTAATCCGTATTGCAAGTCCCAACTAGAAAAATATAAGTAGACAAACAACAATCAGGGATATTCTATATTACTATACAAAAGAAAGAGAGTATGTCAAAAAATAGTTAGCTAAATCCCCCCGATCGAATATGCTTTACTTCTGATAATTATAAATTTGAGCATACTATTAATGAATATATTTGTGTTACTAGAATTGACTAGAAATTACAAAAGAGAATAATCAGATTTACATCTTTAATCCTTAGATGGTTTAAGCATTACAAATGAACTTGTTTTGTGTTTACCTCAATGGAAAATAGAGAAGAAAATTTTCAGTTTTACTCTAGACAATGCTTCTTACAATGATGTTATGGTTTCTTCTCTTAAAAGTAGTTTTTGTGCCAACAAGGCTCTTTTATGTGATGGTGCTTTTTTTCTCAAATTAGAAGTTATGGACATATAGTGAATCTTATAGTTCAAGCTGGTTTGACACTTATTGATGATGTTGTTAATAGAGTCCCATTATGGGATAAAGTACATAAAAAAAAAATCTGGCCCTCACAAGAAAATATTTTATAAAATTGTTGAAAAAGTTTTCACTTGAATGAAATTGAAAATTGCATCAATATGCGTGTGTCAGATGGAACTCTACATGGTTGATGCTTGAATATGCTCTTTGTTACAAAGATGTGATAGATTATTGGGGGTAACGAGATAAATATTTTCATTGTTTTGCACTTTCTAGTGAAGAGTAGAAACATGTTCAAATTGTTTGCAAGTTTCTTAAAGTTTTTTATGATATAACTTGCATATTCTCTGGTTCAAAATATCCCACTTCAAATATTTATTTTAGAGGGGTTTGGAAAAGCCACAATATCTTGATGGAAACTCTTAAAGGTCCACATACATTCTCGAGTCCTATAATTAAAGAGATGCAAGAGAAATTCAATAAATGTTGGGCAAAGTATAGTTTGGTATTATCTTGTGCTGCTGTTTTAGATCCTCTATACAAGTTGGATTATGTTGAGTATTGTTATACTAAACTCTATGGTCGTCATGCATTGGAGTTTTCCAAACTATTCTTAATACTCTTAGAGTCTTGGTTGATGAGTATTTAAAGAACTCAAAATCCAATTCTTTATCTTTGGCTGGAAGTTCAACTACTACGGAAGCCAGTTTTACTAAATTCAACTTACAAGGTTCAAATATAGGTTGGGCAGCAATTGAAAATTGTGATGGGACTGAAGATTACAAGGAATATTTAAGCAAATCTAAAGCTGAAAGTGAGAAATCACAATTGGATCTTACATGGAGGAAAGCGCACTTAAGCTGAACACCAATATTGATATCCTTGACTATTGGAGTTAAATCTCAATAAAGTATTATGAACTTTCACTATTAGCTTGTGATCTTTTGGTAATTCCTATATCTATCATGGCTTTAGAGTCAACTTTTAGTATTTGAAAGAAAGCCATCAGTTATATGAGAAGTTCACTCAAACAAAAAACAATCCAAGCTGTTGTTTGTTTTGATGATTAGATTCATGCTAGAGGCTTTTTAGCAGGTAAATATTTTGTTGTTTTTCATGTACTATTTTGATGTTTCTATTTTGTGGTTTCTTAGTTTTCATTTTACAATTGTATTAGAATTGGAAGATGAAGCATCTGTCTCTAGAGATGATGAAGATGATGGGGAAATGACACTATTGTAGTGACTTTATAGAGGTAAAATGGCTTTATGATATATATAAAGTTTTGTTTGATTTGTTTAATTTTAAAGTACATTGAGTGAAGGGAAATAAAACCTATAGTTTCAAATGACTGTATCATGTATTATTATCATTTCTCTATCAGGTTTTATTATTTGATTGTTCTCTCTTAATATTGAAATGTTTGTGTGATTAATTTTTTTTGTTTAAATGAGCTACATGGTGGTTGTCTTTATTAACTACAAGACTAGATACATGCAGGTTCAAAATACAATGGTGTACAAACTAGAAAGATTATTACCATCTCTTAAATTTAATAGCATATTGTTCTTTGTAGTCTATTAGCCATCTTTGTAATTACAATCTACAAAAAATAAAGAGTTTATATGAAATTCCCTTTCATACATTGTCATTTTATTTGCTATATAGTTCCATTCTTTGCTCAAGTTTGGCTTCTCTCTCAAAAATTGTTTCAATGTATGCTATTTGTGCTTGATTCTCATGTCAATCTCATTACTACTTTGATTCAAACTTTATAGTAGATAGGCATAATTAATAAATGCAATTGGCACTCTACTCCTCTTCTTCTTAGCACATTATTAACGAATAGATTGAAATTTAGCTTTAGTGAAGCAATATTTATAATTAGAAATGTTTAGAGATTGTAATTTTTGATAAGTCCCTTGCATAACCACAAGTGCACGGGTCATACAAGTAGTAAAGTGTACCCAATGTGGTCAATTAGTCGAATCCACAAGGACTGGTAAAAGCTCTCAATGCTCATTTGTCTCCCAATATCTAGCTGGTTCAAAAGATTGTATTACAATGGTTAAAACTTCTAAAGAAGAAGAAAAGAAAAAAGGAAAAGAGACAGGGTTTTGGGTTGCAGAGATAGCAATGGGAGAGACAGTGCCCCAGACTAATCCCCTTGATAAATATTTTGACTATGCTATTGATTACATGGACATCTCCTTGGACCGTGGTGACCACTTACGGAGGGTTTGATAGCGTACACCCTCACTCAATGTTTAGAGTGGACTTAACCCCTTCCCTAATATGTGCCCTAGCTAGATGAATAAAGCTTATCCTCTAGACAACAAGAAATCAATCTAGGGTTAACATGCATTCTTGGCTATAATTGAACTACGGGGATATGCACACCACATCAATGCTCTCGCAAATAGCGGCAATCCCCACATTGAGTTTTGCAACATACAAATATCAATGGAAATCAACACAAGAAGATAATCCAAATAAGAAAAAGAGAGTTCACGAGGAAACTCAATAATCAAATAACACAAGACAAATACATCATAATGTCAAAGTTCATAATCCAGGATACCGAAAGATGGTTAGCCCCTCATGGTTCTACAATCAATTATAGAAAAGCAATAAGAGAAATAAAGATTATCCATTAGACTCCCTTCTTGCTTCATAATCACATCGGAGAAGGCTTGACAATGATCATCACCGGCAATCCTCCTATCCCACACTTATCTTCACTCTGAATTAGACCCACAATGATACTGATGGCTGCCCTAATCCATGCCTCTAGAAAGAGAAAAAGAGATCTTTTTGGAATATAACTTTAGGGCATAAATACCCCTTTATGGCCATGTTACTGATCGTACTTGGCTCCAGATGCTAGGAAGTGATCTTCAGCGTAATATCAGTAAAACGCACGAGACTCAGTATGCCCGTGCTTACGGCCTGTGCTTGCTGAGCACGATAGTGCAAGGAGCCTTATGACCATGCTAATATTTCCAAGAGATTTCTAGTAAAATGCACGAGTGTAAGCATGCCCATGCTTACCGACCATGCTGGTGCTAGGATAGGTGAAACCACGCTTCCAAGCCTTGTGTAGACTCTAATAACATGCAAGGGGCTCAATATGCCCGTGCTTCCGACCGTGCTTCCAAGCATGGGGTGTGATTCATACCATGCTTGTTCAAAATTCATCTCTATTCATTACTTTTGGTCTAAAACCCAATTATCTTCAACAATTAGTAAACATACATCAAGTACCATTGGTTTATAACAAAAACATGCTAAAAGGACAAGTAAATCACACAATAGGGTATATAAAATATTTATATAAAATGCACTCATCAATTTTTCCTCCCCATTTCCTCTTATTAATCAATTTGTGTAGCCACGTTTTCAATTTTATCATTCTGATTTTTAGAGTGGTTCTTTCTTCTTGAGTTAATAAGCTTAAGCTTGCCACTTTTTGCTCTTTAATTGATTAATCTCATGTTGGGTATCTTTGGCCTTGTAGGTTATGCTTTTCTAGATTGAATTCTAAGGATAAATAAGATGCCAACACCTTATGTCTTAGTCATGTCTGGCTCTTTGATATACAGTCTTATGAGATGCTTGCTATTAAAATGGGATGATTTTTTTTTATATGTATGATAATGGCCAATCTTTAAATGTTTGCTATTTAAGTTGGAGGTTGTTTCCTCATATGATAATGGTCAACCTTCATAGATGTGTACATATATAATGGATGTATGTTTATATATGATATTCTCTATTGGTTTTATTCAGTTTGATTTTTAACATTGTGTATGTGTGTATATTTAAGGCATGTACTACTATTTTTGATTAATTAATTGTGAACAGATGGCCTACCCAACCTCATTATTGATTATTGTTGATTGCCATTGATTATAATAGTTTAAATTTTAGATGTTGTGATTGAAGAAAGATGTAGATTTGGTATTTAATTTAAATGTGTTTTGTAGAATAGTATTTGGTCATGTTTACAAATTAATATTATTGTTAACCTTTTAACTTATTTATAATTTGATAAAAAAAACCTATTATTGTGGGTTTGGCAAAAATTAAGGCCCATATGATTGTATCAGTGATGAGTGCATTTCATATAGATGTTTTATATATGCTTTTCATGTATATCCACTTCTTTTAGCATTTATTTGTTGTGATTCGATGGTACTTTGAGTTTTTATGCTTAAATATGGAGGCAACCAGGTCTTGGGGATGAAAGAACAAGATTTAGCACAAATTTGGCATGAAAAGAGCACAACTAGACTTCACAAGAGGAAGAATGGCCTCAACACACTGTGTTCAAGCTTGTATAGATCTTAGTACTTAGAGAATTCATTAGAAGAAGAGAAGCAAGGACTTAACACTATAGCAAAAGCATGGGCATAGAGCTCAGAGCATTGCAATGTAGATGGAAGCACGACCTAAGCATAGGCGTGCTTTATAGCCGTGCAGATTATAGATTACCCAATTTTCATGTCTATACAAATCCCTAGACTTTCTCGTAAAGTGCATGGGGCATAAGCATTGCCTAAGCACAACCATGCTTGCATCAGGAAACACTTCTTTAAGCCCAAAGTTAGGGTTTTGAGGGGGACTTTGGCTTGGATTTTCTAGGGAGGCCACTGGACGATCTTCACGGCCATTTGATTAGGGAAGAGAGCTGAGATTCTGGAGCGAAGTCAGTGGGAAGGTCCTCGGAGTATGATTGGGACGATTAGAGAAGCAAAAAGGAGTCTGATGAGTTCTTTCTTATTTGTTTTCTTTATCCTTTTGTCATTGTGTGAACTCATGATGGGCTAACCATTCTCCGGTGCCCCGGGCTATTGAACCTTGAACCGATGTGTATTTGACTAACTCTTTTGCAATGACTATGGAGTTTTTTTGGATTCTTCTATCTTAAATTTTCTGTTGCAAAACTTGATGTGCATGATTACCATAGTTGCGATTGCAAAACTTGGTGTGCATGATTGCCATAGTTGTGATTGCAAAACTTGATGTTCATGATTGTCGTAGTTGTGATTGTAAAACATGATATGTATGATTGTCATAGTTGTAACATTGCCTTTTAATGCACTGATAAATGCTAAATAGTTCATATTTTTGTATCATTTATACTGCATTCAGAATGGATTCTGACATGTTTAGCACCTAATTAGTACAAAATTTCATTCTTTTGTTCACCTCGGCCTTTATTTATGTTTTAGGGATAAAAGCAAATTCAAGGGTGTTTTGAAGCAAAATAGACCAAGTTACTGAATCAAAGCTTCACCATAGATCCCAATGGGTGTGGTAACAAGTTACCATGCTCGTTGTCTATACTTACCACTACTGTTATCAAGCCATGGTAGCGTGGAACCACTAAAAGCAACACAGAAGCCATAACAGCCTCACAACGGTTGTTATGAAAACCATAATAGCGGTGATCTAGCCATACAACGCCCAAAGAGCCTTGCCAGTATGTGACTTGGAGCTCAAGTAATAACTTACTCACGATGGGCATGACAACGCCATTGGTGAGGCCATGGCTGACTCGATCCTATAAATACTCTAGGTTTTTTTGAAATTCAGGGAGATTCTTTTACTGAATAAGGTAGGGCAGCCGGAGTTCTAGAGATCTGAATGGCTATAGATGATTTTCTTCCACATTCCAGCAGATTCCGGTGAGTTCCTTAAGGATAATCCAATGATCATCATTAGAGGAAGGTGTGCGAAGGCGTCCGGCATCATTTTGTTAATCTTGGGATCCTCTCACCCTCAATCTTGGCAGATCTATTGGAGGAAGTTAGTTTTAAGAATTCTTTAAATGCTTACTTATTCTTTGGTCTTATGGTTCTTTCTTGCTTTTATTGATTATTTTATGATCCATAAGAACCTAATTGAAGGAGAATTGTATGTCTAGGCCCCTCGATTATTGTTTATGAATCTTGATTGATAATTTAATAAATCTTTTTAGTCTTTTGTGAATCATTGCATGTTTGCTTGAATAATATTCTTGTTAATATGGATGAGGAAGATATGTCCCCACATTAGGAGACCCATGCTCTCTTAGATCTATGCATGCTCTAAGAGGTTAGGTATTGATAGATCTCTGGATTAGGGATCTATTTCCACTTAGGCTTAGGGTTTGATTTGTAGGAGTTCTCATACTTAAGGCAAACATAAGAGGCTAGGGTAGGAAGAAATTCTATCTTAAGTTCCTAGTGATTTAGACCCAGTTGCCAAGAGATTAGGACTAGTAGGCCTTTGAATTCCCCTGGTTTAATTCTAGAACACGATTGTCACACTCAACGCCTACCATAAGTAATAATCAAGATAACTATCATACAACCTCTCAACTCCTTCCAATTGTGCTTAACAATTCTCCAATTATATCGTGTAATAAATTGTAGAAGTAGATTAAATAAAGAACTTAAACATCTAGGCTATTGATTAAGTGAAAAGGATATAATAGGAGCCTCTTTGCCATTTATGGGGAAATACGACCCTCGTGCTCATCCACGAGATATTACTTGATGACCCATACACTTGTGGTATTAATGGACTTATTGTAATATGATAAGTGCTTGTGTATAAGTATTATTAAGTATACTTTTCTTATATTGAGCATCACTTTTATCATGTTTTATGGCTCATTAATGTGTATTTGTGTTCTTTTGCCCATTTAGGTTTATGGAGACAAGTTTTGAAGAAAGGAAGCAAAAATGGATCATGAAAGCAATTTTTGAGGAATCTCTTGCATCAAATAAGGATCAAGGCACAAGTTGTGACCATTTGCATGTGGGTGTGTGCCAACCTCCAACAATGTACAAGTGAACCTACAAATTGGAGGGGCACAAAGGCAGTCATACACATATGCTCCAACTTGTGTAGTATTTTCAAGAGCTTAAACAACATGTTTGAAAGAGAGAATGAGACATGATTTACCGCATGGATGTGTGCCCAACCATGTGCCTTCAATAGAAGAAGATGATTTTTGATAGTAGTTACCATTCATAGAATGTAGAAAATAAAGAACCTGGAAATCCACACGCCCATGTGGAATTTCCACAGGGGCATGTGAAATCCCGATTTTAGCCTTTTAAATACTGCTTCAAAGAGTTATTTTGGGGATTTTTTTTTCCTATCTTTTGGAGAAAGCGTGGCTAGGGTTTGGAGAGGTTTTTGCTAGGATTTTGGAGCATTTATATGGCTTTCAACATCGATTTTCTTTGGAGAAGAGCTATCGGGGGAGCTTTTCAATGACATTGATTCGGCTAGGTGTACCCTAGGCTCGATAAAGGATTCTTTGGAGAAGAAGAAGCGGCTCTTCAAGACTATCATCACGGAAAGCAAAGGGGTTATCTTCATGGAGTTTTTGCATTCACTTTTGATTTCATCTTTGATTTTGTATTGCTCTATGGAGAACTAAACCCCATAGTGGATACTTAGACTTGTAAACTCTAAGATGATTTTGTTTCATTAACTTCTATTATGTTTCCCTTAATTGATGTTTTAATTGAGTTTTAGTCTTGTGTATTTATTGGTTTGATTTCCCTTAGAGTGACACTAGGGTTGGGAATTCATCTAGGTAACCTTTTTGAATGAGTAACACCTTCATTAAGGTTAGACATAGCAAGATTGAAGAAAGTTGAGAGGTAGTGGAAGGTCCCCTTTTTCCTCCGACATGATTTATCCTAATTCCATGTTCCAAGAGTTAGTTGCAATCATGATAGAGTGAAGTGCTAAGAGACCTTCTCCGCTGGGGCTTAGTTGCGTGAGCGACAGAGTGAAGTGTTGAGACATCCTTAGTGTTGGGGCTTAGTTGTGATTAGGGATCTTTTGCCTAGACCAAAGGGTTTGATCTAAATTAGGGAATAGGGTTTATCACTTGGAGTCCCTAGAACCTCAAGCAGTCCCACACAGTATGAGGTATTGAGAGTATCCCTTTCCGCTAGGGCATAGTGTAGAAGGTTAGTTACGGTTGAGCTTAGGTTTGGGACTGTGTGTCTTTGGATTTCCATGACTCATTAAAATTTGATTAGGGAAGCATAATATTAGTCTTGCACTTGAAACAATAGTCCTAGGGTGAGCATTGTCTGAGTACCACACTTTACCATTGATTACCTCTTTCGATTACTGTTAATTAATCTCTTTTCTTCTCTTTTTATTTTCATTAATAGTTTGAATCACGATCACCAATTGGACTACCCATCTGTTTGACTTTTCACTTTAGCTACATAGCAATACTTCTTGTTTCTAGACATCTATTCCCTATGGATTTGACTACCCATCTGTTGGGTACTTTATTACTTCGATAACCCATGCACTTACGGTACACACACGCAAGGGGTGTGTCATAATATTATTTGTAAATTTGCATAGTTATTCTAATACACCTCATAAGTGTCCGTCAAGCACACATAGGAGTTTAGGATGGAGTACGTGCTTAGAGATAGGGCGTATGGTGTTGAGCCTTCTGATTTAGGGTTTACCCTTCAGTCCAAGAAGATATACATGATAGTAATTATAGAAGAGTTAACACAAGTTACTCTAGGGGATTAGTTTGGGGCGCTGCTTCATATCAGTTCTTCTTCTCAGTTTACTTTCCTACTTCTTTCCCTTCTCTTTCCACCTTTCTTATCCTTTCTAGATTAGTAGATTAGAATTTCCCCCAATTTTTGATCTAGTTAAATATTAGAAGAGCAATTAGTAGTAAGAGATTCCTAGTCCCTGTGGATTTGACTACCCGATCCTTTCAAATACACTTTACATTTCGTGTGACTCATGCACTTCTGGATACACCGGGGGCTTATCAGCCAGGCCGGCTTTAGGGAATGTTGAATTTTCATAATTATAGACTCAGCTTGACCCGACCCCGCCCATAAACAAGCCTACTCATATTGAGCTTCAAAGAGTTTTTTCATAAAAAAATTTCATCAATTTCATACTTCCATGAGTGTTAAGAGACATCAAAGTAAGTTTTATGAGGATTTTTATTAAAAATTTTATCAACTCTTTTTACTTCCATAAGTGTCAAGAGAATTTATAATCAGGTTCAGAAGAGTTTCTCATAAAAAATTTTATCAGCTTTTTTTTATTCCTGTGAGTGTCAAAGACCTCATAGTGAGATTCAAGAGAGTTTTTTCATAAAAAAATTCAATAAATTTTTTACTCCCACAAGTGTCAAGACACCTCATAGTGAGCTTTAAGAAAGTATTTTATAAAAAATTTTCATCAACTATTTAATACTCCCATGGGTGTCAAAAGATATCATAGTGAGTTTTAAGAGAGTTTCTCATAAACATTTTCATAAACTCTTTTTACTCCCATAAGTGTCAAATAAATCTCATAGTGAGCTTCAAAGAGTATTCAAAAGAAAAAGTTTTCATTAGCCGTCATCAACTCCAATGAGTTAATGAGTGTCAAGAGACAATAAGTGTCTCCTTAAAACCTCAAAGTGAGCTTTAGAGACTTTTACAAAGAGATTTGTTTTTATCAACTTCATCTTGTCACGCTCCGACCCATGGGGCCGATACGTGACAACCGCCGTGACAACTTGAGGAGGGACACCCATGCCACTTAGCCCTTGAGTCACCGCATGGCTAACAATACCTAGGAAATAAGGAGTTCACAGAAACACAGGGGAAACTACAATATAACAACTCAATAAAAGAGTTCAATGGAAAACTACTTATCACAAATACCACAAGGTTTCCAAGAAACTAGACAAGCATACAAAACACGTGTATCGAATATAAACATGCTAGTGGATTATGTCCTTATATGACATATTTATGCTCATAGGATAACATACGGAATACTGGAAATGAACAAGGAAAGAGAGATGATGGCTAGCACTTTGTCTCACCATAACTCTACTGTTCGCTAGAGCCTGGAAGAAAGAGAGAGTGGTGAATAACCTAAGCCACTCAATGAGTGGTTTAGCACAATTCCAATAGGATATACAAAAATACTCGATGAAATCAACAAACCAAGTTTTTACAGTAATACAACTAGAATGAGACTTTTCAACATATGTATATATAACAACATTTATATATAGGGAAAGAAGATCATAGATAGCATGCAAGAATTTTTTGCTTAAATGAGAATGTCCACAATTCAGAAGTCAAGGATTTTCCTGAAATGAGTTTTAATAACCTTTACACGTAAAATGTATCATCAAATGTGTTTAAAAAGCCTCTCTGAACTCTAGCCATGACTACAGCTAGGTTTAGGGCTGTCAAGGTTCTCATGCCCTTGACAATGACCCACTAGAAATCCATGTGGTGACTCTAGGTTCCCGATGTTTATCTAATCAAGATTCTACACACCACCTATAGTGGATAATAAATCTGGGTCCTCACGCCACCTCAACAAGCTGGCCATGAAGACCACCCATTGTAGCAGGGAAAAGCTATGTATGGTTGATAAGAATCCTTGCAAGTGCACAGGCTTGTCAAAGTAATAATCCCAGGTGAGTGGGGTATCGTATCCACAGGGAGTAGGGAATAAGAATACTTAAATTGCTACTTAACCAAGTAAAAATGAACAATGATTGTGTTGATAAGATATAGTGTAAACAAGAATAAAAAAAACAAGAAAGAGAAGCACAAGTAAATGAGAGATACGACAATCGATATAAATGGGGTACTTGGATATTGTTCCGCCTAGGACAATCATTTCAAGAGCAGAACCAACTATTATGCTTCCTAATTAATGCATTAATCAATACATGGTCCCAAATATAAAATCAACCATGACTAACTCTATACGATGTCCCGGTGGAGAAATTGAATAATCTCAACACCTCGCACTTGTATAGAATTTCATGGAGTTCTAGGGATTCTAAGTGATAAACCCTCTTCCTAGATGTAGACCTAACCCTTTGGTCCAGGTGAGAGATCCCTAGTCACAATTAAGCCCTAGGTGCTAAAATCACTTCAACGCTTCACTCCGTTGCCTTTACAACTAAGCCCCAACGGAAGGTCATCTCTTAGCCCGTTCACTCTACTATGACTACAAAGAACTCAAGGAAATGGAGGTAGGATAAATCATGTCGAAGGGGAAAGGGGACGCTCCGCTACCTCTCAACTCACCCTCTCAACCTTCTCCAATCTAGTTTTATCTAACTCTCGTGGTGTGTCATTCACTCACAAGGGTTACCAAGGCGAGCTCTTAACCCTAGTGTCACTCTAAGGGAGCATTCAATCAATCAAACATTCAAGATTGGAAGTTAATTAAAACATCAATTAAGGAAAGCATAATAAAAGGTTTAATGAAACAAATACATCCTAGGGTTCGCAAATCCAAATACCCACTAGGGGGTTTAGCACTCCATGGAGCTAGTTACAATCAACAATGAAATCGGATGTAAAAACAAGTAATCCATAGAAAAACCCCCTCGGTAGTCATGTCGATGGTCTTGTGGAGTGGCCTAGTCTCCTTCAAAGGTCCCCTTGTTCGGCCTAAGGCACACCTCGCAGGATCGGTGTCGACAAAAGCTTCCTCAATAACCTTCTTCCAAGTGGAGCGCGATGTCAAAGCCGTAGAATCTCTCCAAAACCCTTGCCAATACCTCTCAAAACCCTAGCCACCGCCCTCTTGAAAGTTAGGGAAAAGATGGAGAAAAGAATGCTGAAATCAGGCTGAAAATCGGCTTTTAAAAGGGCTGGAATCGGGCATCCACACGCCCCTGTGGATTTTTCATACGGACATGGATAAATTCCACATGCTCGTGTGGATTCTTTGAAATTTAGTTTCTCTGCCGGCTGTGAACAGTACCTACTACAGTAAATCTATGCGGTGTTTTGCTACAATATCCTGCTGCAGTATCGGCCTAAAACACTCCTAAATCCATATTTTCATCGAGGTAACATAAACGGGCACACGTTTACATCATAGATCATTTTGCTTCTTTAATAAATGGCCTCATTGGTGAAGCTCTTACTATCAATGCACAAATCAGGATACTCGAATATGACTGCCTTTGTGCCCGTCCAAATCATTGTGCTAGCTTGAATACAAAGAGGTTGGCACACATTCTCGCATCTTGAACCAGACTTATGTCTTCGCTTTTGATTCTTCTCAAGATTTCCTCCAAATATGTGCGTTCAGGATCTACATTGGCTTCTTTATTTAACATTTGGCTTCACAACCCTATATGCATGAAAGTAACACAAATGCACAAGTATTAGAGCTAAAACCTGATAAAAGTAATGCTCAACATAAGGAAAGTATACTTCGCATTCTTATCACACAAGCACTTATCAATGGTCACCATAAAAATCTGTGGAAGCTCAATAATACAAGATATACATGGTACACCAAAAGTCCAGATCCAGGAAAACATCCCCAATCCGGGAATTGGAATCATTTCCTCAAGAATTGATAGTAAAACACAATATAATGCAAATACGGTTTCAAGTTCATTAACTCTCAAAATATAAGCATGATAATTTTTGTTTATGCTCAATATCAAACATTTCATAAAATCATAATAGCATGGAAAATCTTTCCAAATTAGTTAAAACCTGTGTTTAACATGAAAACCACAAATCATTGTCATTCATACGAATAATATACATAAACCATGTATTCTATTAGAATTATGCATTTGTATCACCCACTCACCATTTAGGTGAGAAAAGACCATAAGCGAGGTACTCTTATGCTAGCTCTTTTCCTAGCAATGAGCTCTCACCACTTAGCCAACTAATCATAAACACAACAACAAGAATAAGCAAAGAGACACAAGAATGAATCCTTGGTTCAACCAAGAAATGCAACCCTAATAAGGCCTAGGTTTAGCTCACAATTGGGCTTCAAGGTTACCAATGGATTCTTAAGGGTTTGAGCTCCACTCTAAACAAAGAATTCAATGAAATGAACAAGTTTTATCGATGCTACAATACTGCTCAGATGATAACAAGTGACCAAGAAAAACAAAGATCAAACCTCTCAAACTTCTTCCCTAACCCTAGATCCATTCATCCACTAAACAACCAAGAAGAAAGAAAGGAGAAATCTTACCTAAGCTCAAGGAGAGGGATGATAGATCCAAGGCATAAACTTGAAAGAGCAATGCTAGCAGGACCTTCCTTCTTGCTCCAATGGATACCCCAAGACAAGGCAGAAAGAAAGGGGAAGAGAGGGGGAAGGAAGATGGCAGCTAAAGAAAAAAAGGAGGCATTAAAAACTCTTAAAATTGGGCTAGGTGAGCCTCACGAGTGCATACCACCGACAGGCACTCGCCTGGGCGCGAGCCACCCGTAAGCGCCCACCCTGTGGGCTTAAACAACCTGTAGGGGTGTTAATAAGTGCTTGTGTATACATATTTTATTGTGTGCTTTACATAAATTAAGCATTACTTTTATTAAATTTTATGGTTTATATTTGTGTATTTGTGTTCTTTTGTGCAAATAGGGGTTGTGAAGGCACAAAGAGAGAAAATGAAGCAAAGATAGGTCATGGAGGCACATATTGGGGTTCTTTTGCTTGATATAATGATCAAGACACAATCCATGCTTGTATACATGAGAGTGTGTGTGCCAAATTTTAAGGGATTCCAAGTCGATTCATAAGTTAGAACGGCACAAAGGCAGTCACATGCTGATGTTCTAGCTTGTGTGAAGATTTCAAGAGTTCTCCCAACATTTTCAGTCGATAGAAAGCCACACGACCTACTAGATGGCCTTGTGCTTGGCTATGTGACCTTAGAGAAAGAAGATTTCTAGAAGATTACTATTCATAAGCACTATAGTAGGTTACTTTTCAAGGTCACTATAGCAGGTTACTATCCATAGTATACTATAGCAAGAAGCCACATGGCCGTGTGAATGCCTATGTGGAAATTTCACATGGGCGGGTAACCGTGTGAGTAACCGTATAAAAGCCCGATTCTAGATTATAAAAGGCCGACTTAAAAAGTTTTCATGTATCTTTTTACCTATCTTTTGAAGAGAGTTTGGTTGGGTTTGGAGGAGGTCTTTACCCATCAAAGGAGAGCTTTTATGCCATTCTTCATCGAATCCTTCCGATGATAGTTTTTGGGGGAGTCACAGACAACATTGATTCAGAGGGGTGTATCCTAGGCTTGATGAAGAGATCCTTGGAGAAAAAGGAGCGACCTTTGGAGACCATCAGTAACACATCTTTTGTGTGCATGTACTGCAAGTGCACGAGTATCGAAGTAATAAAGTACCCAATGAGTCAGGTAGTCAAATTACAAGGAACTGAAGTATTAATAGTAACTATTTCTCAGTTATCTAGTTAGAATCAGGAATATGGTGAAATGAACTCAATCATGAGAATATGAATGTCTCAAGCAAGCAAGAAAGAGTAGAAATGAGGGAAGTCTCAATAACTAAAGATGAGGTACTCGGGCAATGCTCCCCCTAGGATCTAAAATGAAGCGTGAGATTTACCATGTGTTTCTAAACCAAGTTAATCGACTTGAGGTAATCCTAGAATAATTAGTCTTTGTCACCAAACCACTGATACCAGTCTCCTACGAGGTCCCGATGGAGAAATTGCTTAATCTCAATACCTCACACCACATATGACCCCAATAGACTCTAGGGATTCCTACGAGTACACCCGATTCCTAAGGATAGACCTAACCCTACTTATAGGTGAAAGATCCCTAACCCTATACAAGGTCCTGGTGAAGAAATCTCTTAATCTTATACCTTACACCAAATATGGTTGCATAAAGTCTAGGGAATATGGAGATAAAATGTAGTAATCAGAGGGGAAACGGGACACTCCACTATCTCAATACTCACTTTCTCAACCCTCTTCAATCTTGAAGTTCTAGCCCTAATGGAGACCTCTCTCTCACCAAGGCAAACAAATCATGCTAACAAATCAATCACAAAGATTAATATGATATGCAAGCAATGAGAAAATAAGATTGAAACTCAGTTAAACTCAGATTTAATAGAAAACACAATGTAAATCAATATAAAGATAAGATCCTAAGGTTAACATACCCAAATACCTACTAGGGTTTAGCCCTCCATAGGGCAAACTACAAAACAATTAATGCAATGTAAATCAATGAAAACCATGGAATAAAACCACCTTAAATTCATGATGATAGCCTTGATGGGTCGCTCAACATCTTAAAGGATCGCTCTCCAAAGCTAGGTCACCGATGGTTCCCTCTATGCTATGACGAATAAGAGATCTATCAAAGTTGGTGAAGAACACCCCCAAATTCGCTAAAAATCTCCTCTCCAAACCCTAGCCACTTCACCTTTCAATGGCTATTAAAAAGTCTCTAAAGAATAGGACAAAAGGCTATTTATACTTAAAACCCACGTCTGTCACATGCCTCTAAGCGACCATGTGAGCCTTCCACGAGCCCGTGTGGGTTGTAGAATCACCCACGCAACCATGTAAAAATTTCACCCGATCTCATAAATAGTATTTTACTACAGTACCATTACAATGATTTACTACAGTACTCAAGCTCCATCATGAGGCCACATGGACGAGCACACGTCCACATGGTAGGTTATGAGTTTTTCGTCATCTAATCATCATCGAGAAGGTTCTTGAATTTTTCACACAAGTTGGGATATAGGAGTGTGACTGCCTTTGTGCCCTTCCAACACACAATTTGGCTTGAATTCTCATGGAAGTTTGCACACACCCCTATGTGCATAAGCTCCTCTTGTGTCTTGATCCTTACATTGCACAAAAACTCCCAAAAGGTGCCTTAATAACTTATCTTTACTTCATTGTCTTCTTTCAAGGCCTTCACAACCTATTTGCACAAAGAAACACCAAATACACTTTATGAGACGTAAACCATGGTAAAAATGATGCTCAATGCATGTAAAACATATAGACAAATATGTCTACTCAAGCACTTATCAAACTCCCCCACACTTAAGCATTTGCTTGTCCTCAAGCAAAACTAAATATTAAACTCATGGAAAGAAAAGAAAAGTGCTTGGCCTTAGGTTCACAAAGAGAGTAAAAGAATAAAATTCTAAAATCACGAATAGAGTCAAACACTTGATAAAACAATCAATACTCTAGCAACTAATCCAATGAAAAAGAAAGTAGTGAAATCCGAAAGTGTGTGTGTGTGAGGAACTCAACTCATGTCAATACTATGTCAATTACTCAAAGTTCTTATTAAAATGGACTTATTTATCGGTAAAAAGAATAGGTAGTAGCTTCACACAAACTCTAAGGTAGCCCTTTCCAGAGTCGGCACCCCAGTGGCTTTGACACTTTCGAGGTGGTAGCTCTTTCTTCCGACGGTGGTAGCTTTCACTCATCCCATGAGATAGCTCTTTCTCTCATTAGGGCTTAACAAGTATCTGACTTATGAGAGTAGATATATACAACATAGGTGGTAGCTCTTTCCACCCCTTATGTACACACAAAACAAAATTTCTAAAATTTTTTTGATTTTTTGAGTAGAATAAAACTAGCACTATAGAGTCCCAAAAATATTGAACCAGTGTTTTCATAGGTTTAATGAGTGAGAAAAGTGCATGAATTAGCAATTGGACAAAAATTTCAAGAGAATTGGATGAAAATTAGAGCATGATAAAACCTAGTGTTTACAACCTCCAAAAACTAAGAATTAAACTCTTAACCCTAAGGTGAACCTTCATTGGCAACATGAGCGTGATCATGAAAACACAAGTAAAAGACATGTATATGGTGAACCCTCCCCCACACTTAATATGTATATTGCCCTCAATGTACACATGTAAGCATAATAAAAATATCATCAATACAAGAGAAATATGTGCAGGAACGCAATTGAAACAATACTCCCCTGAACTCCTCATTGATCATTTGGTGAAGTCTAACTCATGGGTGTATTGTGTTCAACGGGTTGTGAAGCTCACACGATCATGTGGCAATGTCACACAGCCATGGACATGACTTAACCATCATCAACATCACTCTCAAGGCCATCTACATGGATACAAGGGGTCCAGTGAAGCTCATCCAAACAGAAAAAATGCATGAGTTTATATATACATAAAGCAATAAAGCACAGACTCGCAAAACAAAATAAAGCATGAAGATAACTCCCAAAAGGCGATGCCTTTCTGAGTATACAAGTCCACAAAATGACAAAGATAAAAAAATAAAAGCATAAGTTAATAAAAGAAAGTCTCATGAGTGGAACGCCTCAAGTGTCGACGTCTGGTGTTGGTACTGCTGGTGAGTAAGAGGTGATATCCTCATCTAAAGTCTGCTGTATGAGATCAAGGTGCTCTAGAATCCATGCCTGGTTCTCGAGGATGGTGGCCACAGTAGTCTAGATTCTAGCCAGATGCTCATGAACACGAGTAGAAGATGGACCAGGATCGGATGATCATCCTGGTACTATTGTAACTGTCTCTGTATCTAGCGGCTCTCCCTCAGGTGGTGCATCTGTAGCCTTAGTAGGTTCATCATCATCCTCAGAATCCTCAAATGATGGCTCCATTAGTGCATATCCACCTAAACCGGTGCGCCTCATAATACCCATCAGTCGAAGAGTAACCAATCACAAAGGTGCAGGTGTATTGATCCTCTCCTCCCCTCTAATCGAATGAAGGAGCCCCATCTTGAAAAGGAACCGAGATATGTATGGTCCAGTGAAGAATGACCCTATCTATAAATATTGACTCTAGTGGTGAAGGTAGTCAGCCACAATATACCCAAGATGAAGGGGCTATCTCTGAGTCATGAAATGGAGATAGAGAAGATTCAACCTGCTAAGTGAGCCCGTACCAATACCATGACCTGTCACTGACCAGCTAAGAATAGTATGTATATACCTATGTGCTGGTCATGAAAGCAAAGAGCCTTTGCACTGGCCAGGAACAAACTAGTAGTTGCCACATAAGTCATGAAAAACTCAGCTCGGAGTAAGGCTAGTAGGATAGTCAATGACAAGCTGAGCATACTCCTCTATGGTAACATAATACTCATCGTATAAGCCCAACATGACTACAAATTAAGTCAAAGAAATACCATGGGGTTAAACCAGAGCTCGGAAATAAATAGTGTCCTTATTGTCAAAATTGGTATTTGAGCGATCAAACGAGAATGAGGAAAGAACCTCAAGTATAATATCTCACCGGATGAGATCATGTATAGTGAGAAGCCAATCCTAGCCCCCCACATCGACAAGCTCTTACACCTCATCAGCAAGTCTAATCTCCCCAAGTGTGTCCCAATCAATGTATCGTGACTGTCTAAACTTTAACTTTTGGAGACGCCCGAACCTTTTGCTAATGTTCAGGTTTAATAAATTCTATTATTGGTGGTGGGGTTGGCTCCCGATCTTGGCAAGCACATTTATGAACAACTTTCTTGGCCTAGGTGCCATACCTACAAGTAAAACATCAAAAGAAGTCAATTTGGTATGAATTTGTGAAGTGCAGAAATAAACACAGTCGTGTGGACAAGCTATGCACTCGCATGGCCTTATTAGCCACTTTTCCAGCCCACACGGGTGCATGGTCATGCCACAGGCCCACGTGGGGTTGCCTGGGGGTGCCAAAACAACCACGTGGTCACGTGTCTGGCTTGCCAAGAATTCCCAGCCCACACGGTCATGTAGGTGAGTTATCTTGCCCGGCCAGGCCACGTGGTCTTGTGGCTAGGCCACGCGATTGCGTGGGAGCCTAACCATGGACAAAACGCCATGGTCGGGCCTCAACGACTCACTAAATTTGATTTACATGCATTCTCAAGTGTTCATAATAAATTTACATGAAAAATAGCACCTAAAACAAAGAAATCTTCATTGATTTGAAAGGGAATGGAGAAGATGGGAAGAGATGGAGGCTTACCGGCTTGAATCGGAGAGGGAAACTTGGTGAAAAGGCTGGAAAAACACTCCTAAATCTCCAAGAAGTTGAGGAAAAATGGTTTGGGACTCCAAAGGGTGGAACTCTTGAAGGTGGAGAAATGAGAAGTTGAAGGGTTTTGAGGATGAACTATAAACCATGCCATACACATGAAAACCAATTTAAATCACCAAAACTTTTGCATGAAAAGTCCAACACTAACAAACATTAATCAAGACACACTCATGAAATTTGTTACTACAGAAATAAAAATCTAGGGTACAAAACAATTAAAAACTTGGGTTGCCTCCGAAGAAGTGCTTATTTTATGTCACTAAACTTGACGTACCTATCCTGGCCTCATGGTGGCTCATGGAGATGGAAAATTTCCTTTTGCAACCTGCACACACGAGGGACAAAATTTCTGCATATTCAAGGAGAATTGATTAAACATGTTACCGAATGAGGGAGTGACTCTCTCTACTTGTGTGTGCTTATTCCCATGTGCATTGGGGTGCTTTCTACGGCGACATCTTGACCTTTTCATGTGATGAAAAATCTATTTCAGAATGTCTCCTTTTGGTTGCTCCTCAATAACTTGTTCTACATATTTACTCATCTTCTTCTCCTTAATATCTGGCCACTCTTCATATGGATCTAGATGTAAAAATTTCAACAAATACTTACTAACAATCTCATCATTGAAATCTAAGAAATAGTATGTATCATCAAAGTTAAGAGAATGCTTCATTGCTTCAGCGAGATAGTATGTGATCTTCTCTTCTCCTATGTGTAGTGTCATTTTACCTCCATCTATGTCGATGAGCACCTTGGAAGTTCGTAGGAATGGTCTCCCTAAAATTAGTGGGGCTTCCATATCTTTATCAATATCAAGCACTACAAAATCTACAGGAAAAATATACTTGTCAACCTTTACCAAAACATCTTCGATTATACCTCATGGATGACGAACTGAATGATCGGCCAGCTGTAACATCATGCGGGTTGGCCTTGGCTTTCCTAGCCCCAATTTCTGAAATAATGTGTATGGCATGACATTAATACTGGGCCCCGAATCAACTAGTGCCTTTTCTTCCCCCAAACATCTAATTACACATGGCTCAGTAGATTTTTGTGAAGCATTATCGAGCAATTTCCTTTCAAAACCACAGCCACACTCTCCTCCATTTTCCTCTTGTTGGTCAAGAGATCTTTTAAGAACTTTGTGTATTGAGTTATTTGTGATAATGCCTCCATGAATGGAATGTTAATGTGCAACTGCTTGAATAGATCCAAAAATTTCTTATTTTGCTCATTAGTTTGGTCCTTCTTCAAACGCACTGGATAAGAAATTTTTGGAGTATATGAAGGGGTGACACAGCTGTCCCTCTTCTCCTTGTCTTGCACCTTATACCTTGGCTTTTCTTTAGGAATTTCAGCAATTTTCTTAGTGGGGGATTTTCCTTGGAGATTTTAGAATTTTTCTCAGTAGTGAGCTTTTCTTCAAGCTATCGACCACCGCTCAAAGTGATTGCCTTCACATGCTCCCTTGGGTTAGTCTCAGTGTTGCTTAGCAAGCTTCCTTGGGACCTCTCCGCTAATGACTTCGCTATTTGACCTACTTGATTCTCTAAATTATGTAAGGAAATGGTGTGATTGTGGAGTGTTGCCTCTATATTTTGGAATCTTGTATTGGTAGACTGGATAAACTTTGACAAAACCCTCTCCAACTCTGAAAGTCTCTCCGGAATTAAAGGTGTTTGCTGAAATCCTGGTGGGGTAATGGGCTTTTGTTGCCCTTGGTTACCCCATGAGAGTTTTGGGTGGTTCCTCGACCATTGGTTGTAGTTATTTTTATAAGGGTTACCTTGTCCTCTTCCCGCATTGCTCATAATGTCTACTTGTTCACTTGGGGCTAAAGTAACAATTGAGATAGGACAATCGGATGGAATATGTGAACCCCAACAACCATCTCAACTTGTGATTGCAGACACTCTTGGTGAGGTTAAAGTGTCTAATTTATTGTTCGATGCCTCTACTTGGGCTGCCATGGATATAACTGCATCAATCCTATAAATTTTGACCACTTTCTTCTTCTCTCTTGCATTCCATTAATAGCTATTCAAGCCCATTTCTTCAATCAACTGTCGGGCTTCTTCTGGGGTCATGTTTCCTAATGTTCTTCCCGCGGCAACATCTAGGAGTAATTTAGTGCTTGGATTCAACCCATTGTAGAATGTGTGAATGATCATCCACTCAGGAACCCATGTTGTGGACACTTTTGCAAGAGATCCTTGAATCATTCCCATATCTCAAACAATGATTCTAGCTTCATTTGAGCATATGAAGAGATCTCATTTTGAAGCTTTGCTGATTTTCCTAGAAGGAAATACCTTACAAGGAAAGCTTCTACCATTCGTTCCATGTTGTGATGAAAGCTCTTGGTAATGAATGGAGCCATTGTTTGGTTCTTCCTTTTAATGAGAATGGGAAATCTCTTAAGTGAATTGCATCATCCGAAACCCTATTGATTTTTAGCATGTTACACACTTCAAGAAAGTTCTCAATATGGTTGTTCGGATCCTCATCGGCTAATCCATTAAACTGTGCGGACTGCTGAACCATCTGAATAAAACCCTGCTTCAACTCAAATTTATGGGCTACAACCAGTGGCCGAACAATGCTCAACTATGTCCCATGAATTATAGGTCAGGTAAAATTTGAAAGTGTTCTCTACTGCCCCTCTTGTTCTGCCATGTTTTCAGATTCTTCAACCACTACTTTAGCTGAAAAATTCTATTCTTCTGCAAGTTCCTTGCCCCTTCTATGCAATATGTGCTCAATTTTAGGATCTTCTTTAACCAATATCGAAGGATTATCTCAGATCATAACCCGTAGCTAAAATCAAGAATTGAAACAATTAGAACGCGAAAGAAAAAAGTATGAAGTAGAAAAATAATGAAAAAGTGAATGACTAAAGTATCAAAGTCCTAGCGTTCCTAATATCTCTTTCCCCGGTGATGGCGCCAAAAAATTGGCACACTTCTTGCATGTGTGTACAACAAGTGCACGGGTATCGAAGTAATAAAGTACCCAATAAGTTAGGTATTCGAATCCACAGGGAACGGAAGTATTAGTAGTAACTATTTTTCAGTTATCTAGTCAGAATCAAGAATATGGTGAAATGAACTCAATCACGAGAATATGAATGTCTCAAGCAAGCAACGAAGAGTAGAAATGAGGGAAGTCTCAATTAATAAAGATGAGGTACCCGGGCAATACTTCCCCTAGGATCTAACATAAAGCACAAGATTTATCATGTGTTTCTAAACTGAGTTAATCTAGTCTAGGTAATCCAAGAATAATTGGTCCTTGTCTCAAGACCACTAATACTAGTCCCCTACGAGGTCTCGGTGGAGAAATCGCTCAATCTCAACACCGCACACCACATATGACCGTAATAGACTCTAGGGATTCCTACGAGTTCACCCGATTCCTAAGGATAGACCTAACCCTACTTCTATGTGAAAGATCCCTAACCCCTTATCAGGTCCCGGTGGAGAAATCTCTCAATCTCACACCTCACACCAAATATGGTTGCATAAAGCTTAGGGAATATAGAGATAGAATGTATTAATTGGAGGGGAAAGAGGAAACTCCACTATCTCATAAATCATCCTCTTAACCCTTCTTCAATCTTGAAGTCCTAGCCCTAATGGAGACCTCTATCTCACCAAGGCAAACAAATCAATCACAAACTTTAATACGATATGCAAGCAATGAGAAAATGAGATTAAAACTCAATTAAACTCGGATTTAATAGAAAACACAAAGTAAATCATTACAAAGATAAGATTCTAAGGTTCACATTCCCAAATACTTACTAGGGTTTAGCCCTCTGTGGGGCAAATTACAAAATAATTAATGCAATGTAAATAAATGAAAACCATGGAATAAAACCCCCTTGAATTCATGATGATGGCCTTGATGGATCACTCAACATCTTCAAGGTTCCTTCTTTGAAGCTAGGTCACTGATGGTTCCCTCTATGCTATGATGAAGAAGAGATCTATCAAAGTTGGTAAAGAACGCCGCCCAAATTCACCAAAAACCTCCTCTCCAAACCCTAGCCGCTTCGCCTTTCAAAGGCTATCAAAAAGTATCTAAAGAATAAGGTAAAAGGGTTAGTTGTACTTAAAACTTGCGTTTGTGACGTGCCTCACACAACCATGTGAGCCTCCTACATGCCCATGTCGGCTGTAGAACAGCTCACGCAACAGCGTGAAAATTTCACCTGGTCATGTAAACAGTGTTTTACTACAGTATCACTACAGTGATTTTCTCTAGTGCTCTTCATAATAAGGCTCAAACACTCTTATCTTGAGGCCACATGGACAGCCATAAGTTTGCGTGGTAGGTTATGAGGCTTCTGATCGTCCAATCATCATCGAGAAGGTTCTTGAATTATTCACACAAGTTGGGACATAAGAGTGTGATTGCCTTTGTTCCCTTCCAACTTACAATTTGGCTTGAATTCTCATATAAGTTGGTACACACCCCTGTGTGCATGAGCTCCTCTTGTGTCTTAATCCTTATGTTGTACAGAAACTCCAAAAAGGTGCCTTCATAACCTATTTTTGTTTTCTTTTCTTCTTTCAAGGCCTTTACACCCTATTTGCACAAAGGAACACCAAATACACTTTATGAGATATAAACCATGGTAAAATGATGCTCAATGCATGTAAAGCATATAGAGAAATGTGTCTACGCAAAGCACTTATCAATCAACACAGGTTAGAAGGGGTTATTCTTTTGGACTGCATTTATTTTCATTCATATTTTGATTTAACATTGTATTGCTCTATGTTGAGCTAAACCCCCTAGTAAGTACTTGGACATGTAAACCGTAGGATTCAATCTTGTGTTTCTTTTAATTGAGAATTTAATTTGAGTTTCACTCTTGTGCACTAATTGATTGATTTTCCCTTAGAGTGATACTAGGGTTGAGAACTAGCTTAATCATCTTAGTCACGAGTGACCATTACCGATAGGATTAGATTTACCAAGATTGAAGAAGGTTGAGAGGGTGAGTCGATAGATAGCAGAGCATCCCCTTTTCCCTTCGGTTTGATTTACCTTACTTCCATATTCCAAGAGCTCTTAGCAATCATGTGTGTTGTGAGGTGTCGAGAGCATACTCTCCGCCGGGATATCGTATGAGATTAGGAATCTTTCTTCTAGACCAAAGGGTTTGATTTACTTCTAGGAATAGGGTCTATCATTTAAAATCCTTGGAACTTTAAGCAGTCATATGTGGTGTGAGGTGTTGAGATAGTTCTCTACAGGGACCTCAAAGGGAACTAGTCACTGAATGGCCTGGGCTAGGGATCAGTGTTCTTTTGGATTTTCATGACTCAATTATTCTCAATTAGGGAGGCACAATTTTAGTTTTGAACTTAACCTAGAATCCTAGGGGAAGTGGTGCCCAGGTATCCCATCTCTCATTGATTGTTTTCTCTTCCTTGCCTATTGCTTTTTTACTTCTTCTTTTTATTCGATAACTTCTTGATCACATTCCATTCATTAATTTGACTTGGCTATTTAACAAAGTTTAATTGTTGCTAATTTCCTATTCCTTGTGGATTTGACTACCTTCCCGTTTAGTACATTATATTACTTGAGCGACCCGTGCACTTGTTGACACGCCCAAGAGGTGTGTGTCAAGTGCTCCTTGTGCTCGCCTCATGGGCGTAGGTGGCCCGGTGACTACCCAACTGGCATGGGCATGTGACCCGCCCTTTAGTCCAATCCCTGAAGGTGAGCTCGCATGTGCACGCACCACCGTGTGAGTCTAAAAACGGCTTGAACGTGTTTAAACGGACCCGGTCTCAAATACCTAGTCAAAAACAAACAGACTAGAACAAAACTTCAAGTTGAAGGTCAAAAAGACCAAAACACCACACATGCACTCCAATTACTATCAAGAAATAATGAGTCAATCCTCAAGACCTCAAAGTGAGCTTTTGAGTCTTGAAAAGGGATTTTTTTTTTTTTATCAACTTATCCACTCCAATGAGTGTCAAAAGACAATAAGTGCCTCCTCAAGACCTCAAAGTGACCTTCAAGGGAGGGCCTTGTAAAAATTATCAAAATACCCCTCTTGTTAATATAAAATCCTCATTTTTTGTATTTTATATTAACCCCTTTCATATCATTTTCTTTTCACATTAAGCCTTAAATTCTTTGTTTTTCCTCAAGTTTTCATAAATTATGCTATTATACCCATGAAATTTTCAAATTTTTTTATTCATCAAATTTTGTAAATTAGCCTTCTGACTTTCTAGTTTTCACATTTGTTTTTATCAGTTTTTTAAATGACCCTTAGTTTTCATTTTTTTTACACTTAGCCTTTAAATTTTATAGCTATGCCTTGAAAATTTTGCGAACTAAATCTTAAGTTGCTCAATTCTTTTGGGATGCAAACTCTTTTTTTTTAAGTGAGATCAAAATAGAGCTTTAGGAATGACATAAGGTTAAGTCTAAATCTCATAAAATCTTCACCAACATATACTCAATGCTAAAAGATTATTAATAGCATTGATGATAGTTTTGCAACATATAAAAACATGAGATTTTATAATTGGAAAGACGTGCAACCCAAAGTATAAAATGACAAGACATTATATCAAGAATTAAACAAAAGGCAAGATTAAGGCATGTACCAATCAGAACTTGTTGTACCAAATGGGGTAATAGGCATAGCAAAGCCTTTCTATATCATGCTATCATGTAATTACCTTATATATTGATCGGGTATGTATGCATAGAAATGAAATCACAATCTTATTGCATGAAGAGGAGGGGGCCATATAATGCTTTTTCATGGATTTCATCAGAGCAAAAAATAAATAAATGACAATGAGCATAGTTTTCTCAACATGATGATTCATCACATTATAACCTATTGGAAGTTCTTTCCAACATTCTAATATCACCAAAGAATAATTTGTAGTTATGAAATACACACACACACACACACACACACACACTCATATATATATATATATATATATATATGTAGAGAAACAAAGAGAAAGGGCCATGTACGCAAAACAAAATGAAAAGGGGAACAAAAAATAAAGGGTCTGGGTTTTAGAAGAAAGGATCACTAATGAACATCTTATTTTGATTCCATACAAGCTTTCACACATCCCATGATTACTATTAGTTCCGCCGGTGTGGTTTGTCGGTTTTAGGGAACACTCAAGCACTCATAGAAATCTCACACAAACCAACAAAGAAAGAGACACACGACATTGGTAACCCAGTTCGGCGTCATCTCGCCTACGTCTGGGGGGCCAAGCTCGGAGATAAACAATCTACTAAAAGAGGTAAAAAAAATAGATGAGTACAAACACTTGTCACTCACACTCTCAACAATAAAGAGCACTACCCTCTCTAGATTGTCTGGTGCTCACACACTCTCCTCCAAGAGTCACCCAAGAGTCACACTTACAATCTACGAGCAAGGTAGCTTATATAGACGCCTCAACGTCCCAAATATAGCACATACCTCTTTTAGAATCTCCGCGGCTACTAATTTAAAAACCTTCCGAAATTAGCTGTTGCAACTCCTGTTGTAACATAAGTTACAACATGGCCCTCACTGCTGACTTGACTGAGTTCTGGTTAAGTTGCGGATGACCTCAAGACCCATCAACCTCCCATTCATGCTTAGTCCAAGTCGATGCAGCCAAATTTCCAGATCCCGACTGCCAGCAACTAGCCTACCTCCTCAGTTTCTCATCACGCAGTCCCCTCGCAAGGGGTGCACGTCCTTGTGCATCTTCCATGAAACTTGCCAAACTTAGTCTTCAATCTTCCAAGTTTGGTCTTCAAAGATTCTCCAAACTTGATCTTCAATTCACCCAAGTTTGGTCCTCAAATATTGCCTTCAATAGACTTCAATCAATCTTCATCAAGGATTCTTCAAATCATATCTTCAATTAGTCTTCATTCACACCATGAATAGATCTTTCTTCAATTAAGCTCCGCCATTTTTAGTCTTCAATCAAATCACCTAAATATGGTCTTGATATGATCTTGTCTTCAAATAGTCTTCAAGATAATTTTCTCCATGTTATAGACTTACTAAAAATAGGTCCACCAAGATCTTCAAGATGTTTGTCTTGCACTCCAAGTCTCCTTGCCATGTCGCAATACTTGCCACATCATCAATTATGCTTTGTCACCTTAGTTGCCACGTCACTTGGTCTAGGTGTCAAATCATGCCAATAAATAGTGCAGTTGCACTAACAACTACTTTAGTTCCATTCTAACTCAGTTCAAACACAAATTAAGCTCATTATATTCATCTATATGCATATGTAAAGCACATTAGACAAAAAAGAAAAAAAGAAAAAAAATTATGCATATATATAAAACACTACATCCATCAATATACACAGGCCTATATACTTTAAATAGAGAATATTGCATCCATGTATGCACACATGCATGCATAGTTTAAAGATAAGGAAAATTGCATCTATCTACACACAAGCAAATATGCCTTAAACAGAAAGATTAAGTCATGTCATCTATTATTGGAGTTTTGTGATGATGCTTTTCCCTTATCCCTTTCTTCTTGTTTCCCCCTCGTCTATCTTCTTCCTTCTTTCTTTTCTTTTTCTTCCTTCTTTTTTGGGCTTTTTCCCATGTTAACCTTCTTTTTATTTAATATTGTTAAAATGGCTCAAGGATTATTTTATGTCAAAATCTGTTAAAATGGCTCTACCATCACATCAATGTCCAGTCAGCACATTAAATAGCTTATTTGTGATTTTTTTAATCCATATTTTTTAAAAATTGTTATTAAAATAGAAAATATTATTTGAAATTAGAATTGTAATTATTGAGGTATGAATTATTTATAATTATTTTATTATTATTAGTAAAACATTATTATTATGGTGAAAATTATTTTAAATTAATTTTTTTAAAAATTGGATTAAAAAGCCACAAATAAGCTATTTAATAATAATAATTCTAAATTCAAATAATATTTTCTATTTTAATTACAATTAATTTTAAAAAAATTGGGTTAAAAAACCACAAATAAGCTATTTAATAATAATTCTAATAATTCTAATTTTAAATAATATTTTCTATTTTAATAACAAATTTTTTAAAAAATTGGGTTAAATAAACCATAAATAAACTATTTAATAATTACAAAAAAGATGATGGACTAAAATGAAAAAAAAACTGTAATTAAAAAAAAAAAATCTTTCAGTCAACACCCTGGTCAGCACCCATCCATATGTTGATTGGCCATTGATATGATGGGAGTAGGGTCATTTTGACAATATTAAATAAAAAAAAGGTCAATATGGGAAAATGCCATTCTTTTTTTTTTTCGACTCCCCCCCATTCTCTCATCTTTTGGGCACCCTAATTCTAAATTCAAATAATATTTTCTATTTTAATTACAATTAATTTTAAAAAAATTTGGGTTAAAAAACCACAAATAAGCTATTAAATAATATTTATAATAATTATAATTTTAAATAATATTTTCTATTTTAATAACATTTTTTTAAAAAAATTGGGTTAAATAAACCATAAATAAACTATTTAATAATTATAAAAAAGATGATGGACTAAAATGAAAAAAACTGTAATTTAAAAAAAAATCAGTCAACACCCTAGTCAGCACCCATCCATATGTTGATTGGCTGGGTTCCAACTTTAATTCTATCCATCTAGATTATATGGCGTCATGTTTTGATTCTCAAGGTAAAATTTTAGGGTGATTAGAGATGAACTTATTATCTGATGAATAGCTTGATCAAAACATTAATAGTAATTGAATATGCAGATTTCACCTTCACTACCAATGTTTTGTTTTGTTTTGTTTTAAATATGCCTTTGAGTGAAATAGTGAAACCAATTGATGTTTCAATGTGAACTTAAGAATTTATCCAAACATATCTTTGTTCAATTTGGAAAATGAAATAATATAGTGAAACTCGTGTTTTGTCTCGAGAAACATACAAAATGTTTGACCAAATTGCTCAAACAAGAGCACTGGACATTCAGTCATAGACGAACACAAGTTTTTTTTTTTTTTAATTTTTATACTTATTTTCATATCATGGATTACATGCACATCATGGATAATATTTTTTTTTTAAGAAACATGCATTAATGGGTGGCAAAGGTATTCGTCCATCAACATTGACTAGCTGATAAGCTCCTTTGTCATAGATAATTTCGATAATATATAGACCCTCCCAATTTGGCTTGAACTTGCTCCTAGCGTGCTTATTGGTGATGATTGACCTTCTTAACACCCAAACCATCTCTCATTTCTCAAATGTTCAAATGCGAGTCATTTTGTTGTAAGCCCATGACATCCTTGCTTTATAGATTTCAAGATTTTGTTGAGCCTCAAGTCTTCTTTTATCTAAAGAGTCAAGTTCATTCAAACACAAATGAACTCTATCTTCATTGGTGAGTTCGTTTTGCAAGGAAATCCTCAAAGATGGAATTTGGACTTCGAGTTGTAGGACAGCTTTAGTTCCAAAAACCAATCAATATGACATTGACTGAGTTGGTATTCGGTAAGCGTGCAACATGCCCAGAAAACTTCAACGAGCCTTTCATGCCAATCCTTTTGACTTTTTAAAATTGTTTTCTTTAGCAACTTCATTATGGTTTTATTGAAGACTTTTGCAAGGCTTCTACAAATCATGACTCACAAAATAAGTGGTTTTCTTCCTCTAGCACCCCAAATCAGGGAGCAAGGAAAAGTGAGGTTTCCAAGGATTTTTGGGATCAGAGTTAACCCTTCCATTCTTTTTATTACATAAAAAAAAAAACTTATAGGGATCATCTTGACCTCCTTTAACTCTACTTTTACTTTACATAGCCCCCGTGAATCCTCAATCTAAACACCCTATAAAAAAAAAACTTTTTTTTTATTTTTTATTATAAAAGATAAGAAATTAGGAAATTTTTTAATGCATTAGAAAAATTAGAATATAAGAACTAAAAATAGATTGAAATTTTAAGATATAATAGATAGAATTAAAACAGGAATAAATCCGTAATATTATGATTTATAGTAAAATGAATCATCAAATAACTAAATATGCATAAAAATAAAATCCAAACAAATTATTCTCACTCCATCGCCAAGGGACTAATCAAAATAAATAAATCAATCAATATATCTATTTAATATTTGCTTTCTGACTCTCACATCATGTAATTCGATTTTGCTATATAAATCACCTTGTAATATTTAATAAAAAATATATATTTTAAAATAATTTATAAGATGTTGACACGTTGTAAAATAATTTATAAGATGTTGACACATTGTGTCATTGTATTTATTTTTAGTTTCTATCAATTACATAAAATAATATAATATTTTTAATATATTATAGAAATGCTTCATCAATATTTTAAAAAATATATAATAAACTTAATATTTTTTCGTTTTTAATTTTTTAGCAATTCAATCCTTTAGTTTATCATGGATTTTTTTTTTATTTTATTTTCCTTTTGTTTGATTCAATAATTTCCCATTATTCAAGTCTATAATGAGTTAATCATAATTTGACAATTTTTTAAACCAATAGAATTTATAGTTAAGTTTTGAATTAAATTTTCACAATTTACTCTAAACGTTGTTTTAGCGATTATTTGCTCAACTCATATAGCACAACTCATATAGCAAAACCTAAGTTGAATAATGTGGCTTCACTAGTTACATGGATGCTAATTTATATAATTAAGTTTATTAAAACATTAAACATAAATTAAAATAAACTAGTTTATTATACAATTATTCTTACCGTTGATCAAAATTAAATTTGGGATCAGTCTAGTAAGCATGCGTTTTTCCCAAAAAAAAAACATTTATTAATCAGTTCAAATCACATAAAAAATTCAATTTAAATATTTATATTTATATTTTATTTATTTTTTGACAAAGTTGACAAAGTAAAAGACAAACGAGTACGGAGGTGCAACAGCTACGATCGCTTGACTGACCTCCTAGGGATAAAGCCACTCGCCATGCAACCTTGAAGGAGAGAACGAGAGGTATTCCTTACATAGAACTTCCATAGGGGACCCAAAAAGTGAAAAAACTCTAACTCGACACCCCTCAATCACAAGTAGGGTAGTTACCATTGGGCTATTCTACAATTTCTTATATTTTTATTTATATTCTGTAAAATATACTGGTAATTGCTAAAAAACCCTTGGAAGTTTTCTTTATGCACACTTGACCCTTATAAATTTGGGTTATTCCTGAAAGGATATTCCTTTTTTTGACAGCTTACTTTTCAATGACTTTGACATAAAATTAGCTGACACAAGAATGTTCATTTGCTTTTTAAGCAAAACCACATAATAATAAATGGGAAGGTCAGATATTAAATTGAAAAAAACAAATATTAAACAAAAAACTATAATTATTAAGGGGAAGTACATGTTGTAAAATAGAATAAACTTGATAAGTGCTTGAGTGAACATATTTCTTTGTATGTTTTACATGTATTGAGCATCATTTATTCATTTTTATCATGTTTTATGTCTCATAAATTGTATTTGGTGTTCATTTGCGCAAATAGGGTTGTGAAGACTTTGAGAGAAGAAAAGGAAGCCAAGATAGGTTATGAAAGGCACATTTTGGGAGTTTTTGTACAACATAAGGATCAAAACACAAGTGGAGTCATAGACATGGGGGTCTGTGCCAACTTCCAAGAGAATTGAAGGTTAAATTGTGAGTTGGAAGGGTACAAAGGCATCCTCATTTCCATGTCTCTACTTGAGTGAAGACTTCAAGAGCCTTCCCAATGATGTTTAGACGACGAGAAGCCTCATAACCTACAATGTGGATGTGTGCCCGTCCATGTGGGCTCAAGAGAAGAGTGTTGGAGCATTGTTTATGAAGAGCAATGTAGCAAGTACTGTAGCAAAATACTGTTCACATAATCGGGTGAAAATTCCACCCGGTCGTGTGGGCAATTCTATAGCCCACACGGGCTCGTGGAGGCTCACATGGTCGCGTGGAGGCACATGATAAACACAAGTTTTGAGTATAAATAACCCTTTTGCCATATTTTTGAAGACTTTTTTCACGGCTTTTGAAAGGCAAAGCGGCTAAGGTTTTGAGGTGAGGTTTTCGGCAATTTGGGGGGGCATTCTTCACAAAATTTGATAGATTCCTTTGTCGTGATAGCATTAAGGAAGCCATCGGTGACTTAGCTTCGGAGAGGAATCCTTCAAGACGTTGAGCGACCCATCAAGGCCATCATCACGAATTTAAGGATGTTTTATTCCATGGTTTTCATTGATTTACATTGCATTATTTGGTTTATAATTTGCTCCATGGAGGGCTAAACCCTAGTAGGTATTTTGGCATGTGAACCCTAGGATTTATTCTTTGTATTGATTTACTTGTGTTTTATATCAAGTCCAAGTTTAATTGAGTTTCAATTTTGCTTTCTTATTACTTGCTTGCCTTGTTGATCTTATGGTTAATTAGCACGCATGATTTGTTTTCCATGGTGAGAGAGAGGTCTCCATTAGGGCTAGAACCTCAAGATTGAAGAGGTTCGAGAGGGTGAATCATGAGATAGTGGAGTGTCCTCTTTCCCCTCTGATTAGAACATTCTATTTCCGTATTCCCTAGGCTTTATGCAACCATATTTGGTGTGAGGCATGAGATTGAGAGATTTCTCTGCCGGGACCTTGTTGGGGGTTAGGGACCTTTCATCTAAAAGTAGGGTTAGATTTATTCTTAGGAATCAGGTGTACTTTTAGGTATCCCAAGAGTCTATTGCAGCCATATGTGGTGTGAGGTGCTGAGATTGAGCGATTTCTCCACCGGGACCTTGTAGGGGACTAGTATCGATGATCGGGAGGCAGGGACCAATTGTCTTTGGAATTTCTCGACTTGATTAACTCAGTTTAGAAGCACTTTGTAAATCTTGCACTTCATGTTAGATCGTAAGGGGAGCATTGCCAGGTACCTCACTTTTATTAATTGTGATCTTCCTCATTTTTACTCTTTCTTGCTTGCTTGTGAGATTCATATTCTCGTGATTGAGTTCATTTCACCACATTCTTAATTCCGATTAGATAACTTAAAAGTAGCCATTTCTAGTACTTCTGTTCTTTGTGGATTCGATTACCCGACTTGTTGGGTATTTTATTACTTCGACATTCGTGCACTTTCTGTACACGTATGCAAGAGGTGTGTCAAAACTAACAAAGTGAGCTGCAATGATGGAAAAGGAAGTATATTGAAAAAATAGTTGTTTGGAAAATTCAATTATTAGAGGTGGTTTTTGGAAATTTTTGAAACTTTCATAGGGATAAAATTAATTTTCTCTAAAATATAAGCTGCAATCAATTCTGACAATAATTTTGTAGTACATCATTTATTTATGTTTAATTAATAAAAATGTTAATTAATATAATTGTTTTTTACTTATATGTCCTTAAAAGAAGAAAAATTACCAAAAAGCTAATTCATTTATATTTTAATAAAATTTGTAAGTTGATTTTTAAGCGTCGTAAAAGCTCATAGTTTTTTCAACAAGCATCGATTTTAATCCAAAAAAAAAAGTTTATAGTGACGTCGTAATTTTGGTGTCAACAATCGTCGTAAAATTAATGATTTTTATTACAAATAAATTCATGATTCAACAAAATAAGGAAAAATAGTTAAAATATAAAACATAAAGATTTAATGCTCTAAAATCAAAGAAGATGTGAGACTAAAATAGAAATTGGAGTGGTTTTTTTTGGTTATTTTACCCGTATAAATTTATTCCTATTCCTTCAGAATATTTTTATACCCAACCCTCTCATGGGATTATAGGAAATTATTAGTTGTATGTGTAATGTATACTTGAGAATAAATTTTTTCCAGGAATAATTTTATGAATTTAATACCAAACATAGAAATAACATATTTCTTCCGTTATATACATGGGAATCTTAAATTAATCCGCAGCCCCTTAGGCCTTAGTTTTTTCTTTTAATTAGCAAAAAGCTTTCCCATGATTCCATGACACAAACTTCGATTAGTCAGCCACAGAAAAACATCCAGCTTTTCATTCCCTTTTTTCATAATTCATGGAGAGCTTCAACTAACCAAACCATTACTATTTCCAAATTTCCCGGCAAAACGAATCAACCCAAAGTTCCAGGCCATGTTACTCAAAAGAAAAAATAGAGAAGAAATGAAATTCACTTTTCATTATCAAAATCAGAATCAAAAGACATAATCTTGGAGTTTTGATGGCTAGAATTAGTGGTATTCTCAGGCAGAGTTTTGGCTTTCTCAACATTCCCTTTAAATTCCTCCTATGATAATAAAATATTATAAACACCAGAGAACAAATTTTGTAAAATTCATGAAATTAGTACCTTGACAATGTTATCTCAAATTTTATTTTTTTTTAAAAAAATAAACTTCGAACGACAAACACTAATTTATCACATCCTCATTTGAAAAAGAGATAAATAAAAAGGATCAAAAAGTGAGTGTGCACAAGATAATTTAAAACATCTAACGCAATACAAATAACAGTGATGATAAAGTTTGATGAACCAATCTACTGTGCTACTTATTTTCTGACAAACTTGTGGTGCTCAAGAGTACAACAAAGTTGATTTGATAGTGCTCGAAACAGAAAAATCAATTATGTTAAAATCATTATTTACAAACGATAAGCTTATGCTTAATTCATGTACCAAATCTTCTCTACATGAAAAATAACAATGAAGATATATATGTACTTGTGCATTCCTAGGCATTCATTAGATCTAAATATAGTTGGAAATAAACTATTGCATTCAATAGATTTCTTTGAGAACAACAAAGATGGACTTAAACAAGACTTTTAATCCAAATTAATCCAAATCAAAATCAACACCTTGATTAAAACACCGATTTCTTCAAATTTAGACACAAACCCTTAATAAAAAACCAAAATCAACTTAAAACACACAGGCTTCTTCAACGAACAATGGTGAGAAGCCCTAAAAAAAAAGAGAGAGTTTGACCAAAGTGGTGATTAAATAGGGGACTGGGGAGAACTTCAAGAGTTGGTTGAATCATGAAGACCGTTGAGGAGATGAACACAAATGGGTAAAAAGGGTTTCAGCAGACAAATGAAACAGGGGATTCTGCAAAAATGAAAATTTTCTTTACATTGTAAATTTTTATGATAAGTTTAGTTTTATGAATAATGGAGGTTAACATGTTGTTTGGATCTAAAGTGGGAATGGAATGTAAAAGAAGACAAATGGGAGGAAATGAAGTAAAAGTAAGGGAAAGAAAAGAAAGAGTCCAAATTTTTGTTTGGATAATCAAATTTAGAGAGGGAAAATAAGAGGAAGGTTGTTTGATAAACCATGTTTGGTTAGAGAAGGGAAAGGAAAGTAAAGAAAATCTAAAGTTTATAGCATAAAATATTTTTTATACCATCACCTTGATATCCCTTTAACTCTATTTTTTACGTTACTTTCCCCCTGAATCCTTAATCCAAACACACTATAATTATTTTAAACTCTAAAGTTTTCTTATTACAAAAGATAAGATATTAAGTAATTGTTTCATATATTAGAAAAATAAGAAGATAAGAGCTAACAATAGATTGAAATTTCAAGATAAAATAGATAGAATTAAAGCAAGAATAAGTCCATAATATTTGGATTTATTTTAATATGAATCATCAAATAACCAAAGAGTAATGCTAAATGCACGAAATAAGTGTCCCGAACTCATCACTCGAATGAGCTCGATGCTACACCTCTATCCTAGTTAGCATGAAAAAGTTAAAAAATAATAATAATAAAAACTTACCTTCCCATCCCCTTCATATATCAAGATAACGTGGCTCGAATCCCTAGGTTTTCTAATGCTTGATCCTTGAACTCTCATCTTGCTTATCTCAATAATGGGCATTGACTATGGAATGAAGGTCGGGATCTCCTTCTGCAGATGCTTAGCCACTATCTACATCGTCGATTGTTTCATTGAGGTACTACACTTGCTTCCTGTGGCGATGACGACGTAATTAGGTTTTCCTTGATAGGGAGATAACTGAGAGAGGATGCTGGATAGAGGGAGAGAATAGAAGAAAGAAAGAGACAAGAAGGGAAAAAGAGTGAAAAAGAAGTAATGAGGACATTCTCTGCCTCCTCATTCTCATTGGTTGCATATAAAGCTATTACATAGTCGTTTGCCTTGTTCTTCACGCTACTCCTTAACCATAGGTAAAGGTTACATCAACCTGATTACTAGTCATCATTAACCTTTAATTACAATAACTCCTAGGCTCCATTACATGATAAAATCCTCAAAGCGTGTGCCACTTGTCAGCTCCCGATTGCCCCTCCTCAACCTTGCATTAGCGTTTGCCACCTTATCCCTTTATTTCATACTGGCATCTTCTATTCCTGCCACATCACATTCTTTTTCTCCATACTTAGTGTTGATCATTACAAGGGCCGTCCCTTCAACAGTGACCTTGTCCTCAAGGTGAAAATCAAGGAAGTTTGAAGAAGGTCTACTTCTGTCACCCAGGTAGCATCTGCCATTGCATGGTTCTCCCAGCAGATCAAGAGTTGGCTCATAGGCTTCCCATGTTGGAGTATGATGCAGGAAAAGAGAATCTCCATTAGTTTATAGACTAGTTTGTCTTCCATGAAAGTTTTGGGAATGGAATTTGTTGCACCAACAAATCATAGACACATCGCTTTAAGCTTCGAGATGTGGAATACATCATGCACCTGAGAAGATGATGGCAAGGCAAGATGATAAGTGACAGTGCCAATATTCTCTAGTATTTGAAATGGCCCAAAAAACCTCTTAGAAGGTTTATGAGTAAGCTATATGGTCAGTAAAGTTTGCCGATACGACTGTAGTTTCTTGGAAAACCCAATCCCCAACATGAAATGATACATATGTGTATTTAGCATTAGCTAAATTCTTCATCCTATTTTGGGCCAGAAGGAGATTGTCCTTGAGTGTGTGAATGGCCTGGCCTGTGTATGATTGGAGAGTATGGCATTAACAACTTCCACAAAGGAATTATCTGTTGTATAATCAAAAAGAGTGTGAGGAGCCCATCCAAACACAACTTCATATGGAGTTATGCCAATAGAAGAATGCCAACCAATGTTGTAGTACCATTCGGCCCATGGAAGTAATTGTGTCCAATGGCAGGGATGGTTACTGGTAAAGCACCTTAAATAATCCTCTAAGTAGCGGTTCAAGATTTCTATTTACCTATCTGTCTATGGATGGTACTCGCTACTTATGGATAATTGCTTGCCTTGTAGATGGCATAGCTTTTTCCAAAATCAGCTAAGAAATAAAGGATCGCTATATGATATCAGGGAGGATGGAAGTCCATGAATACAAATTATGTCTCTGATGAAGATATCTTCAACTTGGATGGCTGTAAATTGGGTAGATAAAGCAAAAAAAGCTTGCTTTGGAAACCTGTCAACTACCACTAAGATGACTGTCTTCCCAGTTGATAGTGGCAAATGGGAAATGAAATCTGATGTGTACATTTCATATCATATTTTGCATACCTCCAATGCACTCTTTTGCTTGTCTTTTAGCAATTTTTGTTTATAAATGATGATATTTGACAAGGTCCCCTTGCGTATATCTCGCAAGTGCACGGGTTTGTCGAGGTAATAATCCCGGGTGAGCGGGTATCGAATCCACAGTGAGTAGGGAATAAAAATACTTAATTCGATTCTTAGCTATGTAAAAGATCAATGATGATGAGTGTGATAATGATTTAATTCTCAATAGTAAAAAAGCAACAAGTAAGAGAGCAAAAGTAAAGAAGGGGGTAAGGCAATCGATAAAGATGGGGTACCCGGATAATGCTCCACCTAGGATAATTGTTTCAAGTGCAAGAACCGTCTATTATGCTTCCTAATCAATGCAATGGTGAGTCATGGAAATCCTTAATTACATAGTCCCAAATCTAAGGTCAACTATGCCTAACTCTATACATGTCCCGGAGGAGAAATCGAACAATCTCAACACCTCGCACTCGCATAGAGTTGCAATGAGCTCTAGGGATTCCAAGTGATAAATCTCTTCCTAATTATAGACCTAACCCTTTGGTCCAGGTGGAAGGTCCCTAACCACAATTAAGCCCTAGATACTAAGATCACCTCAACGCTTCACTCCGTTGCACGCGCAACTAAGCCCCAGCGGAAGTTCATCCGTTAGACCATTTACTCTATTATAGCCTCAAAGAACTCGAGGAACGAAGGTAGTATCAATCACGCCGGAGGGGAAAGGGGATGCTCCTGTACCTCTCGACTCACCCTCTCAACCCTCTCCAACCTAGTTTTGTCTAACGCTCGTGGTGTGTCACTCACTCACAAGGTTACCAACAAGAATTCTCAACCCTAGTGTCACTCTAGGGGAAATGTTCATACAATCAAGCATTCAAGGTTGGAACTCACAATAAACATCAATTTATTAAAAGCCTAATAAAGAGGTTCAAAGAAACAAATACATCCTAGGGTTCACAATACCCGAGTACCCACTAGGGGTTTAGCTCTCCATGGAGCTAAGTACAATCAAAGAAATAGAATGTAAAAGCAATGAATCCATAACGAAACCCCCTTGATAGTCGTGTCGATGGTCTTGTGGAAAGTCCTCTACTCGTCGTCCAAGGATTCCCTCGTCCGGTATAGGATACGCTTCGACGGAAGCTCCCCTACCAACCTTCTTCCTAAGGAATGACGATGTTGGAGCCGTAGAACCTCTCCAAAACCTTGGCCAATACCCCTCGAAACTCTAGATGAATTCCTCTCTCAAGTTGGGGAAAAGGTGGAGAAAAGAATACCAAAATCGGGGCTAAATCGACTTTAAATAGGGCTACAATCAGGCGACTACACGGGCGTGGATGTTCCACGCGCCCGTGTGGAATTTCCACACGGGCGTGGATAATTTTCACAAGCCTGTGTGGATTCTCTGTTTCTCTGGTTTCTCGGCCTGCTATGAGCAGTGCTGCTACAGTATATGCTACAATGTTGCTACAGTGCTCTACTACAGTATTCGACCTGAATAGCTTCCCAATTCCATACTTTCATCGGGGTAACGCAACGGGCACATGTTCACGTCGTGGATCACTTGCTTCTTCAATGGTGTACACGTTGGTGAAGCTCTTGTTCTATGTGCATAAGTCGGAATGCTCGAATGTGACTGTCTTTGTGCCCCTCCAAATGGATGTGCCCACTCGAATACGAGGAGGTTGGCACACACTCTAGCATCTCACACCTGACCTATGTCTTCGCGTTTGAACCTTAGCAAGATTTCCTCCAAAATTGGTGCATTATGATCCACATTGGCCTATTTCCTTCATACTCGGCCTCACAACCCTACCTGCATAAAAGTAACATAAAAACACACATATTAGTGTAAAAACCCGAGAAAAGTAATGCTCAACATAAGGAATGAACGCTTCGCATTCGTATTGCACAAGCACTTATCACTATTCTGGGTATGTTTGTATTTGGTGCAGGCTTTTAGGGCTTTTAAGCCATATTGAGTGAAGGGACAAAATCAACCAAAGAAGACAATTTCTCTTAGTGTCTAATGCAAGTACTGTCAGAGCATTGGTGTGCCACCTCCCATGGTTTTCTCTGAATGGGACTCCTCTATTTTTTAGCAGGAGCATGAGAGAACCACTGGGGTACTTGCTCCCCATGATTATATCTGGATGGGAGTCACCTGTGGTTTCAGAGGAAGCATGGTCTTTGTGCTCCTTTCATGAGCTGAGCACGGGGGAAGCATGATCATCCTCTTCCAAGATTATCTTAGGATGATACTTAGCCTTTTTCACTTAGAAGTTCCAAGATTAGCATGGTCTGAGCATGCCCCTGTTCCAACTATGTTGAGCCCGAAAAGTTCTTTTTAACTCCCAGATTTAGGGTTTCTTGAGATCTTTGGTTCAGGAGTTTTTTCACCAGTGAGGGGGCTTTTTAATAGGATGATGATCAGCTATCACCACATGAGCTAAGGGGATCAAGGTTGAGCTAGAGACGTCGGAGAAGTGGGTTTGCCATTCTATGGAGTTCTTGATGTACAGCTGAAGAGATCTTTGTAAAACGGGGAAGTCATGATTTCTCTCTTGTTTGTATTTGTCTTTTACTCTCAGTTGTATGAATTCATGAGGGGCTAACAGTTCCACGGTACCCTGGGATAATGAACTATGTTGCTTCTTATAGTTTGATTACTTGTTTTGTAATGCCTATGGAGTTCTAAAGTGTTGTGTTTTTAATATGCTGCATAACTTGGCATGCTTGATTTGCGTAGTTGCTTATGTAAAACTCTGTGTGTGTGTGGAATACCGTAGTTGTTATTGCCCTTGGTAGTTGCAAAACTTGGTGTGTATGAAGCCCGTAGTGACATTAGCAAAACTTGGCGTATTTTAGAGCCGTAGATGCAACAGAGCTTTTGAGCAAACACAAGGATCTTAGAATGTACCTTGGTAGGTATTAGACTCAAGTCAGTATCTCAAGTACATAGCAATCATCTCGAGGCATGGCTCTCTTGTTATCAAAACTCAACCTTAATCTACTCAGTTCTTCCACCATTTAGTTCTTTTTCTCTGTTTAGTTGTTAAACTTTTTATCACCCAATTGATTTTCCCAGACATTAGAGGATCAATTAGTAATATAAGTCAATCCTTGTGGTTTCGATAACTCTATCCCTCACGAGGTATCACTGTATTACTTGTAACAATTTGTACAACTTTTAGGAAAAATAGGATTCTGGTGATCTGGTTTGTTTATATTATTCATATTTGTGTACATTTTTTTTTCCTCTTTTTGATCATTAATTCACCATAGTTTGCTTATTTCAATTTGTAGCCTTGACATCTTTCTTGAGTGATGGCCAAACAAATGTGCTAGCATTATGGTGATAAGTTCGTCGTATACCTACATGACCTCCAACTGGAGTGTTGTGATACTATGCAATAAGCAACCATTAGAGTGCTAATTAGCAAGCATGACCACCTGGCCTGGAAGAAACAAAATATTGTTCTTAATAGAGTAACTTGAGTAGTCATCCGGTGCCTTGCGAACTACCTCCAATAGCATCTTAAAGTTTATATCATCTTGACAAGCATGTTCAGAGCTTCCCATAAAGTTGGAAGAGGTATGGTAACGAATTTCCTATTGTCTTGAACTTTCAACCCCTTCCCTTAATCTTTGATGCAAAGTTCTTTCAATCTCGTTAACGGGCTCAACTAAGTTCGCTTGACTTTCTCTTGTCATAATTTGGGTATCTTGCAAAATAATTAAAGTCAAGGCTTAGAAATTGATGGAAAACAAGAAAAGGAAATGCAAATAAAGAAATGAAGAAATATATACAAGAACGGTAAATACAAAACAAGATAAGCAAAAACAATAACCAACAAAACAATGGTCAAATCAACAAGCTCTAAGTTTTTCGAGTATCCCTCATGGGTCCCCAAACAATGGCGCCAAAAACTTGGTTGTGATCTGCAAGTTCACAGATCGTCAAGTAATATCTCTCGCGCACGCATGAGAGGGTCGTATTCCCAAAGGCACGAGAATCTACTCTTACTTCCTCTTTGCAATGTTGTTTGACCAACAACTCAGAATGTGGTAATGAAACTATAAAGAAACAAATTAAATGTAACTAAAATGTCAACAATGAAGGCAATATATGGGGAGTAATCAAGGCAAAAGAATGGTCACAGATGTGGATCCCCTCGGGGGCTACTAAAGTGTGTAGGATGCTACAACTATCATATAAGTGGCAAGTTGGACCGAGAAAACCCTAATGTAGGTCAACCTAATGGTCACGACAATTGACCCCTAATCCAATACAAGTATTGGATACAGAATCTCTTCCACCAAAATTCTCCTATGATTGCAATGAGGGCAATGGTTTTCTCAAGTTAAGGTTGAAGCAGAAACTAGGAACAACCCTAAAATTGGAGGGGTACAAATACCCGATGGTCATGACGTATTTATATATGTATCCCTTCCAAGCTTGGTGAGTCTAATACCAGGGTAATGGCCATGCAACCAAGTATAACCTAGAAATTGATACATAGAGTTCTCATGTATACCAATATATTAAAATACACCAAACAAGGATAAAAAACAAGCCAAACTGCAATAGATAAGTCAAAGCATCCAAATAACACAAGTTCACCCCCCAATGTTCACATACTCACAAAATACAAAACAATGTTCATGAAAACAACTAAACAAAGCATGAAAGAACTCTCTCAAAGGTCAAAGGCCGAATGATGCTTTGAACTCCTTGGTAAGGAGCTTCCAAAGATGGCACTCAAAGGGTAGCTTCCTTTGTCTTCAACCTCCTACAAACAAGCCCTAGGGATGGATCTCGCCCAAAATCACCCTCTCCTCATCGAATCGTCCTTAGAAATACCCTCCAAGATTTTCTTCTACCTCAGATCAAAGATGGTGGTGATGAGCTTCCAGAAGAATGTCTCTCCCTCTACTCAAAATGACATAAGGAACCCTTTAATGGATGATCTCAGGATGACTCGTGGGCTGGTTCACGGTCAGTATGCGGGATATGAGGATGGCTCCCCCTCTACATTTAGACGTTTATAAAAAATCCCCACACCTAAGCGTTTTCTTGTCCCCAAGAAAACAAACATGAAGAACAGGGGTAAGAACATAAACTGCTAAATATATGACCTCAAGCTCAAATGTAAAGGACTCCACAAGCACAAGTGAATAGAAATTAAGAAGTGAGTTGTTCAATGAGTAATCCAATAATGATAGCCCTGTTTCATCTAAAGTGCTCCTATGAGTGCGTGTAGACTTCCTACCTTGACCTCCACACCCTGGATTACCCCTAGATGACCATTTACCCCACGCATAATGAGATTAACATTAAAGTGTTAAAGACATCCTCAATACTCAGTTAAGAGTCCTTTGGTTCCTAAATAATACCATAGCCTTTAAGTGACTATGCAGCAGGTTCGAGAAGATCAGTAGAGATACTTTATTTCTTTCACACATATATAGAACACTTTCTTTCTTTTTTTTCTTTTCCTTTTTTTTCTCTGAGTCCGACTAACGTAGACTACACCAAAAATTCTTATAATCTTTCTGAAGGATGCACATACTGATTAGGCACAAGAACCACCTAACTTACTTGATTACATTCTACATAGATGCATTCATGCTAAACTAGTAGAGGAATACTGTCACTGACTCAATTTTTTTTCATATGTACACACTGTATCTCATGTCCACTGGTATAACACCTGCTACACAATGTCACTCAAGGCTATAGAAGATAACAAAGGATCCAAAAGCTCTTAAAAGAATACCGAAAATAGAATTTAACATTTTAATGCCAAGAACATTATGATGGGTTGGTTAGAGTGTACAAGGTGGAAGTAGTCATGACTAGGCATGAAGGTGCACTAAAGATAAACCATGATAACATTCAAGCACAGATAAAGTACAACTCACATCTATCATTCTTTCAAGCTAGGAATTCCTTAACAATATAATCATAGCTATCATAGGTGATCTAAGCATGAAACATAATAAGACACTCCATCCCCACACCTAAGTTGTACATTACCCCCAATGTACGTGTGTTAGTTGAACAAGGTGAAGGATACACAATATAAGTAAGGAAATGGGGTGAAGAAACTTCCCCAAATAGTCAATAAAGTAAATGACAGGTGGGCTAGGATATGGTGCAAGTTGTTTAAAGAGGGCCATGGAGTGTGAAGCATCCTCGATGATAGTCCTGAAAGTAACAAAATGCTTATCACAACTCCAGAAGTAAAAATAATGGAGACGAGCATGAAAACAATGACCTAAAATAAATAGATAAAGTTTATTAAGGTCGGAACCCTAACTAACTTAAGAGTACAAACTACAGCAAACAACATAAAGTACAATCAAAACACAAGAATAAAGTAACATAAACAGAGAAATGTTCAGGTGTGATGTGAGACTAAGGATCAGGTCGAAGTAATGATGCCATATAAGTAGTGGCTGCAGAGCTGGTGCCAATTGATGATGATGAGCTGCGCATAAATGCCAGGATCTCAACCGTAATATTCTAGATGTGACTTAGTGACGTAGTCAAATCCCTCTGCCTTCTCTCAAGAACATGTAGTTGTTGGTGGACCTCAGTACGCATTTCCTCAAATATTATCTCAAGTGAATGTTTGCTCTCCCTGGACTTAGGCTCAAACTTAGTATCTATCTTCGTCTCATGTAAGTGACTATGGCTCCCTATCTCTCAACTATGCTAATACAAGCAAGAGTCTGCATCCCGAGTGGGGCGATGACACCCACAACCATCATACCTTGGGTGCACTCGAAAAGGCCTATACCTCTGATCATCATTGTAATGTAAGGCTCGATGAAAATAGCTCTAAGACGGATTAATTGCCCCTAGTGCGCTAGGACTTCCATGAAGAGATGCCCCATGTGGAAGTGGTAGCGCTCAAGAATGCTATAAATCATCAATGATAAGTGCTTGTGTGATAAGAATGCGAAGCTGTTCTTTCCTTATGATGAGCATTACTTTATCGGGTTTTAACACTATTACGTGTGTATTTATGTTACTTTCATGCATATAGGGTTGTGAAGCCGAATCTTAGAGAAAGAAGTCAATGTAGATCGTGAGTGCACCATTTAGAGGAAATCTTGAGAAGGTTCAAATGCGAAGACATAAGTCGGGTTCAAGTTGCTAGAATGTGTGCCAACCTCCTTGTATTCAAGCTATCACAATGATTTGGAGGGGCACAAAGGCAGTCACACTCTAAGTATTTTGGCTTGTGCATGTGTAACAAGATTTCCACCAACGCGGCTGTTCATTAAAGAAACAAAATGATCTACGACGTAAACGTGTGCCCGTTTATGTTACCTTGATGAAAGCATGGTTTTCGGGAGTGTTTTGGACCGGTAATATAGAAGGGCACTGCAGCAACACTGTAGAAAATACTGTAGCAGGTACTGTTTACAGCCGGCCGAAGAAGGAGTTGTTCAAAGAATTCACATGGGCTTGTGGAAATTCCACATGCCATGCGTTAATTCCACATAGGCCGTGTGAAATATTCACAGGGGCGTGTGGATTACTGATTCCAGCCCTTTAAAAGCCGATTTCAGCCCCGATTTCAGCATTCTTTTCTCCATATTTTCCCCAACTTGAGAGAGGGTTGCGGCTAGGGTTTTGAGAGGTATTGGCTAGGGATTGGGAGTGGTTCTACAGCTCTGACATCGCACCATTTGAAATAAAGTTAGTGGGAGAGCTTTCGTCGGCACCGATCCGGTGAGGTGTATCTTAGGCCGGAGAAAAGGACCTTTGGACGAGTAGAGGATTCTCCACAAGACTATCGTCATGACTATCGAGAAGGTTTTCTATGGATTTATTTTTTTTACATTCGATTTCATTGATTGTAATTAGCTCCATGGAGAGCTAAACCCCCTAGTGGGTACTTAGATTGTAAACCCTAGGATGTATTCATTTCATTGAACCTTGTTATTTGATGTTTTTATTAAGTTCTAATCTTGAATGCATTGATTGTATGAATACTCCCTTAGAGTGACACTAGGATTGAGAGTTCTTGTTGGTAACCCTTGTGAGTGAATGACACACCACGAGAGTTAGACAAAGCTAGATTGGAGAGGGTTGAGAGGGTGAGTCGAGAGGTAGCGGAGCGTCCCCTTTCCCCTCCGGTGTGATTTATTCTACCTCTAATTCCTCGAGTTCTTTGTGGTCATAGTAGAGTGAATGGGCTAAGGGATGACCTTCCGCTGGGGCTTAGTTGCGAGTGCAATGGAGTGAAGTGTTGAAGTGATTGTAGCATCTAGAGCTTAATTGTGGCTAGGGACCTTTCGCCTGGACCAAAGGGTTAGGTCTACATATAAGAAGAGGATTTATCACTTGGAATCCCTAGAACTCCTTGCAATTCTATACGAGTGTGAGGTTGAGAGATTATTCAATTTCTCCTCCGAGACATGTATAGGGTTTGGCATGGTTGACCTTGGATTTGGGACCATGTATTAAAAAATCTCCACGACTCATTAATACATTAGTTAGGAAGCATAATAGAGGGTTTTTGTACTTGAAATGATTGTCCTAGGCGGATCAATATCCGAGTACCCCATTTATATCGATTGCCTTACTTCTCCTTTACTTGTGCTCTCTCTCTTGTCTCTTTTACTTTTGTTTGCATTGCATCTGGTCACATAAATCACTATTCATATTTTGCTTAGTTAAGAAATAATTTAAGTATTTTTACCCCCTACTCGCTGTGGATACGATACCCACTCACTTTGAATTTTATTACTTTAACAAACCCATGCACTTGTGGGACATACCCAAGGGGCGTTGTCAAGTTTTGGTGCCGTTGCCGGGGAATAGACGTTTAGAGATACTTTGCACTTTGTTTTCTTAGCTATTCATTTATTTATTCTATTTCACATCTTCTTTTCTATCATCATTCTGATTTGTTTTCTTTCTTTTTGTGCAGCTCCAGGTTCATGACCGAGGGAACCCATCAATATTAATTGAAGGAGATCCTGAGCTCGAACGTACACTTATAAGAAAAGTTAAAGAACCTGTGCGAGAACTATCTAATCTAGCTGATTTGGAAGTTCAAGGGTCGGATAATATGGTGGAACAAAATGAGCAATAGAGGATATTATCTGATTATGTAAGACCTTCAGTATTGGGGACACAATCGAGTATTGTGCGTCCCCTAGTTACAGCTAAGAATTTTGAGCTGAAGTCGGCATTCATCCACATGTTGCAGCAATCCGCACAGTTCAATGGTTTGGCCGATGAGGATCTAAACAGTCATATAGAGAACTTTCTTGAGGTGTGTGATATGCTTAAGCTAAATAGGGTGACGGATGATGCCATCAAGTTGAGAGCCTTCCCATTTTCCTTAAACTGGAGAGCGAAGTAGTGGCTACACTCATTACCTAGAGCATTAATTACCACATGGAATGAGATCGTAGAAGCTTTTCTTGCTCATTATTTCCCTTTCAAAAAATCTGCAAAGCTTAGGAATGAGATCTCATCGTTTGTGTAGTTGGAATTGGAGTCTCTATTTGAGACGTGGAAAAATGTTCAAGGAACTCCTGAGAAAATGCTCGCAACATGGATTCCCGGAGTGGATGATTGTTCAGACCTTTTATAACCGGTTGAATCCGAGAATAAGGTAACTCTTGGATGCGGAAGAAAGAGATACCTTAGGTAGCAAGACCCCCGAGTGAGGCCCGTCAACTAATTGAAGAAATGGTGTCAAATAGCTACCAATGGAATGCTAGGGAGAAGAAGAAGGTGGCTGGGCTTCATGAGATAGATGCAGTAACTTCATTGGCTGCTCAAGTGGAATCATTGAGTAAGAAGTTAGATGTTCTAAGTTCGAATAGAGTGGTGCCCGTGACTACTTGCACTGGGTGTGGTGGAGGACATGCTCCCTTCGATTGACCGATCTCCATTGGTGATGCATCTTTCGGTTGAGAATATTGATTTTGTGGGTAATGCAATGAGGAATCAAGGGAATCCATATAGCAATACCTACAATCCGAGTTGGAAGAATCATCCTAATTTCTCGTGGAGTAACCAAGTTCCACAAAAGGCTATGGGGCCACTGGGTTTCCAACAACAACAAGCCCCAAACATGGAGAACCGAGTTTCTGGTTTGGAGACCCGAATGACCGATTTGGAGAAGGCCTTGACTAGATTTGTGCAATCATCGGATATAAGGTTTCAATCAGTTGAGGCTACACTTCGCAAGCACACCGCCTCTTTGCACAACCTTGAGAATCAAGTGGGGCAAATTGTGAAGTCTCTATCGGAGAAACCACAAGGAAGCTTGCCAAGCAATACCGAGACCAATCCTAGAGAGCATGTGAAGACGATTACTTTGAGAAGTGGTCGTGAGGTTGAAGGTAGGTTTCCGAGTGAGAAACCCAATGAACACACACCCGAGGTCATAGAGGTTGAAAGAGGGAACAAGCAAAGAGATGGGGGAGGCACCCCCACCTTTCAAGCCTAGAATTCCCCTATCCCTCTAGGTTGAAGAATGACTAAGCGGATGAACAATACAAGAAGTTCCTGAGTTTGTTCAAGCAACTCCACATCAACATTCTTTTTGTTGAGGCATTGCCTCAAATGCCTAAGTATGCAAAATTCTTGAAAGATTTGTTGACTAACAAGAGAAAGTTAGAGAAGAGTGCTTTAGTGATCTTAGATGCTTCTTGCTCGGCGGTTTTGCAAAAAAACATGCCGAACAAGAGGAAAGACCCGGGAAGCTTTATAATTCCGTGCAACATTGGCAATTTAGGTGAAGAAATGGCATTGGCGGACTCAGGGGCCAGTATCAATGTCATGCCATACACCTTCTTTCAAAAGCTAGGCTTGGGCGAGCCTAGGCCTACTCAGATAACTTTGTAATTGGCGGACCGAATGGTGAGACATCCGAGGGGTATCATCGAAGATGTGCTTGTCAAGATGGACAAGTAGATATTTCCTATAGATTTTGTGGTGCTAGACGTTGATAAGGATGCGGATGTACCCTTCATACTTGGGAGGCCGTTCTTGCGGACTTCCAAGGCATTGATTGACATGGATGGCGGGGAGCTAACTTTGAGAGTTGGAGATGACAAGCTCACATACCGCCTTGCTGAAGCCATGCGGCATTCTCTTGATTTCAATGATACTTTGTATTTTCTAGACACTACTGATGAGATTGTTGATGAATATATGCAGGAAATGTTCAATCCGGACCCCTACGATGATTTGTTCGACCAAGAGGAGAAAAATGAAGAAATAATGATTCTTGGCTCGACAGAAGAAGTATCGTCTACTCAGGGGATCATAAAGAAGGTGCTTCGGATGATGAAGAGGGTGAGGAGACGCCACCGAAAACGCTCCAAGGCTGTTGGAGATGCGCGTGAACCGAACAAGTTGGATGAACCATTGCTAGGTAGTCCCAAGACCGATAACTCTTCCTCTACTTTCAAGAGACTTTGTTTTTCATACTTTCAAGCCATGGGTAAGAGGGCAACATTCATCTATGAGCCCCCGTGAGGTAAGGACGAGGTACGTCAATCTTAGTGACGTTAAAACAAACGCTTCTTGGGAGGCAACCCAAGTGTTTATTGTTTTTCTTAGTTGTTAGTTTAGGTTTTGCATGAATAACTTGTTAAGTGTTGGTGTCTTGATTTTTAGATGCTTCTGTTGTGTATTATATTATGGATTGTGATGTCATCGTGTGCTTTCATGAGGATTTGGCGAAGTTTATGTCGTTTGAGCTTGTTTTTAATGTTTTCCGCTGGTGTATTTTGCATAAAAGATCATGCTCTGAATGTGTAAACATGTTCAGGAAATTTCTGCAGAGCCTGCAGAGTTTTCTAAGTTATCCGGAGAAAACACACGGGCATGTGGAATTTCCGCACACCCGTGGATTTGTATTGCGAGCTCATCTAGAGAAGGTACAGGGGCGTGGACTCGCCCCTGTGAGCGACCTTGTGATTTTCGCACGACCGTGGGTAACTTCCGCACGGGTGTGTGTTTTCCTGTAGAGACTTGGCAAATTATCCCGAGAGCACATAGGGGCGTGGACTCGCCCCTATGGGCGAACCTGTGAAAAACACAAGGGCATGAGAATTTTTCATACGCCTGTGCGAATCTCTACAGATGAGCTTTCTCCATCCCGAGAAGACACAGGGCGTGCGGTCACCCCTATGAGTTGGGCCTGTGAATGTCCATGCCCGAGCAGAAATTTCCGCACGGGCGTGCGAAACACTTAGCGATTCTTCTCGGTTGGACAGAGAAGTCACGGGGCGTGCGGCTGCCTTTTGGGGTCGGGCGCACAGGCGTGGCTATTTTCTGCAAGCCCATACGGTTGCATTTAAAGACAACGAGTGTTTTCCCTAGAGCAGACAGGGACGTGCGTCTGCCCCTGTGAAGCTCTCTTGTGGAGGCGCACAGGCGTGGGTAATTTCTACACGCCTGTGTGGATTCGCAAAATTCCAAGATACGCGAGTTTTTCTTTAAAATCTTCTTGACTTCTCTTCTTCTTCACTTCCAATCACTCGAAGATCAACCTTGATCAGTCCCCTAGCCCACATATCGCTGTTTTAGAGGGTTCTCCAGTCAATTTAAACATCGAATTCGAAGTTTTCATACCTATTTTATCGGTAAACTTTTTTTACCCTCCCTTCTTCACCAATTCTTGTTTTTAATAGATCAAAAGTCTTGAGTTGGACCAATTTTTCACTTTATAATGGTTTATGCATGTTTAGAGAGCATTTAACCATGTTTTTAAGTTGTATTTTTGGAGAATTGATGTGCAACCGTGTTGTTTTCACGCCCCGCAGATCCACATGGGCGTGGGTAATTTCCACAAGCCCGTGTGGAATTCTGCAGTATGATTTTTTTATTTAGCTTCTCTGATCATTTTCTTCATCATTTATCGCAGGTTTGGCACCACGTTCGAAGAAGCAAGAGGGTAAGCGCCCTCGAGAGACTTTACCGAAATTGGCACATATTGAATTTTTGAACCCCATGCATCAGGCTCGATTTGAATGGCTATCGAGACTTGGGTTTGGACAATCCCGATTTGTGGACCTGAGTGTGCTGAGTGAGGTCCAGCGAGGTGATGAGTTGGCTAGGGAGATTGACATACTGATGGACGTGGGAAGTTGGAGGAGACTATTGTCGATATGAGAGCCAGTTATTCGCACGTTGACACTGGAATTACTTGCATCTTTTGAGTTTGGGCAGCCATATAGGAAAGATGTCATACAGTTCAAAGCGTTTAGACGTCATTTTACCATGAGTGTCACTGAGTTTTCAGTTCGTATGGGCTTATATGACGAGACATACACAGATACCGAGGAGTATGGATACTTGTCGACAGATTACCCTGGCACTTTGGCCACACAGCAAGCTTACCAAGCTTTGTACGGACAGGAACAGTATGAACCGGGAATGTCCAAAGCCACATGTTTGTCCCGGCTGAGCTATAGGTATTTATTCGATGTTATTAGCAGATCTGTGGATGACCGAGGCTACCACACAGGAGTTTTGAGCCGGCAGGGGTTATTTTATTTGTATTCCATGGTTCGGACCGTGCCGATTCACTTGGGGCACATTGTGGCTGGCTTTTTGCGGCACCAGGGCCAACATGGGAAAGTGGGAGCATTATTTGCTGGTCCCTACATCACTACACTTATTCGGGGATGGCCCTCGCGGAAGCCATTCGGGATGCCGACAAGACAGTTATTCCTTCTCCACTTGGTCTCGATACTCTCAAGATGATGGGATTAGTGAGCAGATATGGAACTATAATTTTTATTTTGGCCATATCCACCACTGAGAGTGCCGAAGGCGGAGGGGATGCAGTGGGAGATTCCGCACCGATGGCGACTGAGACCTCAAGGCGCCTGAGTACCCTTTCAAGAGCCTATGATTGTATTGAGAGGCTTAAGAGCACTGTGAATGTATTGTGGTATAATATTATCGAGATTCGGACGATATAATCAGCACAGTATACCGAGATGGTGGCCTGTTTTAATGTGTTACATCAATTACTGATTGGCAGACCTCTGGCCTCTCCAACATCACCATCACCACCTCCACCGGCACCCTTTGATCTAGCACCAGCATCAGCAGCGGAGCAGAGACCTGACGAAAATGAAACTTGATTTTGTTTTTCATTTCTTTACTTTTTACATTTCATTTTGGACTTGTATACTCAGAAAGAACTTTCCTTCTGAGTTTATTTTCATTTTGTTGTCTCGAGTTGTATTCATTTCTCTATCTTTTATTTACTCGAGCTATTTTTGTTTTATTTTGCTTTACTGAACCCCCTCATGTATGTATGCAGATGGTCTTATCATCATGGGAATTGAGAACTTGTCATAGACACTATCAAGGTGCTTCGGCATTTGGTCGTGTATGCTTTACAACCCGTTGAAACACCACTCCCAATGAATTAGCTCCATCAAATGCAACACTAGGAGTCAGGGGAGTATTGTTTTGTTTGCTTCTCCCACATTTATTCTTGATTGATATACATCATGCGTGAACTTGCATGTGTACATTGGGGACAATGTACAACTTAAGAGCGGGGGGAGTTTCATAGTGCACATATTTTTTATATTAGTCTTGATTGTTATACATGCTCACGTAGGCAATGGCGGTTCACCTTAGTTGCAATGATTGTATTCTCGAGTATAGGAAAATTTTTAACATTGAATGTTAACATTGAATGTTCTCATGCTCTAGTTCTTGCTTGAATGTTTAGGAATTTTTGCCCGATTGAGACTTGTTGCACTCTCACTCTTTAAACTCTTTTGGAAACTCATGTTCGATGTTAAAGGGACTAGTTATTGTTGTTTCTTTTGTTATTTGTGAAAAAAATGGAAAAATGAAAAGAAAAGAACAAAATAGTTTTGTTGTTTAGTTGTGCTTGTTGGGTGGAAAGAGCTACCACCTATGATGTATGAAGCTACTCTCATAAGTTGGATACTAGTTATGCCCTATTGAGAGAAAGAGCTATCTCATGGGATGTGTGAAAGCTACCACCCCAGTAAAAAGAGCTACCACCTCGAAAGTGTGAAAGCCACTTTAGCGGCCGCTTTGGAAAGGGCTACCTTAGAAGATGTGTGAAGCTACTGCCCTTTTTGAATTTTTGTTACCTTTTGTAGATAAATAAGTCCCTTTTATGTAGAACTTTGAGGAGTATACCTTGGGTTGACTTGAGTGAGTTCACACACTTACACGATTTCGGATTTGTTGTCCTTTTTGATTCAAGCTTTTTAGCTAGAGCATTGATTTTTCGTATTTAGTGTTAAAATTTTCCTTACTTGTAGAATGCTCTCTTTGCATGCTTTGTTGAACCTAAAGCCAAGAACTTCCAATATTTCCTTCATCTATGCATACAATGTTTTAATTTTTGCTTGAGGACAAGCAAAAGCTTAAGTGTGGGGGAGTTTGATAAGTGCTTGTGTGATAAAAATGCGAAGTGTTCTTTCCTTATGATTAGCATTACTTTTAATGGGTTTTAACACTAATATGTGTGTATTTATGTTACTTTCATGCATATAGGGTTGTAAAGTTGAATCTTAGAGAAAAAAACCAATGTAGATCGTGAGTGCACCATTTGGAGGAAATCTTGAGAAGGTTGAAATGCGAAGACATAAGTCGGGTTCAAGATGCTAGAATGTGTGCTAACCTCCTTGTATTCAAACTAGCACAATGATTTGGAGGGGCACAAAGGCAGTCACACTCTAAGTATTCCGGCTTGTGCATGTGTAACAAGATTTCCACCAATGCGGGCGTTCATTGAAGAAGCAAAACGATCTATGACGTAAACGTGTGCCCGTTTACGTTATCTCATTGAAAGCATGGTTTCGGGAGTGTTTCGGACCGGTAATGTAGCAGGGCAGTATAGAAATATTATAGAAAATACTATAGCAGGTACTGTTTACAGCCGGCTGAAGAAAGAGTTATCCAGAGAATTCACATGAGCGTGTGGAAATTCCACACGCCCGTGCGTTAATTCCACACGGGCCATGTGAAATATTCACAGGGGCGTGTGGATTCCCGATTCCAGCCCTTTAAAAGCTGATTTCAGCCTCGATTTCAAGATTCTTTTCTCGATTTTTCCCTAACTTGAGAGAGGGTTGAGGCTAGGTTTTTGAGAGGTATTGGCTAGGGATTGGGAGAGGTTCTACGGCTCTGACTGTTAGGATTATGCCCTCAAATGCGAACGAGGATTCTTGTATTTGGGCATTTCATTTATATTATACATTCTTATTCTTATTAAATAGGCATTTATTTTGATGTTCATATAAATCTTGTGATGGCACTATAATTAGTTTTGAATATCATAGTCCATGTGTATTAAGTTAAACCTTCTACTCTTTGTGGGATAAAGCAAAGAGCACTAGAAGGGTTAGGTACTTATACATTTAAATAATTCGCAAATCAGAGAATCTTTAATTGGGCGTTAAAGGTTCATAAGAATTTGTATGACATATACTTTGATAAAGAGCGCTAGTTGAACACTATGGAATAGTAGGAGCATATGTCATAAATACATCATTGGGAATTGGTGTATTCGAACATGACTCGCAACAATCCAATCAAATGGGTTTTACTCTTTGACAGTAAATGATTGGGATTGTTGGTTATGATCATATCAGTGGACCTTAGACCTGAGGTATCATGATCATAATGTACTTGTGACGTCTTGTCTGTTACTAGAGTTGTTAGGCTCAGTTTACCTTTTGGTAGGGCCAACCTCAAAGTGCAACTATGTCTGCCAAGTAGCAGTTGTTAGTGATCACCAAGAAGGAATTCGTTCTCTCGGAAGTAAACGAGTTAATATCCTATGCGATTATAAGTATGTGAGATTAGTAGACCTTGGCCAAGACAGTCAAACTAATCGTGTGGGACACGAAAGGTAGTTTGGTAATCTCACCCTACTATAGTTATTTGCATATGATCGAGTTCAGTGAGTTTGACAATTATCATGGCTCTCACTCGGTTGGGATACAAGAACGAAAGGTTTATACACATATGGTAATCATAATCGGAAAGGTTCGTAATGATCTACTCATTCATGATCAATTGGGCTACAACGTGGGGCAACGGGGCTGGCTAGGTGTCACCCACATCCTTTGGTATCCTCCCATTGCCAATCAGAATGAACCTAGGGAGTCACGCTTAAAGGGATAAAGAATCAGTCTCTTTTTTAGTACAGGGGTAAAATTGTCAATTTACAATTTTACTTCATGGGATGAGTGAAATTGTAAATTGGTCTAGGGTTTTTGTCTTAAGTTTAAATTTTGATTTAAATTCGATGGAGTTAAATAGATAATCAAAATTATGAGGACTCAAAGATAAAAGTGGCTTTAGGTAGATTAGGACTCATATTTCTAATAGAACTTCTATGGTAATGTTTATCATATTATGAAGGTTCATATTTTGAATAAGACTTCATAGTTGAATGATGTTTATCATATTATGAAGGTTCATATTTCGAATAGAACTCATAATTGAATAATGTTTATCATGTTTTATGAAGTTTCTATAAATATGACTCCTCTCCAACTATAGACCGAACTCAATTAATTCTCTAGGTAGAAAATCCCCTAGCTCTCTCTTCCTCTCCAACGCTAGCCTCTATTTGGAGAAGAAGAGGAGATTGTCTCTTAATTCCGGCGTGTGATCTAGAGGCGTGGAACTTTCGTTCAGCACTAGGAGATCTACGACAATCCGAGAGATAAGTTTCGCGCATAAAAAGAAAGAAAATCATCCAGAGGTATTTTTGTAGGCCTTTTAATTAAATTAAGATGCTCATTAAAACAATTAGAATATATATCACAAATATATTATTGCTTCTACATGCCCTTTTAATGTTATTTGATTTTTGTGATATTACCTCCATAAAAGCATGGTTTTGGGAGTGTTTTACACCAGCAATGCAGTGAGCACTGCAGCAACAATGTAGAAAATACTGTAGCAGGTACTGTTTATAGCTGGCTGAAGAAGGAGTTGTCCAGAGAATTCACATGGGCATGTGGAAATTCCACACACCCGTGCATTAATTCCACACGGGCCGTGTGAAATATTCACAGGGGCGTGTGGATTCCCGATTCCAGCACTTTAAAAGCCGATTTCAGCCCCGATTTCATGATTCTTTTCTCCATTTTTCTCCAACTTGAGAGAGGGCTGCGACTAGGATTTTGAGAGATATTGGGTAGGGATTGGGAGAGGTTCTACGGCTCTGACATCACACTCCGTTTGGAAGAAGGTTAGTGGGAGAGCTTTCGTCGGCACAGATCCGGTGAGGTGTATCATAGGCTGGACAAAGGGACCTTTTGATAAGTAGAGGACTCTCCACAAGACCATCGTCAAAACTATCGATGGTGTTTTCTATGGATTCATTGTTTTTACATTCGACTTCATTGATTGTAATTAGCTCCATGGAGAGCTAAACCCCCTAGTGGGTACTTGGACTGTAAACCCTAGGATGTATTCGTTTCATTGAACCTTGTTATTATGTTTTCAGTAATTGATGTTTTTATTAAGTTCCAATCTTGAATGCATTGATTGTATGAATACTCCCTTAGAGTGACACTAGGGTTGAGAGTTCTTGTTGGTAACCCTTGTGAGTGAATGACACACCACGAGAGTTAGACAAAGCTAGATTGGAGAGGGTTGAGAGGGTGAGTCGAGAGGTAGCGGAGCGTCCCCTTTCCCCTCCGGTGTGATTTATTCTACCTCTAATTCCTCGAGTTCTTTGAGGTCATAGTAGAGTGAATGGGCTAAGGGATGACCTTCCGCTGGGGCTTAGTTGCGAGTGCAATGGAGTGAAGCGTTGAAGTGATTTTAGCATCTAGGGCTTAATTGTGGCTAGGGACCTTCCTCCTTGACCAAAGGGTTAGGTCTACATATAGGAAGAGGATTTATCACTTGGAATCCCTAGAACTCATTGCAATTTTATACGAGTGCGAGGTTGAGAGATTGTTCAATTTCTCCTTCAGGACATGTATAGGGTTAGACATGGTTGACCTTAGATTTGGGACCATATATTAAAGGATCTCCACAACTCATTAATGCATTAGTTAGGAAGCATAATAGAGGGTTTTTTGCACTTGAAACGATTGTCCTAGGCGGATCAATATCCAAGTACCCCATTTATATCGATTGCCTTACCTCTCCTTTACTTGTGCTATCTCTCTTGTCTCTTTTACTTTTGTTTGCATTGCATCTTGTCACATAAATCACTATTCATATTTCTCTTAGATAAAAACAATTTAAGTATTTTTATCCCCTACTCCTTGTGGATACGATACCCACTCACCTAGGATTTTATTACTTCGACAAACCCATGCACTTGCGGGATATAGGCAAGGGGCGTTCTCAATCAACAAGTCCGTGCATGAAAATTACCCACGCCCGTGTGTGGTTCACAAGGTCGCCCACAGGGGTGAGTCCATGCCCCTGTGTGCTCTCGGGATAATCCGCCCAACTCTGCAGGAATTCACACGCCCGTGCGGAAATTACCCACGGGCGTGTGACAGTCGCGATGGTCGCTCACGAGGGCGCCTGCACGCCCTGTGCCTTCTCTGGATGTGCTCGTATTGCATCCACGGGCGTGTAAAAATTCAACACGCCCGTGCGTCTTCACTGGATGCCTTAGAAAAACCTGCAGGCTCTGCAGAAAGTTTCTAAACATGTTTACACATTCAGAGCTTGCCCTAATATGCAAGTTTTACCAGTGAACAACATGAGAAATAGCTCAAATGACTGAAACTTCACCAAAACACATGAAAGCACAAGATAACACCAACGGTGCACAAGAAAAGCATAGTAATGGCATATAAGAATCAAAACACAACACTCAAGCTCTTATTCATGCAAGCACTAAACTAGACACTAGAAAACAGTAGATACTTGGGTTGCCTCCCAAGAAGCGCTTGTTTTACGTCACTAAGCTTGACGTACCTCTTCTTTACCTTATGAAGGCTTGAAAAGAGTATGTTCCTCCCGACTAGACATTGCATAACTAATTCCCTTAAACCAAAAATTTGCTTGCCGGGGTGGAATATTTGTTGGAGAGTCCAACCATCTTACCTTTGGCCTCCAAGGAAACAATTTGGGTTGGGAATTGTCCAAGCTTAGCACAGGTGGGTCATTGGATGGCTTCAATCTCCTACCCACATCTTCTTCCAAACCCAAAATCTCTTTCTTGCAATTTATGAATTGATCAATCCCAAAGAGAGATGCGTGTTCCATTACCTTAGTAGTTGCTTCTTCTTCGGTTTCAACTTGAAAAGAATCTGTCTTCGCCAACTCTCCTTGCATCATTTCTTGCTCACAAACATACTGTCCACTCAAACAATCATCATATTGAGTGAACGGTTCTTCTTGTATCCTCTCGATCTCGACAACATCATGCTCGTTCCGTCCTACTTCTTCATTGTCATTCACTACCACATCTTCTCTACAAGGAACTTGACTTGCTTGCTCAAAAACTTGTTATTCCTTGGAGAGTGTGTAAAGTATCCCTCCTAATTGATGCTCAAGGTTTTTATAGGAGGCTTCATGACATCTTCGTGTGGTCTCCATATTTTGGACACAAACATCGGATGCTTCAATAAAGTTAGCTAATACTCTTTGTAACTGAAGTGCATCCTCACCGAGTATCTCACCCCTTTGACATTCCACTTGAGGTGTCTCCCAATGTTGTTCACCATTATTCCATAATAAGTTTGGGTAGCCCACTTCAATTGGATGATAAGCGTTGTAACATGGAATGTTTTGTTGTCGTGAAGTAACAATTCTATCAACCTTTTTACTGAGAGCTTCGACCTGCAAATATTGAGCAACGACTGGGTCAATCATCATTTAAAATCCTTGAAAGAAAAAGTAAGACATGACAAAAGGAAACAAATGAGAATGATAGAAGAAGAAGAAAGTGTGAAATAATTTTTTTTTTTGGAACAAATCAGAACGGTGATAGAGAAGAGACGTGAAATAGAATGAAGGGTAAATAGCTAAGAAAACAAAGTGCAAAGTATCTCTAAGCGCCTACTCCCCGGGAACGGCGCCAAAAACTTGACAAGGTCCCTTTGCGTATATCCCGCAAGTGCACGGGTTTGTCGAAGTAATAATCCCGGGTTAGCGGGGTCGAATCCACAGGGTGTAAGGAGTAAAGACACTTAATTCGATTCTTAGCTATGTGGAGTATCAACAATGATAAGTGTGATAATGATTCAATTCTCAACAATTAAAAGCAACAAGTAAGAGAGCAAAAGTAAGGAGGAGGTAAGGCAATCGATAAAGATGGGGTACTCGGATGATGCTTCACCTAGGATAATCGCTTCAAGTGCAAGAACTCTCTATTATGCTTCCTAATCAATGCAATGGTGAGTCATGGAAATCCTTACATACATAGTCCCAAATCTAAGGTCAACTATGCCTAACTCTATTCATGTCCTGGAGGAGAGATTAAATAACCTCTTAACCTCGCACTCGAATAAAGTTGCAATGAGCTCTAGGGATTCCAAGTGATAAATCGCTTCCTAATTATAGACCTAACCCTTTGGTCCAGGCGGAAGGTCCCTAGCCACAATTAAGCCCTAGATACTAAGATCCCCTCAATGCTTCACTCCATTGCACGCGCAACTAGGCCCCAGCGGAGGTTCATCCCTTAGACCATTCACTCTATTATGGCCGCAAAGAACTCAAGGAATGGAGATAGAATCTATCACGTCGGAGGGGAAAGGGGACGCTCCTGTACCTCTCGACTCACCCTCTCAACCCTCTCCAACCTAGCTTTGTTTAACGCTCGTGGTGTGTCACTCACTCACAAGGTTACCAACAAGAACTCTCAACCCTAGTGTCACTCTAGGGGAAATGTTCATACAATCAAGCATTCAAGGTTGGAACTCACAATAAACATCAATTTATTGAAAGCGTAATAAAGAAGTTCAACGAAACGAATACATCCTAGGGTTCACAATCACCCAAGTACCCACTAGGGGTTTAGCTCTCCATGGAGCTAAGTACAATCAAAGAAATCGAATGTAAAAGCAATGAATCCATAAAGAAACCCCTCGATGGTCGTGTCGATGGTCTTGTGGAGAGTCCTCTACTCGTAGCAAGGGATCCTTTGTCCGGCCTAGGATACACCTCGCCGGATCGATGCCGATGAAAGCTCTCCCAATAACCTTCTTCCAAACGACGCGCGATGTTGGAGCCATAGAACCTCTCCAAAACCCTAGCCGAAACCCTCTCTCAAGTTGGGGAAAAGATGGAGAAAAGAATACCAAAATCGGAGCTGAATCGGCTTTAAATAGGGCTGGAATCGGGCGACTCCACGGGCGTGGATGCTCTACGCGCCCGTGCGGAATTTCCACACGGGCGTGGATAATTTCCACACGCCCGTGTGGATTCTCTGTTTATGTCATTTTCGGTGTCTGTGAACAGTAATTGCTACAGTGTTTACTACAGTGATTTGCTACAGTACTATGCCAAAAAATACTCCTGAATCCACTTTTCATCGAGGTAACATAAACGGGCACACGTTTATGCCATGGATCGCTTTGCTTCTTCAATGACGGATAAGTTGATGGAGATCTTGTTCTTATATACATAAGATGGAATGCTCGAGTGTGACTGCCTTTGTGCCCCTCCAAATGGATGTGCTCACTCGAATGCGAGGAGGTTGGCACACACTCTAGCATCTCACACCTGTCCTATGTCTTCGCGTTTGAACCTTAGCAAGATCTCCTCCAAAATAGGTGCATTATGATCCACATTGGCCTATTTCCTTCATACTCAGCCTCACAACCATACCCGCATAAAAGTAACATAAAAACACACATATTAATGTAAAAACCCGAGAAAAGTAATGCTCAACATAAGGAAAGAATGATTCGCATTCATATCACACAAGCACTTATCACTCACTTGTCATGGGATATGGGAAGTCCTAAGATAAGGCTTGAAACTAGGGTGTGTTCATGTATGCTTCCGTATAGAATCCCAAAAGAACACCTAATTGGTCTTGAGAAACCCGATGCTTCTTCTCAAATGCCCGAGAAGAAATAGAACTTGTTTGGTGGGTGAACGGACATTGCTTTGCAACTTCAACTCAATGGAGAATAAGCTATCCCACCCATCATGAGAGATAAGTTCCAAGATGATACCATCAAATTCCAAAGCTCTCAATACATCCCAATCGATTTTCGGACGGTACCAAACCCTTTTTGCGACAAAAGAGCAAATCTTGTTTTATGATCTTCTCTTGTAAACCTTGGTTCATCGACGGGAGGAGAATGATCCCTCTTTGCTTGTTTTGAAGCTACTTTCTTGACCCTGCATGTCTACAATAGAAAGAATGTATTATCAAGCTAAGATACAAGCATGTAATGCTCAATGGAATGAAAAACTTGTGAAAAATTGCAAGTAATACAGTAAAATGGAAAATCTTTTGCAATAGTTTTGCTTGTAAAGGTAGCCAAGAAAATTTACAACCATTGAGAATCATTCTAACAATGTTTTAGCATTCAAAGAGAGACAAAATCCCAAATAATCCACCCCAAATAACCAAGAAAAACCCAAGGAGAAGAGTGAAAGAACACCCACCTTGACCTAGAATATGTGGAGTGAATCAAGTGTATAAATCGGCTAAAAGAGTGGTAAATCTTTAGAGTTTCTTCACAAATCAAGTTGTTAGGAGGAGGAGAGTGATTTAAAGCAAGAAAAATGAGAAGAAATGGTGGAGAAATGAAGAAGAAATGGAAAGAAGAAGTGAAGAAGGAAGAGGAATAGTGGAAACTTGAAAAAAAAAATTGGCCCTTAAAGGCCATACCTGAGCCCTTGTAGGCAAGCTTGCGGGCAAGCTTGCGCCTGCAAACTAGGCCATGAGAATTCTCTGGATGCCTCGCCGGTAAGCTTGCGTGTGAGCCCTCTCTGTCTTGCTTAAGGGCCACGTCGCAGTCATAAAAGAGTTATTTTCCAGATTTCCTCAAGTTTTTCTCCTTAAAACCATAAAAATGATCAAAACAAAGCCGAATTTAACACACAAACATTCAAGATTTCATTCTCATGGCATCAAGATAGCAAACATCTCCAAGGCATCACAACACGCATGAGAGAAGAAACGAAAGAAGATACTACTACAACATGCATGCTAACTACTAAACACTCAAAGAATATGAAAATGAGAATGCAATGAATTTAAAAGCTTGGGTTGCTTCCCAAGAAGTGCTTGTTTAATGTCATTAACTCGACGTACCTCTTCTTACCTCGTGGTGGGACAAATGGATGAGAGTTACCTCCAAGCTTGGATGAAGTGCTACATGGGAAGCTCATTGAAAGACATGAAAATATTGGAATTTACCTTGGTCCTTGAAATATAAATGATCTACCTTGCTAGGTGGCAACATGGAGACATTCATGCTCTTTTTGAGTCTTTTATTTACCTTCCTCCATACCTTTTTCAAAGTCTTCTTTTTCTTGCCTTGCGGTGGGGAATCAACTTCCATTTAGATCACTTGATGAGTTGGTGGAGGAGAGGGGACCTTTTCTTCAAATTCATGGGCTCCAATCTCTTCCAAGTACTCGTCCAAAGGGTTTAGAGCTAATATCTCCTACACACAAAAAGAAATGATTAAATCAGTATTGTTAGTGAAATATAAAGTATCATCATGATCAAGTGTATGTTTCATCACTTCAGGGAGGGTGAAGATCACTTGTTCTTCCCTAACTCTTAGTGTCATCTTTAACCTTTTACATCAATCAATGCCCTTGAAATGTTGAGAAAAGTATGCCCGAGGATTAACAGGACTTCTACATCGTCATCCACATCGAGTATCACAAAGTCTACTGGAATATTGAGTTTGTCTACTTTAATAAGCACATCTTCAACTACTCCTTGAGGTTTTCTCACTGAGCGGTCTGCCAATTATAGGGTCATTTGTGTGTGTCTCAAATCCTCTAACCCTAGCTTTAAGAACAATTTATAAGGCATCACATTTATACTAGCCCCCGAATCGGCTAAAGCATTCTCTTGCATCCCCTCCCTAATCACACAAGGGATAATAAAGCTGGCGGGATCAGTGAGTTTCTTTGGCAAATTCTTTTGTATCATAGTAGAGCAATTTCTTGATAGAGTTACAGTCTCCAAGTCTTCTAGTTTCCTTTTGGTGGTGAGGAGATCTTTCATAAACTTCACGTACTTGGGCATTTTTGAAAGGGCTTCAACAAGGGGAATGTTGATGTGAAGTTTCTTGAAGATGTTAAGGAATTTCTTGAATTGAGCATCTTCCATATCTTGTTTGAGCCTTGATGGATATTGTATTGTAGGCACATATTCAGGGACCTTTGAAGTTGGAGGTTGGGGGTAACCTTCATCTTGTTTCTTCCCACCCTTTTCACTTACATTTTTAGTTGGGTTAGGGTCTTTCTGAATGGCTACCCTTCGATTTGAGGCACTTGGGCTCTCCTTGGCCCTTGTCTCTAATTGCTTTTCACTCCTTAGTGTAATGGCTTTCAAGTGTTCTCTTAGGTTGTTCTCAGTATTACTTGGTAAGCTACCCAATGGGCATTCAGAATTTTCCCTATCAAGCTACCTTACTTGAGTTTCGAGGGATTGAATAGAAGCTTGGACATTCCTCAACACCATGCCAAATTCACAAACTTTACCTTTTTGTTGATCATAAACTTGGCTAGGACGTCCTCAGTGGTGTATTTCCTCTCTTGTTGTGGAGGAGCTTGATATTGACTTCCTTGAGGTGGTAGAGGCCTATGTTGCGATTGGCCTTGATTCCAGGAAAGGTTTGGGTGGTTCCTCCACCCCGGGTTAAAGGTGTTACCATAGGGGTTTCTTGATCCTCTTGGTCCTCCACTGACATAATCTACTATCTTCACTAGTGTTGAGGAGCAACAAAGATGGGACATTGTGTTGTTGCATGTTCGGCTCCACATGTTTCACATAACATAATTACTTTAGAATTTGATTTGAGCCCAACATCAAATCTTTTTGTCAATGCTTCAACCTTTGCAGCCAATGCATTGTTATCCATGACATTCTTCATCAGTGCTTCAACCTTTACAACTAGTGTAGTATTGTCATTCACTTCATAGATACCTGCCACCCTTGGTGCTTTTTTGTCGTGTGCTCTAATGACACTCATTGTTGGCCATGTCTTCAATAAGCTTTTCGGCATCTTTAGGGTACTTATTACTCAAAGAACCACTTTGCTGTGGCATCAAGGAGCTGACGAGATTGATAATTCATCCCATTACATAATGTTTGTACTCTCATCGAAGAAGAGAAACCATGGTTGGGGCACTTTCTCAAAAGGTCATTGAACCTTTCGTGGGCTTCAGAGTCACCTTCTCTGAATGCTGAAATCTCTTGTCTCAACCTAGATGCCTTGCTTGGAGGAAAATATCGGGCAAGGAACTTCTCTGCCATTTCCTTCCATGTAGTGATTGATCCGAGAGCCAAGGACGTAAGCCATCTATAAGCTGCTCCTCTTAGACTGAAAGGAAACAGTCTCAGTCTGATTGCATCATCAAAAACTGAGTTGATCTTTGAAGGTTGAGCAAATCCAAAGGAAGCAGGACAGGTGAGCATGTGGATCCACATCGGCTAGACTATCAAACTGCACTGAGTTCTGTACCATCCCAATTGTCTTGCTTCAATCTTAAAATTATTTTCCAGTACTGTGGGTGCTTGTACACTGAACTCCTCCCCAGTAAACTGTGGCCTCTCATAATCTGATAAAGTCCTCCTAGGCTCGGCCATGACTGAGGGTTCACTCGATTCAACACGAATTTCCTACTATCTTGAACTTTTGGCCCCTTCCCTTAATCTTTGATGCAAAGTTCTTTTGATCTCGTTATCGGGCTCTACTAAGTTCGCTTGACTTGCTCTTGTCATAAGATGGGTACCTTGCAAAATAATTAAAGTCAAGACTTAGAAATTGAATAAAAAGAAGAAAAGGAAATGTAAATAAAGAAATGAAGAAATATATACAAGAACAGTAAACACAAAACAAGATAAGCAAAAACAACAACCAACAAAACAATGGTCAAATCAACAAGCTCTAAGTTTTCTGAGTATTCCACTCGGGCCCTCGGCAACGGCTCCAAAAACTTGGTTGCGATCCACAAGTGCACGGGTCATTAAGTAATACCTCTTGCTCATGTATGAGAGGGTGGTATTCCCAAGGGCATGAGAATCTGCTCTTACTTCCTCTTTGCAATGTTGTTTGACCAACAACTCGGAATGTGGCAATGAAACTATAAAGAAACAAATTAAATGCAACTAAAATGTCAACAATGAAGGCAATACACGGGGAGTAATCAAGGCATGGGAGTGGTCATGGATGTGGATCCCCTCGGGGGCTACTAAAGTGTGCAGCTGACACGCGCCCAAATTGCATGTAAACCGCAAGTGCACGGGTGTCAAAGTAATAATTACCCCGGTGAGTGGGTAGTCAAATCCACAGGAAATAGAAGTATTAGTATTAACCATTTCTCAGTTATCTAGTCGGAATTAATGGATGTGATGAAATGATCTAATTGAGAAAGAAGGTAATAAGCAAGCCAATGGGCAAGATATTAAGTAAGGAAGATCTCAATCAATAAAGATAAGGTACTCAGGCAATGTTTCCCATAGGATCTAACATGAAGCTCAAGATTCGCTAAATGCTTCTAAATCGAGTCTAATGAGTCAAGGTAATCCAAGAACAACCGGCCCTTGCTTCCAAGCCACCGGTATTAGTCCCCTACAAGGTCCCGGTGGAGAAATCGCTCAATCTCAACACCTCACACTCCATATGACCGCAATGAACTCTAGGGATACCTAAGAGTGAAACCAATTCCCAAAGATAAATCCAACCCTATTTTCCGACGAAGGATCCCTAACCCCCTACAAGGTTCCGGCGGAGAAATCTATCAATCTCATGCCTCACATCAAATATGGTTGCATAGAGTCTAAGGAATATGGAGATTGAAAACACTCAATCGGAAGGGAAAGCGGACACTCTACTATATTATGACTCACTCTCTCAACCCATCTTTAACCTTGACGTTCTAACTCTATAATGGAGACCTCTCTCTCATCAAAGTAACAAATCATACAATGTAGATCAATCACAAAGGTCAATAACACATGCAAGTAATGAAATCACAAGGTTAAAACTCAAAACCAACTCAGATTAACTAGGGTTTAGCCCTCCATGGGGCAAGTTACAAAACAATGATTAATACAATGAAAAGCAATGAAAACCATAAAGAAAAACCCTCTCGAATTTGTGATGATGGCCTTGATGGGTCGCTCAACATCTTGAAGAATCCTCCTCCTAAGCTAGGTTGCCGAAAGCCCCCTCTATGCTATGAAGGAGAGAAAATCGATTAAATTTGGTGATGAACACCCTCCAATATCGCCAAAGACCTCCCCTAAAACCCTAGCTGCCTTGCCCTCTAAGTGCTCACAAAAAGCCCCACAAAAAGTCTCCAAAAAATAGGGCAAATGGCCTATTTATAGCCCATAACCACGTCTGTCACGTGCCCCACACACCCATGTATATTTTCCATGTGCCTACGTGGGTTGCAGAAATTTCCACGCGGTCGTCTAGAATTTCCATCCAGCGCGTGAACAGTGTTTTGCTACATTACTGCTACAGTAAAATGTTATAGTACTATTCAACAAACGGGGTCCAAACACTCTTCTCTTGAGGCCACATTCTCGGGCACACATCCATGTGATAGGTTATAAGACTTTTCTTCTTCAACAGATCTTTTGAAAAGGTCTTGCAATCTTCATAAAGAGAAGGAACATGAAGATGCGACTGCCTTTGTGTCATTCTAACTAGTAAATTGACTTGAATCTCCTTGGAAGTTGGCACACATCTCTACGTTCATGAACTCCTCTCTTGTCTTGGTCTTTGAATTGCACAAGAACTCCCAACATTATGTCTTTATAGCCTATTTTTGCTTCCTTTTGACTCTTTAAGGCATTCACAACCTAATTGCACAAAAGAACACCACATACACAATATGAGACATAAACCATGGTAAAAATAATGCCCAATTCATGTAAAACATATATAAAAATATGTCTACTCAAGAACTTATCAGTAGGTTGCTACAACTATCATGCAAGTGGCAAGTTGGACAGAGAAAACCTTAATGTAGATCAACCCGATGGTCACGGCAATTGACTCCTAATCTAGTACAAAGTATTGGATACGGAATCTTTTCCACCCAAATCCTCCTATAATTGCAATGAGGGCCATGGTTTTATCAAGTTAAGGTTGAAACATAAACTAGGAACAATCCTAAAATTGGAGGGGTACAAATACTTGATGGTCACGGGGTATTCATACACGTATCCCTTCCAAGTTTGGTGAGTCTAATACTAGGGAAATGGTCATGCAACCTAGTATAACCTAGAAATTGATTCACAGAATTCTCATGCATACCAATACATTAAAATACACCAAACAAGGATCACAAACAAGCCAAATTGCAATGGATAAGTCAAAGCATCCAAACAACACAAGTTCACCTCCAAGGTTCACCTACATCCGGTGAGCTTAGGCGTTTAGTTGCTCATACTCATAAAATACAAAATAATGTTCATGAAAACAACTAAACAAAGCATGAAAGAACTCCCTCATAGGTCAGAGGCAGAATGACACCTTAAACTCCTAGGTAAGTAGCTTCCAAAGACACCACTCAGTGGGTGGCTTCCCTTGTCTTCAACCTCCTACAAACAAGCCCTAGGGATGGATCTCACCCAAAATCATGCTCTCCTCAATGAATCCTCCTTAGAAATGCCCTCCAAGACTTTCTTCTACCTTAGATCAAAGATGGTGATGATGAGCTCCCAGAAGAATACTTCCCCCTCTTCTCAAAATGACCTAAGGAACCCGTTAAAGGATGATCTTGGGATGGCTCATGGGCCGGTTCACAGTCAGTATACAGGACGTGAGGATGCTCAAAAAACTGACCGAAATTTTCAGTAACTAGTACAGTAAAACTATTATAGTACTATTTTATTCCAATCGGCTTATGGTTGTCTTCACGGCCATGAGGTTGCCCGAAAGAAATCCTAGACTTAGCTTTTTCCTTCAATCTTTGTGCTTCAGGCTGCTACATTGATGCTATAGTGCCCGGGGCTCTAAAACGCTATTTTTGGTGTTGATTTCTTCTTGAATTGCTTCATTGAGCCTACCTGGGCTTCTTTTATGTCTGAAACATGAAAAGAATCAATTAAACAATAAACAAGCATCGATTCATCAATAAAATACGATAACCATGTGCAAAAATACATATTAAATACATACATTTAGACATTTATTAGGGGCACTACAGTGATACCCTTTTATGAAGGGTGAGTCAAAGTTTTAGTAGAGCTCGTGCTGGTGCCTGGCCGCTATCTCAATAGGTGTGAGCAGTTTAATGGGAATGGTAGTGGTGGTAAGCTGAGGCCATGGTAAAAGTAGTGGTGAAGCTATTGGGAAAAGAGTGTGCGTCGGCAAGGGGTTGTAGAATCACAGTGCTCCTGGAGAGATCTTTATGGAATTACATTTCTCTTCCACCAATTTGGCCAAGCCTATAGCATCGTGTAATGACTATGGTTTTCCATATATATAATTCACATTGAAAATCCTCGCATAAACTTTGTAGGAAACAGTTAAGAAAATTGCTGGGGCTTAACCTTAAGATCCTCGTTGAGAGGCTTTTAAACTCATTGAGGTATGCCACAACTTTCGTGTGTTTCTTGAGCTTGAACAAGTAGGCCTCATGACTGATAAATGAGGATTTACCGAATCAGAGCTCGGCGTGATGAGTGAAAGCCTCCTAGGTCATCAACTGATTCATAGACGAGAGCTAATGCTACCACTACAATGCGATTCTCGTCATGTAGAACATTGCGATAAGGTGTTTTTGGTCTTCCGACATTGCATATAACATGATGAAGTATTTCATCTGAAAGATCCATGAGAGAACATTATCACCAGAAAAAGCGGTACCTCAAGCTTGGGTAGATAAGTCAGAGAAGAGTGTGTCAGACTGGATGGATGAGATGTCATCTGGCTTGACTGAGAGCCTGTTGCTGGGGTAAATGGCGGAGACTATAGCAGAGGCGGTTGGTGACCCCTCTTGAACTTCAATAGTTTGAGCATCATGTTTGACATCACAGCTTGTAGATCGGCCATTGATTTTTGGATAGTTTCAAAAAGCTCAGTGTGCTGGTAAAGCGAAGCATGCAATGCCTCGATATGAGAAAACATAGTATCCAGGCCCTCATTGATGAGAGATAGCTGTTTGCCCATTGCCTGAGATTACATCATTATCCTTTTTGTCATACTTCTGGCCAGGCGGTGCCAATCTCAATGAAAGCACCAGTGTCGCGATGATGGCGTAATTAGGATTTCCTTGATGGGGAGATAACTAAGAGAGAATGCTAGATAGAGGGAGAAAATAGAAGAGAGGAAAAGAGGAAGTGACAAAAAGGGAAAAGGAGTGAAAAAGAAGTAATGAGAATATTCTTTGCCTCCCTATTCTCATTGGTTGCATATAAAGCTATGACATAACCGTTTGCCTTGTTCTTCATGCTGCTCCTTAACCATAGGTTAAGGTTACATCAACCTGACTACTAGTCATCATTAACCTTTAATTACAATAACTCCTAGGCTCCATTACATGATAAAATCCTAAAAGCATGTGCCACTTGTTAGCTCCTGGTTGCCCCTCCTCTGCCTTGCATCACCGTTTGTCACCTTGTCCCTTTCTTTTATATTGTTGTCTTCTATTCCTGCCACGTCATGGACTTTTTCTCCATAGCTAGTGTTGACAGTTACACTTTCCTTCATTCTCCATGATCTATATATGCACAAGAGAGTCTACCATTTGGGTTCACATTTTGTGATTTAGAGTGAGTGAAATTTAATATTTATATTTGGTTTCAACAAATATGTTTTTTGTTATTTTTAATTCAAAAAACGTTAGCTTTGCTAATTTGTGTGTTGTTTTCCCAGTTGTGTATCACCCATTTGGATATTGCAAAAGTGAGGCTTCACCTACAGAAGAAAGGAGCATCAGGGGATGTTATCCACAATATTTGTCATGAAACACTAGTTCACGTCTACATCCTCATGCCATCCTCTTGGGTTCCATGTCCTTCCGTCTTCGTTACTAAACCCTAATCCCTTACATGATTCAAATAAAGGAATAAAAAAAGAAACCTTTGGACCCCGTTCCCCTTCCGTCTTCATCTTCATGCCACCTTTTGAGGTTCCATCCATCCATTATCTTATTCCACTTTCATTTTGGTTGGTATTAAGCTTTCTTTGCTAAATTGTTTTTTTGTTTTTTTGTTTGGGGTGGTGGGGGATGGGTGGGGGTGAATTATATTTAGTCATTGAGCATGTTCATTCTTTGTTTATTTTAATGGTTAGAATAATATTGGATAAATTTAGTTAGAATAACAAGGTCACTTATGCAGCATTCAACGTGTTATATCATAGTGTTTAATTTTAATTTACATTTGATATTGTTCTATTGTGTTATTAAATGATCACTAATATCACTCTTCAATCTTTCAATAGCTAACATGTTTTTAGTGCTCTTATTATGGTTGAAAAACTTGTAGTTACACATTGTACATTTTAATTTTGTTCCATGCCTTTAGTTGTGAACTTTGTAAGTAATTCATGGACCTGGATGATATGGTCCAAGTTTACTTAAATGATTGAGGTGTTAGATGAATTTGATTGGACTCATTCAATGAGCATTCATTTTTCAATTATTATTTTCTTTAGATTGTTGTGATGTTCAAATATTATTAATTAGTTATTCCAGTTCTTATATTGTGATCATGGTAATATTATATCATCTATCTATGTATGCTTATGTTTATATGAACAATTTTTTTAGTTAATAAAAGTATCTTGACTTGGTAAACATTGTTTGATGATTAAGCCTTACAATAGAAATAATGAAAAGGAACTGTTAGATCTGCCGGTGTGGTTTGTGGGTTTAGAGAATACTCAAACGCTCATTAAATTTCACGCAAACCAAACAAAAAGGAGACACACAAGATTAGTAACCTAGTTTGATGTCAACTCACCTACGTCTGGCGGGCCAAGCCCGGAGATAAATAATCCACTAAAAGAGGTGAAAATACATGAGTACAAACACTTTGTCACTCACTCTCTCAAAATAAAGATCACTTTCCTCTCTAGCTTGTCTAGTACCCACACACTCTCCTCCTCTAGTGTTGCACCCAATCTCAGAGCAAGGTAGCTTATATAGATACCTCAACGTCCCAAATATAGCCCATACATCTTTTAGAATCTCCGTAGATACTAACTTTAGAACCAACCAAAATTAGTTGTTGTAACTCCTATTGTAACACAACTTGCAACATGCCCTGACTGTTGACTTGACTGAGTTCTGGTTATATTGTTAACAACCTCAAGGCCCATCAACCTCTCAGTTATGCTTAGTCTGAGTTAGTACAGCCAGATCTCCCGATTCCTACTACCTGCAACTAGCCTGCATCCTCAGTTCCTCACCATGCAGTCCCCTCGCAACGGGCGCACGTCTCTGTGCGTCTTCATGAAACTTACCAAAATTGATCTTCAATTCATCCAAGTTTGGCCTTCAAATATTCCCAAGAATAGATATTTAATCAATTATTCCAATCATGCCAACAATAGACATGCCTTTAATCATACTCTTAATAGTATCCAATTATACTTATTAAGGTTCTTCATATCATACCTTTGATAAGTATTTCTTCAATTAAGCTCCATCCATATTTAGTCTCCAATTAAATCTATCTAAATATGGTCTTGATATGATCTTGTCTTCAAGTTGTAACATACACCAAAAATAGCTTCACCAAGATCTCCCAAGATATTTGCCTCCAAGCCAAGACTCCTTGTTATGTCACAATGCCTTGCCATGTCATCAATTATGCCATGTTACAATGATTACCTCGTCACCTTGTCTTGGTGTCAAATTATGCCAAATAAAGTGCATTTTACACTAATAATCTCTCGCTTTGGCATAATTTGGCACAACTATTTCTGCACCCAAACAGACACCTGTTAAAACTTCCAGGTATATCACTGCCTTGGACATGACTTTACAAATTGATGTATCATCTAGTTATCTATAAAATATATGATTATACTGCAACTAGTTATTTACAAATTAAACACAAATGATGTAAAAAAGTAGACAATGTAGAGCAGACGGTTTGGAGCTCTTCAACTCTTCAACTTCTCCCCCTTTGTGTCAAAATTGATGCCAAAGTCTTCATTGGTTGTTGCAAGTCTTGTTACAACTGTGTCTGCAACTTCCCCTAACTTTGGGACTCTTGGTCATCAGCTCCCCTATCATTAGATCTCCTTCTTGCTGCTACAAATGACATTGACAAACTGTATAGATGTAGGTCATTTGCAGTCCCTAGTAGAAATTAGAGTTGGTAAAGACCAATCTCACCCCTTAGCTTTTCGTATCTTGTAGCATCAATGGGTTTGGTAAAGATATCCGCTAGTTGCTTTTCCATTGCCACATAATCCATAATAACTATTTTGTTCTCTACCAAATCTTGTATAAAGTGGTGTTGAAGATCAATATGTTTGGTATGAGAATGTTAGACTGGATTCTTGGAGATATCAATTGCACTTTTGTTGTCACAAAATATAGTCAACAAAACTTGTTGTAGGATATAATCTTCAAGCATTTACTTCATCCATAACAATTGTGTGTAATAACTTCCTACCACTATGTACTCAACCTCTTCAATGGAGAGTGAAATAGAACTTTGTTTCTTATTGCACCATGTGACCAAGTTGTTACCAAGATAAAAACATCCTCCTGAGGTGCTCTTTCGATCATCAATATTTCCTGACCAATCTGCATCACTATAACCCGCAAGATATGAGTTGGAGTCTTTTGAATACCAAATTCCATATTCTACAGTACAATTAACATATCTGATGATACGTTTAACAGCTTTCAAATGAGATTTCTTTGGTGTTGCTTGATATGTTGCACAAAATCCAACACTAGAAGAGATATGTGGCCTACTAGCTGGGAGATAGACCAAACTTGTAATCATGCTTCTATAGAGACTAGGATCCACATCTTTTCCATGCTCATCATTTGTCAACTTCTCATTTACACTCATGGGTATTCTCATGTGTCTAGCCTTTTTCAAGCTAAATCTTTTCACCAAGTTCTGTGCATACTTGGTTTGAGAAATAAAAATTTCTTCTTTGCTTTGTTTGACTTGGAAACCCAAAAAGTAGTTTAGTTCACTTACCATGGTCATCTCAAACTCTTCTTGCATTAGAAGAACAAACTCATCCACTTGATTTTATGATGTTGAACCAAATATGATATCATCAACATAGATTTGTGCCACCATAAGATTTGACTCAGACTACTTAATGAACAGGGTTTTGTCCTTTCCTCGTCTATGGTAGCCTTTCTTAGGTAGAAATTATGTGAGCCTTTCATACCAAGCTCTAGGAGCTTGCTTTAAGCCATAGAGAGCTTTTTTTCAATTTGAACACATGATCTAAATGTTGAGGATCTTTAAACCCTTTTGGTTGCTCCACAAATATTCTTTAGTTAGAACTCCATTAATAAAAGCATTATTGATATCCATTTGATGCATCTTGACCCCCATACAACATGCTACTACTATCAATGATCTGATGGATTCTAGGCATGCAACTGGTGCAAATGTTTCATCAAAGTCAACTTCTTCAACTTGAGCATATCCTTGAGTCACTAGCCTTGCTTTATTTCTATTGATGTTGCCTTTGTAATCTGTCTTATTCTTGAAAATCCACTTGTTTCAATAACATTCACATCATTTAGCCTTGAGACCAATATCCACATATCATTTTGAACAAATTGATTCAATTCTTCTTGCATTGTAGCCATCCAGTACTCATCAACTAAGGCTTCTTTGACATTCTTTGGTTCAGTAAGAGAGATGTAACACATATATCTGGCTAATTCTCGATAATCAATTCTCTGAGTTCTTCTGGTTCTCTTTTCTTCAGTCACATCACCAATCACATTCTGAATAGGATGATTTTTCTTTATTCTTGATGATGGTTCAAGAGTGTTGTCTTCATTGTCTTCTTCATGTTCATTTTTTTCTTTATCTGATCTTGAGATGATTTCACCTATCATAACTTCAGTTGCAACATCAGTTATAACCTGATGTCTATCTGTCTGAATCCTAAGTAGTTTCTATCATTGTAGTTGGTTTTGTAACCTATGTTGCAACCTGTTGTTCTGCTTGTAGCTCTTTATCAACTAATTCACAATTCTGTGTGATAAGCTTGTTTGGCTCACTTGATGAATCTTGAGTCTCCATATCAGAGAAATCATCAACAACAACATTAATGATCTCCATCATTTTCTTGGTCCTTGAATTGAACACCCGATATGCTCTACTAGTAGTAGAATATCCCATGAACACTCCTTTATCACTTTTCTTATCAAACTTTCCCAGCTGATCTCTATCATTCAAAATGTAACATTTTCTTCTAAAGATATGAAAGTATTTGAGGTTTGGCCTTTTACCTTTCCAAATTTCATAAGGTACCATGTTAGTTGAGGGCCGAATATACGCACTGTTGATGATGTAGTATGTTGTATTGATTGCTTCCACCCAAAACCTTGTAGAGTATTTCTTTGAATTCAACATAACTCTGGCCACCTCTTGAAGAGTGTGATTCTTCCTTTCAACCACTCCATTTTGTTGAGAAGTTTTTAGAGCTAAAAATTCACGACGAATCCCATGTTCTCTGCTAAATTCTACAAACTGAGCATTTTCAAATTCTCTTCCATGATCACTTCTGATTTTGATAATCCTCCCAATTTGATACTCTTTCTCATTTTGAAGTTGCATGCATAACTTCTTAAAAGCTTCAAAGATATCTGATTTCTCCTTGAGGAAGTCCACCCAAGTATACCTAGAATAATCATCAACACACACAAATACATATCTTTTACTTAACAAGCTCTCTGTCTGTGTGGGTCTAATAAGATCCATATGTAAGAGTTGCAATACTCTTGTTGTAATAGTGTGTTGCAATACTTTGTGAGTAGCACGACTTTGCTTTTCCAGTTGACAAGGTCCTCATACACCATCTCCCTTTTTTGTAAGCTTGGGCACTACCTTATCAGCTCCCATTTTTGAAACCTTTATTAGGTTCCTGAAGTTCAGATGTCCAAGCTTCTGATGCCAGATTTCAGTGATGTTGCAAGATGAGTTGTAACAGACTTCAAATTTTTCTAGCAAACAACAATTGTTTGAAGATCTTAAACCAGTTGAAACACATTAACCAGCTTCATCATAGACCACACATCTCTCCTAAGTGAATTTTACCACCAAATTTCAATCACACAATTGACTTATACTCAGAAGATTTTCCTTGAGTCCCTCTACATACAGAATGTTTTTTAATCTTGGATACCCAGGAACTATCAATGTTCATTTTCTAACTATTTGACCTTTCTGACCATCACCAAAAGTCACATGCCTAATTGGACATTCTTTGTAATTCATCAAAAAGCCTTTGTCACATGTCATGTGTCTTCAACAACCACTGTCATAATACCAATTGTCTTTTAAGGATTTTTTTCATTGAAGAGTATCCCACTAAGTCTTCTTTTCTGACCCACATCTTCTTGATTTCTTTCTTCTTTTCTCTAGTATATGGTTCCTGCCTCACATTTTCATCTTCATTCAAGTCTTTCTTCATCTTCAAACATGTTGGAATCTAACAAGATCCCCTTGTGTATATCCTGCAAGTGCACGGGTTTGTCGAAGTAATAATCCCGGGTGAGCGGGTATCGAATCCACAGGGAGTAGGGAATAAAAATACTTAATTTGATTCTTAGCTATGTAAAAGATCAATGATAATGAGTGTGACAATGATTCAATTCTCAACAGTAAAAGCAACAAGTAAGAGAGAAAAAGTAAAGAAGGGGGTAAGGCAATCGATAAAGATGGGGTACTCGGATGATGCTTCACCTAGGATAATCGCTTCAAGTGCAAGAACTCTCTATTATGCTTCCTAATCAATGGAATGGTGAGTCATGGAAATCCTTAATTACATAGTCCCAAATCTAAGGTCAACTATGCCTAACTCTATACATGTCCCGGAGGAGAAATCGAACAATCTTAACACCTCGCACTCGCATAGAGTTGCAATAAGCTCTAGGGATTCCAAGTGATAAATATCTTTCTTATTATAAACCTAACCTTTTGGTCCAGGTGGAAGGTCCCTAACCACAATTGAGCCCTAGATACTAAGATCACCTCAACGCTTCACTCCGTTACACGCGCAACTAAGCCCCAGCGGAAGTTCATCCCTTAGACCATTCACTCTATTATGACCGTAAAGAACTCGAGGAATGGAGGTAGAATTTATCACGCCGGAGGAGAAAGGGGACGCTCCTGTACCTCTCGACTCACCATCTCAACCCTCTCCAACCTAGCTTCGTCTAATGCTCGTGGTGTGTCACTCACTCACAAGGTTACCAACAAGAACTCTCAATCCTAGTGTCACTCTAGGGGAAATGTTTATACAATCAAGCATTCAAGGTTGGAACTCACAATAAACATCAATTTATTGAAAGCATAATAAAGAGGTTCAAAGAAACAAATACATCCTAGGGTTCACCAAACCAGAGTACCCACTAGGGGTTTAGCTCTCCATGGAGGTAAGTACAATCAAAGAAATAGAATGTAAAAGCAATGAATCCATAAAGAAACCCCCTCGATAGTCGTGTTGATGGTCTTGTGGAAAGTCCTCTACTCGTCGTCCAAGGATTCCCTCGTCCGGTATAGGATACGCCTCGACGGAAGCTCCCCTACCAACCTTCTTCCAAAGGAATGACGATGTTGGGGCCGTAGAACCTCTCCAAAACCTTGGCCAATACCCCTTGAAACCCTAGCTGAAACCCTCTCTCAAGTTGGGGAAAAGATGGAGAAAAGAATACTAAAATCGGGACTGATTCTGCTTTAAATAGGGCTAGAATCGGGCGACTACACGGGCGTGGATGCTTCACGCGCCCATGGGGAATTTCCACATGGGAGTGGATAATTGCCACACACCCGTGTAGATCCTCTAAACTCATGTTCTCTCGGCCGGCTGTGAACAGTGCTGTTACAGTACTTTCTGCCGTGTTGCTACAGTGCTCTGCTACAATATCCCGCCTGAATAGCTTCCTGAATCCATACTTTCATCGGCGTAACGCAAACGGGCACACGTTCACGTCGTGGATCACTTGCATCTTCAATGATAGGCACGTTGGTGAAGCTCTTGTTCTATGTGCATAAGTCGGAATGCTCGAGTGTGACTGCCTTTGTGCCCCTCCAAATGGATGTGCCAACTCGAATTCGAGGAGGTTGGCACACACTCTAGCATCTCACATCGACCTATGTCTTCGCGTTTGAACCTTGGCAAGATTTCCTCCAAAATCGGTAAATTGTAATCCACATTGGCTTCTTTCCTTCATACTTGACCTCACAACCCTACCTCCACGAAAGTAACATAAAAACACACATATTAGTGTAAAAACCTGAGAAAAGTAATGCTCAACATAAGGAATGAATGCTTCGCATTCATATCGCACAAGCACTTATCAGAATCCACTTCTTTGTTTTTCCAAATACTCTACCATTCTTCATGACTTCCTTTAGTTGATAACACTCAGGTCTTATATGACCTCTTCTTCCACAATGAAAGCATATGGCGACTTGTCTTCTATGTCTTCTCTTCACCTTGTTATACTTCCCTTCTTTATATTCTTGAGCATTTGATAGAACACAACCTACTTCAACTTTGCCTTTCTTGACTCCTAATGTCTCTTTTACAGTCTCAATATTATGTTGAGTCACACTTGTTTTAAAATGTATCCCATCAATCTTGACTTTTCCTTTGTTCATGCAGTTTATGATCTTTTCAACATTGTTCAACTTTTCTTGATATTATTTTAACTATTTTGTAAGACTTTTGTTTTGTATAAACATTTTATCAAGTTTATTTAGCATAAGTTCATACCCATGAAGAAGATCATTTTTAGTAACCTCTTCATAATCACTTTCTTCATTTGTTGCTATTGATGTTGTAACTAGACTTGCAAAAGCATTGAAATTTCTAAAAACTTTGGCTTTCTTCATCACAACTGGTAAAGAAGTATGATTGTTGATTACATCTTCTGCTTTGTCTTCAGTTACAATAGTCCGTTACAACTCTTTCGGCCTTGTTGCTTTAGCTTTTCGAAGCTATATCTTCTTCTCTTCTGCCTAGATTGTGATTCATCTCATAGGATTGTAGGGATACCATCAACTCATCAAGTCTCATAGTTGTGATGTCCTTTGCTTCTTCTATCACAACAACTTTAGCATCAAATCTTCTTGGAAGAGACCTGAGAGTTTTTTGAACAAGTTTTTTATCAGAATACTTCTTACCGAGTTGAAATGCTTGATTTGCTATATCCATCATCTTGCTATTGAATATGGTGATAGTCTCTTCTTCTCTCATCTTGAGATTCTCAAATCTAGTTGACAACATCTAGAGCTTGGAGATTTTTTTCACCAAATTTATACCTTAATGAATTCTTTGTAGAATGTCCCAAGCGTTCTTGGTGAAATCACAAGTTACAATAAACTTGAACTGGTTCTCATCTTCTCCTCCAAAAATAGAATTGAGTATCTTCCAATTAGCATTTGCATTGAGCATATCTCCGGGACTTAATTTACTCTTCATCTTCATGGTCTCATCCATGTTTTCATTAACTTTGATTGGGGGAGACCATCCTTCTTCCACGGCTTTCCACGCACTCTCATCAAGAGATTTGATGACAGCCTTCATACGTGTCTTCTAGTATGGATAATTTGATCCATCGAGCAATAGTGATCATGTGACAGAAGCTCCTTCTTTTTCGGCCATCAATGGAACTTACTAGGACCTCGCTGAATTTAAAACCAAAGTGAACACAATGACCTATTCTCTGATACTACTTGTTAGATCCACTGGTGTGGTTTGTGGATTTAGAGAACACTCAAACGCTTATAGAAATTTCACACAAACCAAACAAAAAAGAGACACACAAGATTGGTAACCTTGTTTGGCGTCAGCTCGTCTACATCTAAGGGGCCAATCTTGGAGATAAATAATCCACTAAAAGAGGTAAAAATATATGAGTACAAACACTTTGTCACTCACTCTCTCAAACTAAAGATCACTTCCCTCTCTAGATTGTCTAGTGCCTACACACTATGCTCCTCAAGAGTCACACCCAATCTCAGAGCAAGGTAGTTTATATAGATGCCTCAACATCCTAAATATAGCCCATACATCTTTTAGAATCTCTTTAGCTACTAACTTTAGAATCTTCCAAAATTAGTTGTTGCAACTCTTATTGAAACACAATTTGCAACATGGCGCTGACTGCTGACTTGACTGATTTCTGGTTATGTTGTGAATGACCTTAAGATCTATCAACCTCCTGGTTATGCTTAGTCTGAGTCGGTGCAGCTAGATCTCTCGATCTTGACTACCATCAAGTCTGTCTCCTCAGTTCCTCACCACACAGTCCCTCGCAAGTGGCACACATCTTTGTGTGTCTTCATGAAACGTAACAAACTTGATCTTCAATTCATCCAAGTTTGGTCTTAAAATCTTCCCATGAATAGATCTTCAATCAATCATTCCAATCATGTCAACAATAGAAATGTCTTTAATCATACCCTTAATAATCTTCAATCATACTTATTATTTAGTCTCCAATCAAATCTCTCTAAATATGATCTTGATATGATCTTGTCTTCAAGTTGTAACACACACCAAAAATAGCTTCACCAAGATCTCCCAAGATATTTGACTTCAAGCCAAGACTCCTTGCTATGTCACCATGCCTTGCCATGTCATTAATTATGCCATGTTACAATGATTGCCTCGCCACCTTGTCTTGGTGTCAAATTATGCCAAATAATGTGCATTTGCACTAATAATAACCTTGTACTTTCTAACCAAGCCATGTTTGCATGGATGCAGGAGTGAAAGTAGCATGAAATTGTAGCAATATGGAGACCTTTGTGACAACAACATTGTCAAAGAATAAGGGACCGTTTGAAGCTGAAATCCCTTGAAGATTATTAATTTTCATGTGTCTCATTGGTTGTTAGTTGCGTGTTGATTGTAAAGAATGCCTTTTGTATGCATGGTTACCTTATTGAATAATATTACAAGTATTGATTGTATGCATTTGTAATGTTTTCTTAATCTAACTATTATCAATTTAATAGTTGTTATATTATTATTATTTTGGAAATTTGGAATATAATAATACTAGGAAATTTTGAGTAATTCTCTTATGAAGTTTAATAACAATATTTCATTACAAGTGACGGGGAATGGACATGCAATGTTTCTCAGTTGGAAAATGACATACCAAAACCTAGAATAAGCTCTAGAATCTTGAGGGAAAAAAAGATAACAACTCATTCAAAAAACTCAATTAACATAATAAATTTTCAAGATCTGCCTTAGCCCACTATAAATGAAAGATAAACACTAATGGTAAAACCATGAAACAATTGCCTTAATAAGCTAAATGTTGAAACACAAAATGGTCTGGACAAAATTAGATGAAAAGGCAATAAGTGTAAGGAATATATAGTTCTGATTTCCTACAACAAGTTGCAACCCTTTGGAATGGAAGCAAAACTCCATTTAAGCTAACAAAACATGGAACACCCCATTCAACAACACTCCCCTTTAGCTAACAAAACTTGCAAAAGGCCATTCAACAACACTTAATTTAGCATTGACTGACCAACTAATGGAATATCCTTGACTTGAGACACAACATCAATATCTTCTTTAACCATGCTCATTCTTGCATATGCCTAATCACACAGAGAACATATATCATATGTTAGTCAGTTAAAAATTTAAACATCTTCCTCAACCTAGGATGTTTATATCTCACAAAAAAATAATATATAACATAACAAGTGCATATACCTCAATCATAATATTACCTATGTGAAGATATCCATTCATTACCAAGACTTGTACCCAAAACAAGAACCAGGCGCTTTGTACTCTATCAGTCATTATTGGTTCAATATAAGGAGAAGACAAAAATTACCTATGTAGGATGAAAAATTAGTTGGGAAAAAAATTACTAAGCCTTTCTAATTACCTGTGAAGAAGTATCAATGTCAATAATTTTGAAAGTGAAGCTATCAATATGGCTATTTAGTACATTTGGAAGAGAATTTGAGTTCACCTAAGAAATATTATAGTCCAACATATTAAAAACAATTAATTCAATACCATCACAAATACTATAATAAATAAATATTAAGTAACATAGCATTACCACACTTTCTTGAGTAGAAAGTTCAACATGTTTGTTGCATTGACTTTGTGCATTTTCCTTTGTTTGAGTTTTTTGAAAGAAGAAATATTAGTGTTGGTCTAAATAATTATTGTCGAATTGAGAAAGAATGATAAAAAAAATGCAAGTACCTTTTTCTTATTTCTAATGATTATTTCCTCGACCTTTAACTTTTTCCTCTTTGATTGTGGTCAGACTTTACTTCAGACTTTTAAACAAGTTAAAAACTTTGTAGTTGAAGTTATTGTTTAGGTCACGATTATGATCTCCTTCCAACAACATTGGTGCAATAACTTGATCCAAACCATTCTCTCAATAATTTGCATTATCCATCAACTTCTCGATTTCATTATTGACACGTTTCATCAAAAAATTATATTTTTTGATAGATTTTATCCAAATTTCTATGGTCTTAGAAAAATGCAAGCATGATTTGTTGTATCACACTTTCTACTCACCAGTTTGAGAATCATTATAACAATTCATCACATAATTATGTCTCCCTTTGATATCTTTCATCCAATGGGGTAAAATATATTGAGATGTAACCTCTTTTGCATTCCTCTCAATAAGAACCTTGCTTATTGATAAGTGCTTGAACATGCATATTTTATATATTAATTGCACTATATTTTGCATATAATTTCATATGTTTAGCACCAAACTAGTACGTAATCACATTCTTTTGATCGGTGGGGCTTTAATTGCATTTCAGGACCAAAGAAGCGAATATATAGGCTATTTGAGGCAGATTAGATCAAAATACAAGTTCCAAAACATCACCATGGCCTCCTTAGAGCTGTGGTTAGAGTGTGCTAGTGAGCACAATCCATAGGATGACATCATAGGAGACACAACGACCATTGTACACATAACACGAGTGGTCAAAACACAAAACATCCAGAGCTAGTCATACCAGAGTGTGACTTATAGCCCAAGAAAGAATTTTGATGATAACGGCTTGAACAATAGCTGTTGTGACCCCTTGTGCCGGACACATTATAAATAACCCTAGAGTTTCTGATTTTTTGGAGAGGATATTTTACCAAATTAGGTTAGAGGTGGCCAAATTTCTGGAGTTTGGTATGGCTAAAGATGAGATTCAACACAATTTCAGTGGATCCGGTGGATTCTTCAAGGAGAAGTCAACGAACATCTATAGTGGAGGGCACGTGAACAGATTCAACACCATCTTGACACCCTTGGGGTCTTCTCAACCTCAATCATCAAAGACTTATTGAGGGGAGTTAGTTTTAGGATCCTTATTATCTTTCTTGTGAATTCTTTATAATCTTTAATACTTATTCTGATATCCATGAGAGGACCGAATTAAGAGGTGAATTATATGATGATGTACCTAGTCTTTTACTTGTAAATATTGATTTCATTGGTAATATAGTATTCCTTCTACTTGCTTGAGATTCATTGCTTGCCTGCTTCATGTTTGTTGTATTGATGTTGTGAGGAAAAAGATTCCCACTCATTAGAACACCCATACTTTGTTAGATCTATGAATGTGCTAAGAGATTAGGCATAGCTAGGTGTCTGGATTAGGGTTGTGGAATTCTTATTCTTAAGGAGGAGATAGGAGATTGGGTTGGAAGAGATTTCATCTTAAGTTTCTAGTGCTTCAAACCTGGTTGCCAAGAGATTGGGACCAGCAGGCCTTTGAATTCTCTCGGTCCAACACTAGATAACATTGTCATATTTTATTTTATATCACAAGTAAGTGCTGAGGGAATCTCCATACGGGTACCCACTCCTTCCAATTGCACCTCAATCTCCTCAATTGTATATTAGTAGTTAATTTTTAGAAGTAGATTTATTTTATTAGATTTATCACCATAGGTGTTAGGCTATTGATTAAGCAAAAATAAAGTAATATGAGCGTCTCACCATTCCCTAAGGAATATGACCACTGTGCTCACTCACGGGGTATTACTTAATGCCTATATACTTATGGAGTTGCACACATTCGACTACTAGAGTTGGTTTGTGCGAGTGACATATATGTCTGCAAATAATTCCTCTAAACTCAAATAAATGACATGAGCATTTGATATCAAATTCAATCTCATTGTGATAGACATTGAACATCACTGTCTTCTAAGTTTTCCTTTTTTGCCTATGAAAAAATTTGTTAGTTGAAAAGTCAATTTTGACCCATTTGACCTGATAAATGTAAGATTACAATATAGCATCCCTCTCAACTCATCTTTAAACAACTTAAAATTTTCATTTGTATATGATAACATTAATTTTGGTTTGATAATTTGTGATTATAGAATGGACATGAGAAAAAATTTGTTAGTTGAAAAGTCAATTTTGACCCAAGTGACATATATTGCACTTTTGAAAATGTGATTTTTGTGGGCGTAGTGCATAATTATGCTCCAAATGGACATGAGAAATAGTAGAGCGACCATCATTGCTAACGATAACATTAATTTTGGCTTGATAATTTGTTTTGGTGGATACACTTGGATTGAAAGAATTTTTTATAGTGGATATTCTTTTGCCACCTCTTACACATGCAAGTTCGTAATATTTTAATTTTCCATCATCTCCTGCTCTTGTACTTCTTTTTATAATGCCAAACCATTCTTACTAAGCATATTCTACATAGAGGTTATAAACTTCTTCTTTGGAATTAAATATCATACCTGCTTTTGGAATGACATTTTACATCTTTGATGTGTTCTCCGCAAGTGCACGAGTTGCACACAAGTAGTAGAGTGGTACCCTGTGAGGGGTAAGGTTGTCAACCTCAGGGACTGGACTAAAAATACTCACTTACCAATGATCTATAGTTAGAATGAATTGATGATTGGATTAATTCAAAGAAAAAGGAAAATAAAGAAGTGAGGGAAAAAGGGGAACATGTGAAGATAATAGGCAACTGGGTTAAGTGTCAACAACAAGAGAACAATGCCCCAGGATGTTTCTTAAGCACTCAGTAATGCTCACTCGCTCTCATGATTTACGGTATATTCTTAGGTTCTAGTGTGTGCTCAAACGCAATGTTGCAACTATGGCTCTCAACTATATCGAGTTTTGCAGAGGTAACTATGGGTTCAATGCACACTAAGTTTTGCTAATGCCTAGGGCAACGACAACTGTGACAATCCACCATCGAGTTTTACCTAAGCAACTATGCAGATTAAAGCACATCAAGTTTTGTAAACACAATATTTAACACAAGAACAAAACAAAACTCAGTAAATCAAGAAAAATACAAGTGTTTAAGCATACAAAGTGGCATAGTTTGCACCCCGGAGCACCGTGGCCGGCTAGCCCCTCATGGTTGGGTACAACATGCAGGAAATGACAATAAATCTAAAGAAAGAAGACATGACTTCCTTCTCTTCAAGATTTGCATCCAATGTCGAGCTTTGTGTGCTAGCACCACTTCCCTTGTGCCTCCAACTCACTCCATGTTGCCCTAGAAGATGTGGCTAAGCTTGATCTTCGCTCTCATCAATGTCCTCCCGGTGGAGAAGATGATCCCAGAACAAAGATGCATGCAAAACCCTAGAAACTGGAGTTAAAAAGGGAGATTTCGTGTTCGACACGGTCGGCGCACGAGCGTGTTCGAACCATGTTGTATCGAGGAAAATGTGAAATAGTAGGCCCCTACTTGGAAGATTTAGTAGAAGGGATACGGTCACGTATTAACCGTGTAATGATGTGACACGAGCATGTCAGGAGCACCCAGAGCGTGTCACCTTTTCTTGAATAAAATTGCCTTTGTCCTGGGTTTTTCAGTGGTGTAGACACGACCATGTCCTAACCGTGTCAAGCTTGAGAACACCCTTCTACAAAGATTTCTTGTTGGATCAACATCAAGCTGAGATATTCAGTGGGCATGATAAGGGCGTGTCTCGCCCGTGTCCAGCTTGAGTACTTGAGCCCTTTTTAAGTATTTTCTCATTTGTTTCCCGATTTCACTCCAAATTGCGTCGAGGCCCCCTATTCCTATACACATAACAATAATACCCAAAATAGCACCGCACGTGCAAAAAAGTAACTTGAGAACAAGAATATTGATAGATTTGGGGTATGAAAACATGTATATAACGTGCACTCATCAATCTTAAAACCTACGCTATGTTTTTTCCTTCTCTATATTCAATGTTTTTTAAATCAGAAGAACCAACTTCTTTCTCATTCTTGCTCAGTTCAGAAGGACCAAACTTCAATTCTGCCATATCATTCTTGATTCTGATCTATGTTAATAGACAAATAATAACTATAACATAAGGGTAACATAAATTAAATATGACATCATAACAAGGCACAACAAATAAAAAATATTTCAATACAATATGATTGTGTATATAAACATGATAATGAATTCTAAAAGTAGCATCTTTAATCAAAACTTCCATTTTCTTTGTGAATATCTTGTTTTCAAATAAAAGATGAGCACTCTTGATACTCTAAACTTCACTAAACAAACATGTCAAAACTTTTTGAAGTAGCAACTCGCTATAACGACAAGGATGATTGAAAATGAGGGCAAGATAGTGCATACTTAAAAAGGTATCTTTAAGATAATTTTTTTCTCATCATTAGATGTTAAAAAATCAACATCATTTACAATAAAAAAATAGAACATATATGAGTGATTGAACAAATACACAAGATAATGATCATGCTACAAATGCACTTTTTTAACCATATATCATGCTCTTTAATGCTTGAGTGTTTTTTTTTAAATTGCAAATAAGCACATATACATGGGTGATTAAAAAATTAAACAAAGCAAAAGATGGGAGATATACACCTTCAGACAAAAAGTTAAATGCTTTGTCAGGAATTAATTTTAACTCATGTTTTGCCAATCTAAAAATTAATGGTAGAGTTAAAAATTAATGGAGTTTTAAAAAATAAATCATGACATTATAAAAATTAAAAGCATAGCAATCTTTATCACAAAAAGAATATAGCTTTTTCACTACCTCACAACACTCAATGTTAAGGGAATGGTGAATTGATGGAGCAACAAGTTCATCTCGAGAAAGTGGCTTGAAGACGAAGACGAGAATGAAGATGGGAAGGAACGACAAGTTTGTCTTGGGAAGGTGGCATGAAGATGAAGATGAGAAGCAATTACAAGTTCATCTTGAGAAGGTGGCATGAAGAAAAAGGTCTTGAGAAGGTGATGTGCAGAAGAAGATTGGAGGGCATGGGAAAGTAAGTTATTTTTTAATTTGTTAATTTTTTCATGCTAACTAGGAGAGAGGTGTAGTATCCAACTCATTCGCGAGGCAAATTTGGGGCCCTTATTTCATGCATATAGCATTACTCATAACTAAATATGCATAAAAATAAAATCCAAATAAATTATTCCCACTCCATCCACAAGGGACTAATCAAAATAAATCAATCAATCAATGATTTTATTTAAAATTTGCTTTGTGACTCTCACATCATGTAATTCGATTTTGTTATAATAATTTTAATATTGTAAAATTATAATATGACATCTTTTCATGTCATATAGTTGTTGTAGTAGTTAGTAAACACCTCTTCATGTAAATAGGAAGTTAGGGAAGTTATGTTGCATCTCTTTGTGCAATAAAGAAGTTCCATGTTGTTAGAAGACATCCTTTTGTGTAATAAAAAGGAGTTATGTAGTTATTATGCATCTTTTTATGTGTAAGGGGTAGTTAGAACTTCCAAATCTGAATTTATATAAGAACACTTAAGTGTTGTATGGAAGATATAGAAGATAGAATATTTGAAAGACTATCTAAGTGCAACAACAAACAATTCCTCATTCTCCAAGGCTTACTTTGTTGTGTGTGCAACATAGTAAGGGGATTCTTTGTATCCTAAAGGCTTAGTATTCACCATTGGCACACAAAGTAAGGGGCTAATTCTCCTATAGGAAAGTGTTTCATGCCTAGAATCCAAAGTGTATACTTTCATTGTTGAGTGTTGATAAAACCCTTCAAAGTTTTCAATAGCCACAAAAAAATCCATAGAAGCCGCACCCAAAGGAATGGTTGTTTACATGGGGAATGCAACTACTACTAATGTACTTGGTATAGGTAGTGTGGAACCTTTGTTCACATCGGGTAAGGAATTAAATTTAACCAATGTGTACTATGTACCAAAAGTAAATAAAAATCTTATATCTTGTGGGTTACTTAATAAGTTTGGGTTCAAACATGTATTTGAGCGAGATGACTTTATTCTCTCAAAAGGGGGGACTATTTGTTGGGAAATGTTATCTTTGTAATAGAATGTTCAAGTTGAATATCAATAAAGATCAAGTTTCTTCTTTATATGCTTGAGTAAAATGAATTTCTATGGCATAATAGACTTGGACATGTACACTTCAAAAGGATGCATGAAATGGTAAAATTAAATTTAATTCCATTTGTGGAAAAATGTAACAAAAAATATGACAATTGTATGTTAACGAAGATCACAAGAAATTCTTTTCCTAATATTGAAAGGAACACAAACATATTAGAACTAATTCATAGTGATATAGGAGATCTACATAATTCACCAACACAAGGTGGTAAAAAAAAGTATTATATTACTTTCGTTGATGATTATCATAGACATTGCTATGTATTCTTATTGAGTTCTAAGGATAAAGCTTTAAAAAAATTCAGAATTTATAAATCTGAAGTAGAGCTTCATTGTGAGATCTTTATCAAGTGATTAAGGTCCTCTAGGGGTGGTGAATACTATGATCCTAAGTATTTTGAATCCACCGGTATTGTTCATGAAATAACCGCTCCATATATACCACAACAAAATGATTTAACGGAAAGAAAAAACTGGGTTTTGATTGAAATGGTTAATTTGATGATAACAAAGGCTGGTTTAAGTTATGGCTATTGGGGTGAAGCAATACTTACAGCTTGCCATATACTTAATCGTGTTCCTAACAAACAGAACAAGATTAACCCATATGAACTTTGGAACAAAAGGATGCCAAACCTTAACTATCTTAGAGTCTGGGGATGTAGAGCTATTATAAAAATTCTAGAACCTAAAAGGAAAACGTTAGGCACAAAGGGACTTGAGTGTATATTTTTGGGTTATGCACACAATAGCAAAGCGTATAGGTTCATGGTTATTGAACCAAATGACTTTATTTCAGTGAACACAATCTTCGAATCAAGAGATACTATTTTTAATGAAAATAGGTTCCAATCTATTCCAAAAGTTGGAAATAATACCGTAATGGATCAAAATAATGAACAAATGATATTAGATAATAAGCAAAATGATAATGAAATTGTTGAGCTTCAAAGAAGTAAAAGACAAAAAAAGCAAAAAGCTTTGGTAATGACTATTTTATGTATTTAGTAGAAGGAACTAGAGAAGAAATTAATAGTCAAATATCTTATTGCTTCAACTTGGAAGCAGATCGGAAAACTTTTGATGAGGCTATGAAGTCTCATGATGCTTTATTTTGGAAAGAGGCTATTAATGATGAAATGGACTCTATCATGGGTAATAATATATGGGTATTAGTTGATCTTCCACCAAGATCTAAAACTATTGGATGTAAATGGATTTTCAAAAGGAAAATGAAGGTGGATGGAACAATAGATAAATTCAAGGCAAGATTAGTAGCTTAAGGCTTTACACAAAAACATGGTATTGATTATTTTGATACTTACTCATCTGTTGCTAGAATAGCTACTATAAGAATACTCATTGCTCTTGCATCAGCTCATAATCTTGTAATTTATCAAATGGATGTCAAGACAACTTTCTTAAATGGTGAACTAGACGAAGAGGTATATATGGAACAACCAGGAGGGTTTGTTCTACCCAGTCAAGAAAGAAAGTATGAAAACTAATTAGGTCTTTGTATGGACTTAAGCAAGCACCAAAACAATGGTATCAAAAATTTGATAAGGTTGTTATTGCTAATGGATATAAAATTAATGAATCGGATAAATGTGTCTATAGCAAGTTCAATGGTGACCAAGGTGTCATTATCTGCTTATATGTGGATGACATGTTAATTTTTGGTATGGATTTGAAACAAGTTGAAGATACCAAAGTATTTTTATTAAAAAACTTTAAAATGTCGGATATGGGAGAGGTAAATGCCTTCCTGGGTATAATGATCGTAAGAGATCAAGAAAGTATTACACTTTCTCAATCCCATTACATTGAAAACGTGCTTAAAAAATTTAATCATCATGATTGTATGCATGCCTCTACTCCGTTTGATCCTAGCATGAAGTTGACAAATAATATTAGTGATTTATTTTCACAATTGGAATATGCTAGGATAATTAGATGCTTAATGTATGCAATAACATGCACTATACCTGATATTGCTTTTGTAGTAGGAAAACTAAGTCGATACACTAGTAATCCAAGTCACATACATTGGCATGGAGTGAGAAGAATTCTCAAGTACTTAAAGAAGACCATTGATTATGGCATTAACTATTGTGGATATCCTTTTGTTTTAGAAGGGTATGCGGACGCTAGTTGGATTGCTAATAATGAGAACCATTCCTCGACTAGTGGATGGATTTTTATGCTTGGAGGTGGTACAGTTTCATGGGGATCAAAGAACCAAACTTGTATTACGGACTCCTCCATGGCCGCAGAATTTGTGCCTTTAGCATTCGTTAGTAAAGAATTGGAATGGTTGAGAGATTTAATGTTTGATATCCCATTAGTTACTAAACCAATTGCGCCAGTCTATATCTACTGTGATAGTGAGGCTGCTTTGGCTAAAGCATATAGTCAAGTATATAATGGAAAATCAAGGCATATTGGCATTAGGCATAATTATGTTAGAGATTTGATCTCTAAAGGTATAATTACAATAGATTTTGTACGTTCGGGTCAAAATTTAACAGATCTTTTGACAAAAGGATTATGAAGCGACCTGATTGAAAGAACTTCGAAAGGGATGGGACTCAAGTCCATTCATTCTCATCACCAATGAGAGAACCTCAACTCAATGCTTGGTATAACATTAAGTCTTGGGTTCAACGAGTCAAAGCATCTTGTAAGAAGTTATGGAAGCACTATGATAATATTAATTCATCCCAAGAGGGTAATAGTGCTTGGAACTCGCTATGACAATTAGGGTGAGCAAAGCTCTTAATAGGCCTATGGACAAACTTTTGTTATGAGTACCAAATGGCGGGGATGCTCTTGATAGGTTCTACCTATATGAGTGTGAAGTGGTGCCGCTTTAAGGGGTTAGGGACTTGACTCGAAGCACTCATGAAGATACCGGACACATGGCTTTCACGTGTCTACCCTATATCGAGAAAGGAAGAATTGAAAATGATTGCATGGAAATTTCATTCCTCACTTCATATGGATGTATGGTTCAAAGACTTGTCTACCATATCGTTCGTTGTGTTGTAATGACTTCCGCTACGTAATGGTTCAAGGTGCAAAGCACCGTTATTTATGTAATCTATTTTCTTTGTTTGTTTCATTGCACTTAGTAACCTTTTCAATTTTAAAATTGGCGGGGGATTTTTATAATAATTTTAATATTGCAAAATTATAATATGACATCTTTTCATGTCATATAGTTGTTGTAGTAGTTAGTAAACACCTCTTCATGTAAATAGGAAGTTAGGGAAGTTAAGTTGCATTTTTTTTTGTAATAAAAAAGTTCCATATAGTTAGAAGACATCCTTTTGTGTAACAAAATGGAGTTAAATAGTTATCATGCATCTTTTCATGTTTAAGGGGTAGTTAGAACTTCCAAATCTGAATTAATTTAAGAACACTTAAATGTTGCATGAAAGATATAGAAGATAGAATATTTGGAAGACTTATCTTTAAGTGCGACAACAAACAATTCTTCATTCTCTAAGGCTTACTTTTTGTGTGTGCAACATAGTAAGCGAATTATTTGTATCTTAAAGGCTTAGCATTCACCCTTGGTACACAAAGTAAGGAGCTAATTCTCCTTTAGAAAAGTGTTTCACGCCTAGAATCCAAAGTGTGTACTTTCATTGTTGAGTGTTGATAAATACCTTCAAAGTTTTCAATAGAAAACCTAAATCCAACAGATTTTACTATATAAATCACCTTATAATATTATATTATATATATATATATTAAAACAATTTATTTGGTGTTGACATGTTGTAAAACTACAAGGAGACTCATGGCATTGTCTCTTTGTATTTATTTTTAGTTTCTATTAATTACATAAAATAATATAATATTTTTAATATATTACAGAAATGCTTCATCAATGTTTTCAAAATATATAATGTTCTTAATAAAATTAGTATTTTCCTTTTTTAGCAATTCAATCCTTTAGTTTATCTTGGATATTTTTATTTTTGCATTTCGTTTGATTGAATAATTTCCCATTATTAAAGTCAATCATGAGTTAATCATAAATTGACTATTTCTTAAACCAATTGAGTTTATAGTTAAGTTTTGAATTAAATTTTCATAATTTACTCTAAAAGGTTGTTCTAATGACTATTTGTTCAACTCATATAGCAAAACCTAAGTTGAATAATGTGGCTTTACTAGCTATGTGGATGTCGATTTATATAAATAACTTTGTTATATCATTAAATATAAATTAAATTAAACTAGTTTGTTAGACAATTAGTCTCAGTACTCTTGGTTAAGTATAAAACTTGAGCTCAGTCTATAAAGCATACATTTTTCAAAACAAAAATATTTATTAATGAGTTCAAATTATAAAAATAAAATTCAATTTAAATATTTTATATTTTTATTCAAATTCAGTAAAATATAAGCAGTAATCAATTCTGACAATAATTATTTAGTACGTCATTTATTCATATATTATTAATAAAAATGTGAATTGATATAATTATTTTTATAAATAATATGTACCAATATCATAAAAAATGCATTTCTTTAGAAAAAGTATTAAACATATATTATAAAAAATGTATTAATTAGTCTTATTTTTTAAATATTATTATTGATTATATTTATTAATGTAATGATTTTCACTTATATGTTCTTTTAAAAAGAAAAATACCAAAAACTAATTAATTTATATTTTAATATAAATTTGTAAGTTGCTTTTCAAGCATAAAGTATTTGTGATGATATGTAAGTTGGTTGCAAAAAGCTCATGGTTTTTTCAACAAGCATCGATTATAGTCAGAAAAGCTCATAGTGACATCGCAATTTTGGTTGCATGCATTTATGTTTGTCACAAAAGCTTATACAACGGATGTTTGTGTTGATTGCAAAAGCTTATAATTTTTGTGGCACAATTGTGTTGGTCACAAAAACTAAAAGATTTTAGGATAAATATTTGTGTTGGTCGCAAAAGCGCATAGTTTTTGTCGTGAGTATTTGTGTCAATCGCAAAAGCTTATTGTTTCACAACTAGTATTTTTTTGATGGTCACAAAAAAAAATCTTTACACAAGGGCATTTTTATTGTCGGTTAAATTGATTGTTTTGCGATAGGTATTTTTTATGATTGCAAAAATAACTTTTTTCCGAGGGCATTTTTTTATAGTGCAAACTATTGACACAATAATCTATCACTTCTTCTAGATTAGGATAAATCCCAGTCAATGAGCTAAATGAATGATGAATGATGAATGATGAATGAAAGTGATGACAAGATAATGATGTTAAACCCATTCATGTTAAAGATCAGGGTTCTAATCTTTCATTCTGGTTGATCCTTCTCATTGTCCTAGATTTTTCTTAGCTAAGTTTTCAGCCAAAGATTGGGAAAAACAAAGTTGGTTCAAGCCTTGGATACGGGAAGTCAATCTCGACATCATCCTAGGGTAAGTAGAATAGGAAAGAAAAGAGTATGTTTGGAATTCCATCGTGATTAATGAGTTTAGAGCAAGGGTGTAAACGAGACGAACCGAGTATCACCAAGCTCAAGGGCTTAAGCTTGTTCGAGCCATGTTTTTTGTACTCAAGCTCGGCTCGCTGAAAAGCTAGAGTAGCTCGAGCTCGGCTCATCTAAGCTCAATTAACCTGTCAAGCATGATATCTCAATAGCCAATAGAATGAACACAAAAACGATCTGCAGGAACTGACATTGTGAATCATTGCGAAATGTTTTTGCAACTATCTCACACTGATTATATCATCATATCAAGCATTCATTTTTGTCTCTTTTTACTGGTTTCTGCTGAATATATGAGCAATGCATCTTAATTCATTGTACAATGAGCTGCAGTTTCAGATACATTTGGCTGTGTATTCTTGAATTTTTTTGATAATGGCTATGGCAAGGATTTACATAATTGTGTGCATAATTGCAACATCGAAGACTTAAAAATATCAGCTATTTTAAATATATGAAAGAATATTGCAGATCCTAAACTTTTTGATGTCAAAACAATCATAGTTAAAGCAGCCTGCATTCACTTATTAAATCTGCTCATCACCTGCATAGATGAATTACTTTGTTATAAAGTCAACAGGTTATAAAATATGATAACCATTTAACTGTATGCATGCTCATGTATTAATAACCTTGATTCAATGCTCTCCATAAAACAGAGAAGAGTTCAAACCAAAGAACATGAGCAAAGATACTGATTAGAAGCAGTTCAGGATTGGATGTGCTTAATTTTAAAGTGTAGTGAGATGAAGATGTATAAGCAACTAATCTTCAAGAAGGCTAGAAATTAATATAGTTAAAAACCGGTCTCATAATCACATATTATTTGGAATATAATGCAAGAAATCTACAACTAGAGAGAAGCTTTATGCTTTATCTCATTATAGTAATTGTTCATATTCGAAGACCTATGGAATGCCATCTATCAAAATTTTAACTTACTTATATACCTTGTAACAAGTGATAGTTATCAACAAAAGTCATTTGATGAAGGTTTTATTTATAATTTTAAGTGTTTGCGTACTAACATTGCAAATAATTTGTTTCATTAATTGTCCAACCCTATGAATTTTTTTCCCCAAATTATTAAAAAAGATAGCATGTGCAAGAAACAAGAAATTATACAGTTTTCTTGAAGTTTAATAAGGAAAGTATCAGACCTTCAAGTAATGTGTGCAAGTTAGATAAGCAACATATCGAAAACTAAATAAGTAAATTTTCAAGCTTATTTTTTTTATTAATTGCAACTGAATTTCAAAACAATATGAACAAATTATTTAGAAAATCAAACTAGAAAATCTGTTCAAAAGTTTGGAACCACGCTGGCACCCAACAAAATTAAGTAAAATGCCAATTATCACATTTAAAATCATCAAAACCCCAAAATCACAGCAAACAGATCAAGAATGAGAGGAAACCATTACCTTGTTCTCGGACCTAGTTTGGGCTTCTTGAACACAGAGAAGGGAGTGCTCAAGATAGAAGTCTGGGAGACGGCGGACAACGGAGAGGAGAGCGGGGAGCCACACCGGAGCTTGGATAGAGAGGAGAGATTGTGGTAGCGGAGGAGAATCAGGACAAGAGGATGGCTTCCTAAAGAGGAGTCCACCTAGTGGCGTTCTAGAGGGACATATAAGTGCTAATAGTGGCGAAAGAGGAGATGGCTGCGGGAAGATTGAGACGAACGGTGAGATGGAGAGGAGTATCATGGTGGTCAAGGGCAGCAAAAACGAGGTCGTTGAGGCGAGATCTAAGATCGGGGTGACGGGGAGTCGGGCATGGGTGGGAGCCGGGAGGAACTTCAAGTCTTCAATTATGGCTGATTGTTCACTGTTGATTTGGTTGAATAGATTAGGGTTAACTTATTTTTTTATTTGTGGCTAGAAACTTAGGCTTTGCTTGGGAGAGGGTTATTGGAGGTTTTGTAAGATAAGGTTCTCAACCCACCCTTGCTTGGATACATGGTTATGTTAAGGGTAGGGCTTAAGGGGAATAATGGAGGGTTGAGAAACCTCCATTTACCCCATTTTCTCAACCTTCCAAATTGGAAGGGTTGAGGAGGTTTTTATTTTTATCTAGACCAAAATACCTTATAACTTTCCAAAAACTACATAGGGTTATCAAAATACCACATCAATTTGGCCAAAAGCTTCACCATTGTGTTCTACGATCTCCTAGCCATTACACACGGTAGCAGGTGGTTCCATATGGTTCTCCGACCTTCGTGCGTCCGACAGCTTCAGGTACAGCTCCAAAACTCGGTACATCTTCTTCTTCTTCTCTTCTCTTCACTTCTTCTTCTTCTTCTTCTTCTTCTTCTTTTGCTTCTTCTTCTTCTTCTTCTTCTTCTTCTTCTTCTTCTATTTCTTCTATTGCTTCTTCTTCTTCTTCTTCTTCTTCTTTTTTAGACCAAATAAAAAAAACTAAATACAGGAGAAAGCAAACTCAGATTAAAAGTAACAAAGTGTAGAAAACCTAAAAGGTTGACCTAAATTCCTAGGAACTGAAACACTTATGGATTTTGTCTGAAATTATTTTCAAACCTCTAAAATTGATGTGATTTTTGGCTAAAAACATCTGCAAAACATGAAAATAGGCCTCTGGAATTTCACAGAAATTACATAAATGTATCATTTTTTTATGCCTGCCACATGCCTTCCGTGTATGACTTAAGAAGTCTGAATTTCTCAGTAAATCTTTATGAGAGCTGCTTGTTTTGTATTAATTATTAATATATAGTTATTTATTTTTATTTTTATTTTTTCCCTTTTCATGTGCTCAAAAGTGTGACTTGCTTTTTTCTTTTAAAGATTGTGGTGCAATGAAGTTGTATAAAATCATAGATTGCTTGTATGTTTCTATTAGAGAAATGATGTATTTCCTTCTTTGTTCTGTTTTGTAGAAAATTTGTGGTGATTATAAATTTAATAATAACAATAATTTTAGGTTTTATTTATGTAACTTTGTAATGGTTATACTGGAGTTTACATTTATGTCTATTTATGAATCAAATTGTTTTATGCTAGAACTAAAAGTGGTGTGTTTCCTTATGTTCTCTGTTTTCATTATTTTTTTAGCAAAATTTGTTATTTATTTTGTATATATTTTTATTTTATGTTAAGAATTGAAGGTTGAGTTCAGCTATAATAAATAAATAACAAAGCTATCACATTTTCCTTGTATTTCACCAACCTTTGCTTAGACTTCAAATTTAGCGGCTGAAACTAAAATTAAACATGAAAGTTGTTGAGTTAGAAATTTTATGTTTTTCCAGTTTTCATTTCCCATTTCCCATTTTCTTTCCTATTTTCCTTCTTGATTTTGTATTTCACCATTTCTTTTTTTTATTTTTAAATAATTATATGTTTTCCAGTTTATAACAATCTTTTATTAAATATAAAATTAGATGTTATCATAATAAATTTTATTTTTTGTGCAAATTTCGATATTTATTTTTGTTTAAATGACCAACAAGAAAAAGCTATTGGACAATCCTTATATAAAATTGCAATGTTTACACCATTTAGCAGCAACTCAAGTTATTATGCTAGTGATTAGTTGGATTACGAGGCGTAAGAAGGAACATAAGCATGTTAACAATCTAATTGCTCATGAATTACACCTTCATAGAGACCAAGCAAGAGATGTACTAATGTCACATTTTTTGTCAAGTGATTTATGTCATAACATGATAAGAAGGAGAACTAGGGCTTTCCTAGGATTATGTGAAATATTAGTTAGAGACGGAGGTCTTAGACCAACTTTGCAAGTGTCCATCGAGGAGCAAGTTGCAAGAACTCTATATTTATTAGGTCATAATGTCTCTCATTGTGAACTATCTTTCTTCTTCCATCATTCTCGTGAGACAATCTCCTATCATTTTCATAATGTATTGCAAGTTATAGTAAATTTAGTGGAAAAAATACCTAGTATAACTGGATGGCTCAGAAATCCCTTCAGAAATATTCAGCGGCAGTAGGTTCTATCCTTATTAAGGTAATCGAATCCCCAATGAATTTTAATTTTATTACAATTGTGTATAGTGTAATTGATGGAACATATATTTGTGTAAAAGTTTCCAATGTCGACACTCCTAGGTTTCGTAGAAGGAAGGAATACTCAACACAAAATGTGTTGGCCGTGATAAGTGCTTGTGTGATACTAATGCGAAGCATTCTTTCCTTATGTTGAGCATTACTCTTCTCGGGTTTTTACACTAATATGTGTGTTTTTATGTTACTTTTGTGCAGGTAGGGTTGTGAGGCCGAGTATGAAGGAAAGAAGCCAATGTGGATCATAATGCACCGATTTTGGAGGAAATCTTGCTAAGGTTCAAACGCGAAGACATAGGTCGGGTGCGAGATGCTAGAGTGTGTGCCAACCTCTTCGTATTTGAGTTAGCACAACCATTTGGAGGGGCACAAGGGCAGTCACACTCAAGCATTCCGACTTATGCACATAGAACAAGATCTCCACCAATTTGTCCGTCATTAAAGAAGCAAGTGATCAACGACGTGAACGTGTGCTCATTTGCGTTACCCCGATGAAAGCATGGATTCGGGAAGCTATTCAGGCCAGATATTGTAGCAGAATACTGTAGCAGCACTGTTCACAGTAGGCCGGGAAAACAGGAATTCAGAGAATCCACACAGCCGTGTGGAAATTATACACGGGAGTGTGAAAATTCCACATGGGCGTATGAAAAATCCACAGGCCCGTGTGGTCGCCCGATTCCAGCCCTATTTAAAGCCGATTCAGCACCGATTTCAGCATTCTTTTCTCCATCTTTTCCCCAACTTGAGAGAGGTCTTCGGCTAGGGTTTTGAGAGGTATGGGCTAAGGTTTTGGAGAGGTTCTACGGCTCCGACATCGTCATTCCTGAGGAAGAAGGTTGGTAGGGGAGCTTCCGTCGAGGCGTATCCTATATCGGACGAGGGAATCCTTGGACGACGAGTAGAGGACTTTCCACAAGACCATCGACATGACCATGGAGGGGTTTCTCTATGGATTCATTGCTTTTACATTCTATTTCTTTGATTGTACTTAGCTACATGGAGAGCTAAACCCCTAGTGGGTACTTGGGTATTTGTGAACCCTAGGATGTATTTGTTTCATTGAATCTCTTTATTATGCTTTCAATTAATTGATGTTTGTTGTGAGTTCCAACCTTGAATGCTTATTTGTATGAACATTTCCCCTAGAGTGACACTAGGGTTGAGAGTTCTTGTTGGTAATCTTGTGAGTGAGTGACACACCACGAGCGTTAAACAAAGCTAGGTTGGAGAAGGTTGAGAGGGTGAGTCGAGAAGTACAGCAGCGTCCCCTTTCCCCTCTGACGTGATAAATTCTACCTCCGTTCCTCGAGTTCTTTGCGGCCATAATAGAGTGAATGTTCTAAGGGATGAACTTCCGCTGGGCCTTAGTTGCGCGTGTAACGGAGTGAAGCGTTGAGGTGATCTTAGTATCTAGGGCTTAATTGTGGTTAGGGACCTTCCACCTGGACCAAAGGGTTAGGTTTATATTTAGGAAGAGATTTATCACTTGGAATCCCTAGAGTTCATTGCAATTCTATTCGAGTGCGAGGTTGAGAGGTTATCTAATCTTTCCTCCGGGACATGTATAGAGTTAGGTATAGTTGACCTTAGATTTGGGATTATGTATTCAAGGATTTCCACGACTCACCATTGCATTGATTAGGAAGCATAATAGAGGGTTCTTGCACTTGAAACGATTATCCTAGGCGGAGCATTATCCGAGTACCCTATCTTTATCGATTGCCTTACCTCCTCCTTTACTCGTGCTCTCTTACTTGTTATTTTTACTTTTGAGAATTGAATCATTTTCACACTTATCACTACTGATCTTTCACATAGCTAAGAAGCGGATTAAGTGTTGTTATTCCCTATTCCCTGTGGATTCGATACCCACTCATCCGGGATTATTACTTTGACAAACCCGTGCACTTGCGGGATATACGCAAGGGGACCTTGTCAGGCCGCATGCACATTCGATTTAAAATTCACTTACGTGTTACTTGGGTGGGAAGGCACAGCATCTAATTCAAGAATAATGAAAAATGCATTAAGTAGAGCTTCTCCACTAAAAATCCCTCAACGTAATTGTTGAGAAGATCTAATATTTTATTAAAGACCATATATACACAAACAATGTTATAACATAGTCCATTTGTTATTTAGGAAAATATTACCTTGTTGATACTGGATTCATGTAAAGGAGTGGGCTTATTACACCATATAGGGGATAGCGATATCACTTGAAAGAATTCTCAAGGAACCCACCACGAAATCCACGTGAATTATTTAATCTTTGCCATGCATCACTACAAAATTCTATCAAGTGAGCATTTGGTGTCCTCAAGAAGCATTTTCCTATAATAGGGAGCTCAACAGAGCCACATTATGGTTTGGAAACACAAAAAAAGATTATTTTTGCATGTTGTATTTTGCACAATTATTTAATGAGTGTAGATTATGATGATGTTGTTTTATGGATTAATTACATTGTTGTTGATCTAATGTAATGCATTTATTTTATTTCATTGTGTGTCTTCTTGCAATCTTTTTTAATTACATATATTCATAGATTTTAAATAAGCTATTGTTATTAATGTAGTTTAAAATATGTCAAAGAGGAAATCAAGTGCAAATGTTCATGATGGAAGTAACACATGTATATGGACGTTTGCTATGGATGATGCTCTGATTGATGCATACTTGCATCAATAAACAATGGGAATTAGAGTTGGTGGAACATTCACCTCACATGCATTGGAGAACATAGTAAATGAAGTGAGAAGTCAATTTTTGGATAAGCCAATAGACAAAGAATGGGCCCAAAACCACATGAAAAATATAAAGCGAGCTTTTATAAGGTGCTATGACATTTTCAAGAATGGAATGAGTGGGTTCACATGGAATCCAAATAGTGAAATGTGGCATGCTGAGCCTGAAGTATGGCAACATTTAATTGAGATAATTTTTTTTAGTTTTTTTAATAACGAAGTAATGCTAACTACATTTTCACAATAATATTTGTTTTACATTTAGGCCAAACCAGAAGCTACTGAATTGATGAACAAAAGGGTAAGAAATTATGAGAAACTGGTTCAACTTTATGGACAAGATTGGGCAACTACGGTACAAGCGGAGACTGCGTTAGAAATGAGGCGACGGAGGAAAAATGAAATAAATTCTTCAGGAAACACAATAGATGAAATTGATTTGTTAGTTTCACAGAACACAGTGAACTTAGAAAATTTGGGTGAAAATCCAAATACAAGTGTGCATGACAACGAAGGGCAAGATGAAGCATCACCAATGTCTACAAATCAACAATCGCAAACTCAAGCTCCAAGTTCATCTAGGCACAAGAAGAGTAAAGGCATGGATAATGATGATAACAACGGTGACAAAGTGGCTACAGCGATTGAGATAGTAGCTGATGGTATTCTTCAATCAACAAACATTTTAGTTCAAGCATCTACCACTAATCCTACCAAGGATTATGACATTTGGGGTATGATTAAAGATTTAGGAATCTCACACCCTATTCTCGGAAAAGCTTGCAGGTTTCTCATCAAAGATTCTATGTTATTGGAAGCTTTAATTAGATGCCCAACAGAGGAAGGCAAGTCTTTATTGTTGAGTTGGTTGGATTATGGTGATGACCCGCAACAATGAATGTTATAAGACTCTAGAAGTTTTTGTGAACAATTTAAACTTGGTTTTGATGTTTTTCATGTTATGTAGATAACTTGTTTTTGAACTTGTTTTTGATGTTATTGTTGAGTAGGTTGGATTATGGTGATGTCTTTATGTAGAGAACTCTAATTCTGTTAATATATGAATGGTTACTACTTTAGTGCTGAATTCTATTTTGGCTACAGGATTGCTTTAAGTTTTGTGAATAATATAATGGTTGATTAATGTAGGTATGGCTTCTTTTCATATGAATAACGTAGTATGTATCATTCTTTCATTTGTTATTTCCTTTGTTATTAGAGTTGTGTGAAATTTAATTATTTCTCTTTTAGGTCTTCAAATAAACTTGTTTAATTTAGTGATATGGTCAATTTTACATGTATTATGTCTTCACTTTACCAAATTTCTCATGTTTCTTTCCCTATTATAAACCTTTGTTGAATCTCAAAAATTATGAAGATTCGTTGTTATTAGAGTTGTGTGAAATTTAATTTTATTTCACAAAAATTGTTGAATCTCAAAAATTGGCAATATCCATTTGAAGTCCTCATTGATTGGAAATTTTTAGAATCAAAGAAACCTAACCATGTCGAAATGCTTAATTCTCAACATTATTTTTTCTTTTATTTTTTAAAAGAGTTCCATGTTATGTTTTAAAAAAAATTAAGATAAATCTTGAATCTTTAAATAAAAAACAAATTGCATTATCTCCAACAACAAACACAAAACTTTCATATTATTTAATTATTTTATTAATTTTAATATAATAATTTAAATAATAAGAAATAAAAGAAATAGTGGGAGGGGTTGATAAGCCAAGCATTGGGGTTAGTAACACCGCCATCGGGGTTACTATCTCCCATTATTATTTAATTATTATATTAATTTTAATATAATAATTTAAATAAGAAATAAAAAAAATATAGTGGGAGGGCTTATAATAACCCCGGCATTGGGGATATAATAATTCCGGTAGTAACCCCGATGCCGGGGTTATATCATCAACATATATTTTTGTTATAAGGGTATTTTAGTAATATTATCATAATACCTTACCCTCTATTACCTTCAATCCAAACATTATAAGGTTTGGTAACCTCCACTTACCTTACTTTAGTACCAAACAAGGTATAATTTAAAAACTCCATTTCCCTTTATCCTACCCTACCCTCCATTATAAACCTCTACTTCACCTCTCCCAAGCAGGGCGTTAAAATTTAGAAATTAGAATAATATTGTTTTTATACTTAGGTATTTTTGTAATTTGTATATATTTAATTTAATATTTTATATATAAAACCTCATTTCGGTTTGTGAGCCTTATGGGCTATGTAATTTTAGGCTTGAGCTCGACTCGTCAAAGTAAACGGGTAGCTCGAGTTCGGCTCGGCTCTTGAAAAGTCGAATCGAATTTGAGAACTAACCAAGCCGATCTCAAGTAGCTTGACTCATTTACACTCCTAGGTTAGAGTGTGGAATTTTGGTTTTGGTCTATTTATCTTGGTGGCGATGATCCCCTTCTATACATTGTTGATTTAACTAACTTAATTTTATTGCCTCCAGACATTCATTCCCACGACAAGATGGCTAATCATTTAAATCAAAATCTAGCAACTCAAATCAGGAGATGTGTCCAACAATTATATCATACTTGGTGTCCATACATTTTCTCATGAATCAACTTTATGTAATTTAGATTTACAAATGAATTTTCTTTTGTTTTTTTGTTAAGCCTATCTAAAATGCCACTTGTATGTATGCCAATTTTCATTTACATGGAGTTTGGTACAAGATTTAAAATATTTCCATAGGAATGTGAATTCCCAGAAATTTATATTCCTAGGAATGATAAACAGATAAATACCTTATTCTCTTATTTGGTTTACAAATAATATTTATAGGAATATAATATTGACAAAAAATATTTTAAAAAAAATCATAGAAATGTAAATGATTTTCCCAAATAACCGATAATTATAATATTACAAAAACAAAAGTCAACCTAAATTACTGACACTTATCAAGAAGGGAAAATTACTTTTTAGTACCTGAGAAGTTTCAATCTTCCTATTCAGTCTCTCTGACTTTTTCATTTTCACAGAAGTCCCTCCTTTAATGTTTGCGTTCCTCTTCAGTCCTTGCTGTCAAATGCGTCAGTCATCGGGATGTCAAATAGCAAGCTTGCCCTTGCCTCAAAAGCAAGCATTGGAGGGCTTTTTCCCTCCATGTCAAATCACCTTTTGGAGAAAAGTTAAAAAGTAATCCCAAAGAAGCTACCAATGTCAGACCCCCTTTTCCATTTTTCTTCTTCTTCTTCTTCATCCTGGTGCTGAAGCCTCCCATTTTTTGTCCTTCTTCGGTTTTATTTGTCCTCTTTATATTTGTGCACCTTCTCGAGGTTAGGAAAAGAGCTTTGTTAGGATTGTCATTGTCTCATTTTTTTATTCTCCGTCCGGTAGAGGCTGAGGCCATGGGGAAAGTTTTTTGAGGTTCTTCATGTTTTCATCTTTTATACTAAGCAATAGAAGATAACCTTTGTAACTTTTTCAAATTCCATGTAGGTGTTCATAATCAATGGAAACTTTTTGTACCTTTGCCCGATACAAAGAAGGACGTGTGCTTCAATTCACCGTATTGAGTTCATGGGAAATAGTAATGGGTGACATAAGTGAGCGGTGGGCATTGGCTGGTTCTAGGGTCAAGGTGAAGTTCATGACACATGACTCGTACAAGACACTTTGCCAAATTGAGTCAGATTCTGATTTTCAATGCATGTGCCATATACATCATACTTTCAACAAGACTATTGTCAACATCACCATCGAGGATGTGAGTGGATCAACAGATGACAACTCGTGCTCAATGATTCCATTGTAATAACAATGATAACTATTGTCAGTTATCTTTCATTTGGATGTTACTATGTAATTTATCACATACATGTTTATTAAAATTGGCCTCATGTGTACTGAAATAGTTTCTCTGTGTAGTAAACTTTTCGTTATATGCCATATTATTCATTTTTGTGTAAATTTATGCTTTAATGTGTAACATTACTTGTTATTGCTATGATTTGAAGTTTTTTATGTAATAAACCATGGTATTGATATTGCCTATTTATGCATTGTCATGCAGGGACGCCTTTTCAGCAAGTATGAACGCAGATGTCGAGACATATATATCCCAACATCCTCGGGCTGGGGTGCTCAGTATTGTTTAGTCTTCACAAACACTTAATAGGTTGATCTTAAAATTGGGCCAACGCTTTGACAATGCAGAGCAGTTGAAAGATTGCCTATGCACCAATGCCATAAGACAAAATTTTGATTTTACGTTTATAAAAAATGATAAACTTCGGGTAACCGTCAAGTGTGCTACTCCAGATTGCCAGTGGCGTGTGCATCCATCAAAAGAGGAAAACGTTGACACCTTCCAAGTGAAGACAATGCAAGCAACGCACAGTTACAGTGGAGGCATTGGTACAAAAAGCGCACCCTAAAGCAAGCAAAAATGTGTCTCTCAACGTGTTACGCAAAAACTCAAGGAGCGGCCATTATATAAAGCTGTCGACATTCAGAAAGATATATTACAGGACCATGGAGTTCGCCTACCATATAAGCGTGCTTAGAGCACAGGCCACCATTCATGGTAAGAAGGTTAGTAGCTACTATTTACTTCTCTGGTATGTAGACAAAGTGAGGGAGATGAATCCCGACAGTTTTGTAATCATTAAGAATGATGATGAGCGATTTAAATGCGCTTTTTTCCCATTTCAGGGCTTGTTTGCTGGGGATCAAGTTGGGGTGCAGGCCATTACTTTTTGTTGACATAACTCATTTGCTTGGCAAGTACGGTAGGATTCTCTTAGGTGCAACTGGCAAAGATGGCAATGAGGGTATCTTTCATGTAGCATTTGCTATGGTTGACAACGAAACATATGATAATTGGACTTTGTTTCTTTCTACCCTTGGGGAGGCATTTTACAGTGAAGATGATTACGAGGAAGTTATTACGATTACCTCAGATTGGTCAAAGAGTCTTATTAACGCAGTCACGCACGTGTTCCCATTATTGCCACATGGTTATTATTTGCGCCATTTGGAAGACAACTTCATGAAGGATAACGATAAGCTTAGGAAATCATTGAAAGAACAATGTTGGGCAGTAATCATCTAAAGAGTTCAATGATGTAGTTAGTGAACTTGTAGTTATATCGACTGATGCGCATGATTGGTTGTTACACAAGTCCGACATTGATCATTGATGTAACTATTTTGTTCAAGGGCATGCCGTGGTGAGAGATGTACTCGAATGTAGCGGAGTCTTTCAATGCCTGGATCAAAGAGGCAAGAAATCTACCTGTAACGATCATAGTTGATACTATACGGTAAGATTAATTTGCAATTCAGTATGTAATGTGTAGTAATTGACAATACGGCGTAAGAATTGCAGTTATTGTGTAAACCTCACTTTTCCTGTGTAGTTGATAAAGGTCATGTGTAGGAATGCTAGTTAATGTACAATAGTTTCAATTCATATTTAATAATAGATGTTAGTGTGTAAACTAATAGTTTACTATGTATAATTATAAGTGCATATGTATTATTTCAAGTTAATGTGTAGTGTTTAACATTAGTGGTTAAAATTGTGAACTGCTATGTATGATTACGAACTCATGTGTAGCAAATTATGTTTATGTTTATTACTAACTCTTAATTGGCTTGGTGCATGTTAACACGCATGTTTAAACTTATGAACATGTTGAGTGAGCGGCGCGAAGTGTTAGCCATGTGGGACACATACCTTCGCCCTGAGATACGCAAGAAGGCTAAACAAATTATCGAAAGCAGTCGGTATTCGCGGGTGGTTCGATTAAGCGATGACACTTGTAAAGTGGTTGAAGAGCACAATAATGTTGTCAACCTATACGTACGGAAGTTCTCCTATAGGAGATGGGAAGTACATGGACTCCCGTGCAAGCATGTAACTACCGCAATTACGCAAACAGACAAAAATGTACATTGCTATGTTCACAAATATTTTACAATTGATTTGTATCATCGTGCATATGCCTAAATAATATACCTGATCCCTAATAGTGACAAGCCATCTGATGACACCTGTCTACTCAGACTGCGGCCACCGATAGCAAAGAAATTACCTATGCGTCCTTGAAGGAAAAGGATCGAGTCACAAGCCTTTGATGTGTGCGATTTACATTGTGGAAGGTATCAACAAAGTGGACATAATCGATGATCTTGTAATGCAGTCATTGCGGATTAGTTATTTCATGCAGTTATTTTACCTTTTCTCAGAAATTTATAGTGTGCAAGTGTAGTTTCACATGTAGGGAAGCATGTTTCTTCTGTGTGTATGCTAATAATCATATTTTCCTCATGTTTAATTTTAGCTGAACTTGTGTGGTTAATCAGTTTTTGTGTATTCATTTTCTAGTGTCTAAAGTTTAACTTTATTGTTTAGAAAAACTACTCTAATGTGTAAAACCATAAATTTTCTATGTACTTAAGTGTATTATTGTGCATAAAAGTTATACCATTGTGTAAAATCAGACTAAGTTGGAGTTGTATTTGCGGAGATTGTTATAATCCTACTGAGTTGGATTTACAATTTATTTAAGTACAAACATTTGCATATTTAGTTCCATGTTATGAAAATGTTCTCAACAATTGCCATCTTTGTCTTTCTCTGCATGTATAATTTCTTCTGCGTCTATGATATTCTCCATGGTAGGTTCAGTGTCTTGGGCAATATCAGCGTCGTCAGCAGTCTCCACATCATGTTTTGCGTCCGCTGCAGCCTCCGTGGTATGTTCAGCATCCTAAGCAGGTTAGCATCATTGGCAGTCTCCAGGGCAGGTTCTACGTCTGCTGCAGACTCCGTGATAGGTTCAGCGTCCTGGGCAGCCTCTGCGGCAGGGTCAGTGGATGGTTCAGTCTCTGCAGTAGCTTTAACGGCCGCCGGCTGCATCTCCCCATCCGTCCTATCGTTCTTTTCCCGGCTGGCGTCCTTGACTGTGTCAGGAATAATTTTTTGCCGGATTCCATCAAGCAATATCCATGAGACATAATGCAGTCTCAAATACGGGATGCCCCCACGATATGTACAATCGTTCTCCATTCAAAAGTTGCTCCATGTAGCATACGCAAAATGTTGGATAGTCGTTGTTTCAAGGAGATTATTAGGGGCAATCACACACATGCTCTAGAGGTAGATCTTTGAATCTGTTATGACCCAAATTAATCTCTAGACACAGTTCGAAAAGATCCCGCTGAAGCATCATAATAAAACTATTAGTAAGGAATATATCAAATGAGGAATGCCAAGTGTTTACGAAGAAGTGACCATGCCAACAACATTTGAGTTACACACAGACGACTGAAGTGAAGAGTAGTGTATACATTTTGAATTCTCCAAGTAAAACATCAGCAAATTATAGTGGCCGTTGAAGACGATTGGCATCAGGATAATGTCAGTGTTTTTTTGGCCAAACATTATATCCTCCATCATGTACACAGCTAGGTCTACCATGGATTTTGACTTTTGTATGGCAAGCGCAAGAGGACGTGTGACGATGGCTCATTTTTGGTATGCTCGGGAATTTGAGAGTAACTGTTCATGCATGATGAGTACTAGGATGTCGATGAAATCGTCAGGGGCTTGATCTTTACCTCCGAGGAGAACGTAAATGCTTTAATTCATTGGGAACCCACAGTCGTTCCTCCACACTACTGAACTGAAAAAAAATATGACAAGAATATATTACACACATATAATACACTAAAAATTACATACATATAATACACTAAAAACTTAATTTACACATATATAATTTAATCTACACATGTGATATTTATTTTACACACCTAATACTTATTATACACATGAAATCAAGAATCATACACAATCAACATATATTACCTGTCCACTCAGATGTTCAAGTAATGCGTAATGGTTTTCTGTTCCAACAAGTTCGGCATCCCAAAGCCTGTACACTTCTTTTTTGAGGGAGAAAACCAGGTGGGGTCTTCACGTCCGGGGTTGTCTTTCCTTGTGGACCCTCGTATGGTACTAATTTAAGAGAATTGTTTTCCTGTGTTCTATTCTTCAATCCAGTCAAGGATTCTACAAGTGTGTCCACTTCTTGTAAGGCCTCTAGGTCAGAATCTGTTGCGTTAGTTGAGCTGGAGTCAAGTGGGAACATTCTCTTCGGCGGGGAGCGCATAGACGGTTGGTTTTTTGGACCACGTGTCCTTGTGCTTCATCCTCCCTTTCCTAGGCTTTCGTGGGTGTAGATTTCTTTGCCGGATTTCTCTTCAATGGGGCCTTCCTCGTCGGGGCCCTTACTGGAGCTTTCTTGGGTGGAACCTTCTTCAGTGATAGTTTGGTTGGGACAGCTTCAGATTTGTTTGCCTTAGCCGTTACGCTCGTTACGCGCCTCAGCGGTCTATCAACTTTACCACCTTTGGTGGTAGAAGTCTCTGCAACATTTGTTTCTTTTGTAACAGGGGCAGGTTAACTAACAGGTGCACGATCTGCAATCGGGAAAGGCGATGGGGCCTCAAGATTGGTATTTTTATTTGTAAGTTTACGCTCTGCAATAGGGTAAGGTGCAGGCTCTATAACAAGGGGAAGGCGTTGGGGGTTCTCGGGTGTCATCAGCATCAGGAATCTCACGGACCATTTCTGAAGTGTCCCTTTCCAGAGTCCGGCCAGACCAGCCCCTAAACGACCACACTACCCACTTGAATCTCTTACTTGAAGAAAAAGGAGGAGAAAGGATCCGTTGCTTTCCGTCTGTATGTCACTAACCTAGTGGCAATGACCTTGATACTGCCCTCCGCTACCTTTCATCATTCGCGTTGCTCTCGTTGAAACGTGCACGCATTTCTCGAAATTCCTCTAATACATGATGTAAGAGGTTGCGTACATCATCGTCGTCTCCCTGTGATTGACGCCGAGAGAATTTAGATGCATTGTCAAGGGGAGAATCTTCCTTAGATCACTTCCTTGCCGGCTGATTCCTTGGGGGGCATGTTTTATTTCTACGGGCCTTGTTGGTGGGGTGCGTCGTTCGGCCCTTTTCTTTGTCGACCACCTCAGATGACCTCTCATACCCTTGCTTTTTGGTTTACCGCCTTCCAACGCTAATCAGTTCAGTTTCCTCATCATTGGCTAAAACAAGTTCGTAGAACTGCAAAATTAGTCATATGTTACACAAGTAAGCCATATTATACACATGAAAATTTTTAATTTACACATAAATAAATTTTATCACACAGGTAATCTTTTTTATGCATAGGAAAATATATTCCTACAGATGTCAAAATTATTATACATATGAAAACATGTTCATACATAGATAAAAAAATATTATACACAGGTAATAACGCAAGTTGCATATTTTGCAAAAATTTTACATAAGTAGATCACAAGCTTACTTCTCTCCCTTTAAGCGACTTTAACAGAGGACCGATTGAAGTCGCCTTAATGCAACTGGTTTATCCATAACACATTGTAAAGGGTGTCCTTCCCAGCCGCTGTTTCTTCACACTGCCAGTTACCTCGTAGAACCAAATGATGAGGGCGACGGTGCACCCTTTCAGTAACCTACGGTGGTGTAGTTTCCTTTGCACCACATCTGTACACGTTCCGCCTTTGTTGGGAGATCGGCCATCAGCCACTTGTGAATGGCAAGGACCCAAGCATAACAGTTAAGTGTGGAAAGATCATCTAGTATACCTGGCCTCAAATATTGGCACGTTAAGAGAAGTGTTGGGGAAGAAGATGGTAGCCATGAAGTAGACCACCAGAAGCTTCACAAATGTCTCCTCATTACCGCCTTTCCTTCACACGAGCGTGCATAGGTTGTCTTTAATTGCGTCATAGTGAAGATTATGCATTTTACTGAATAATGTATCCTCAAACTCGCATTGACCTTCTCATGCCTAAACGATATGATATCCCCTTCGTAACGGAGACCGAGAATGAGTATCATGTCTTCTGGCCTGAATGACAGCATGCTCTCTCCTATCTCGAAGTGCTAGGTGCGATCATCATACACCTACAGCAACACGTCAAGCACCCCTCTCTCCTGCATGATGGGTACGACATCCATGAAATGGGTAAAAGAAATGCCCCGGAGTATCTCCCAATACCGCATGTTCATCTCCTTCCTCAATACGGTGATCAGTTCTACAAAGGAGCTAGGTAGCACCGTGCATTTACAAATGTCATCGCCATCGTCTTTTGTGGAAATAAAAGCAAAAAAAAAAATTAACATCTTAAACACCAGCAAACTTATTTTACACACTGAAGGAAATTCGGAACACCCTATGTTACAGAGAAACGCAAATATTACACAATAAGATGCACAAACTAAATGACAATCTTAAGTAAATACGCAACATCATGATAATGTTGTATTTCACACACAAACGAAGCAATGTTACAACATCTAAACACCATGCATAACACTACCATCCTCTTGCTTGAAGGCCCGTTTTCTCACCTCTCGGTTGCGATTTCCTTTCAGAAACTTCTTTAATGGTTGGCCTTCGATGGGAGAACAATCGATTCGGAGAAGATGAAAGCCGACGCTCGTGAGGAAGATGACTGCTAGGAAAGGGTTCTCCACCTGCTTCACCACGATGTATAGAAGACGAACAGTTGCGCCACCATTGGAGAAAAGCGGCCACGGATCCAAACACTTTGCAAATCCAATCGTTCAACCGTGCGAGATTACCAAGATATTCAAGGGCATAGTCATCATTTTGTACGTCTGGGAACTTTCTCCACACATGAAGGGCAGTATGGTAACTTCCTTAGCTATTTAACACCCCAACTAACTCCTTTTGGGGAATAAGGGTTGAAAAGAAAATGCACAATAAAGGAGGGACTAAAAAGGCAATGAGAAACTTGCAGGGATTTAAAGGGAAAATGCAAACTTGGGAGGGATGTTTCAATACTTTCCTGCTAAAATTATCATGTACTGCATAATTAAAAAAGTAATTGTTTTTATTACAAGTAAATCCATGATTTAACAAACTAAGCAAAAGTTGTTATAATATAAAATATACTCCTCCAATCTTTTTTACTTGATTCATTCAAATTTTTCTTTGGTCTTTTGCACTTGTTCATTTTAAAAATTTATAAAATATTAAATATTGATTTTCTAAATTTATTCTTTATATTTAATACAGTTTTACAACATCTGATAAATCATTTTCAATTATATATTCAACTACAGGTGTGAATAATATATAGTTGACAATAGATTATTTTTCAGGAATAATTTTATAAATTTAACGCTAACACACAAAAATAACATATTTCGTCCGTTATATTCTGAATAATCTTAGATTAATTCCAATACCAAATACCCCTAAAAAAATTTTTTTTAATAAGCAATCAGAGAAATCTTACATTAATCTCAATAACAAACACCCCCATAGTTCTCCTTTTACTAAGCCGAAAGCGTTCCCATGATTCCGTAACACAAACTTTGGTCCGACAGAAAAACATGCAGCTTTTGAAAACCTTTTTTTTAATATATGGAGAGCAATTTCGCAAGAGCTTCGACAAACCAAGCCAATACTTTTTTAAATTTCCCGGCAAAACGAATCAACCCAAAGTTTCAACCCATGTTACTCAAAGAACAAACAGAGAAGAAATAAAATTTCACTTTTCATTATCAAAATCAGAATCAAAAGACATAACTTTGGAGCTTTGATGGCTAGAATGGTAGCCATTCTTATTATCAAAACTATAAAGGTTGCCTGAATTAGTATTTTTGTTGCTAGCAAGATGCTGAGCATGAAGATGATGCTTTGGTGTGATAGCAGAGAATACAACAAAACTTCCAAGGAGGACCAAACCAAAGCCCAGGCAGTTCACCAATGTAGCCTCAGCTGACCGGCGTGGCATGCCGTGTTTAGTTTGCAGGAAGGTCAGCTTCTCTAAGAGGCCTGTTTCAGCTGTCGCAACCGCAAGGATATAAGTGTACAACCCGACAAACACATGCCATGGTAAGACGATTATTCGGGTTCGACGACCCTCACTATGATGCCAGAAGCTCATGAAACCTGCAATCCACTGAGCAGGAACAGCAGCAAAACAAAACCATCAGGCTTTTTTTTTCTCCGATTGAGTTGTCATAATTCATTTGATTCAACTTCAACCCTTTGTACTTGTTTTGTTGTGATAGGTACATTATTAATGGGATTTACTTCACTTATCGAAGTATTCATGAAAGAATCTTTGGATTTAAATAGATAATTAGATATTTTGGAATCCTAATTCAAATGCACGTGCAGTTTACATATTTCTATGAATTCTTGAAGTATATGGTTTGTCATTATTCTTTTAAATATTCACCAAATAAAAAAAAACATATATTAATTATTTAATTATTAAATACAAATTTTTTTAGAAATTTCCTGATTGTCTAGTGACTTCTTAAATCCTCATGGCAAGACCACAAGTGCAAAAGGGGGACAAAAAAGACAAACTGGCATTTCCCATAAAGAAAACAGTCCAAATTGCAGGTGTTCAGTCATTACTCTTCTATCATCATGTCACCCTAACCCAACTAATGCAAGACATACAAAATTTTTTCCTGTTTATACCCTGCAAACCAACGAGGCTTTATTACACCAAATTATTGTTTAAAAAAAAAAAAAAGCTTGTTTTCAGTTAATACTTCAGATTTTACAATATACTTGTTAGCTACAAAAATATGATAATCATATTAATAATGTTAAGACACAATATATTTTAAAAATTACTTTAACTGAAAATACAAAAAATACATAAATCATGAAATATATATAAGATATATAAAATAACTCAGACATGAATAATCAAATGTATGAGGATATCAGAGTAATTTCACATTATAAAAATATACATAAATTCAAACAAATAAAAGAAATGAATTTCAAAGTGCACCGACAATCAAGCTGTAACCATAGAATTCACGGAAAGCAGCGAAATAAAGCAAGAAGAGAGAAAGAGAGGGAGGAAGAGACCTGGGCGGAGAAGAGAAAAAGGCAGGCGAGCCCCATCAAAGAATGCAAGCTATAGAAATTGTTCATAATGCCAACATTGCCCTTGAACTTCGCCCAAATGCCCAAAACCCCAAATCCCAGCGCCGCCCCTTGCATCGCCAAATGCATCGACTTCCTCGCCCCTCTGGACCACCTCCGCATCCATCGGTGTGCCAAGATCGCTGTCCTCGCATCATACAACAACACAACACCTCTTAATTCATAATCCAATTATCTCCAATGACAACTATATATGTATGTGTGTATAGATTAATAATACCTTCACCGCTGAGGAGGATAAAGCCCATGACCATGAGAAGGGGGTGGAGAACCTGAAAGGAGAACAAAAAGAAATGTAAGTGAAATAATATGGTGAAATGGAAAGGGGAGGAAGTCAGGACTTACGGAGAAGAGATGGTCTAAGTGAGCAGTGGGAAGTGAAGAGGAAGTGGAGCTGAGGTGGAGGAAACTGGATCGGAAGCCGATGGACCAAATGAGAAGGAGAATGGTGACGGCTAAGGCTGAGAGTCTTGCTAAGGTTAACAGACTTGCAGCCATTGGAGTAGAGTTTAGAGAGATCTATGCAATTTTTAGAGTGGGAACATGTGAAATTGGAGGAGAATGAAGAGGAGTGTGGAGTTTGTAGTTATGATGACAGCTACTGGTCCCCAATGTTTTTATGCAAGTTTTTGGAAACAATTATTTAATTAATGACCATGGAATTATTTTTTTTAAGGGTATTGTTCTTGTTCCGGAAACCCGCAATCAAATCATTAATAACATTTATTACTAATTTAAATTTATAAGAATGTTTTGGTATGTTCTCCTAGTAAAATAAAGGAAAAATTATTATTTACCCCCTACACTAGATCCATGTTGTGAAATTTCATCATTGCCCTTAAAAATAGTGGGGAAAAACCGCCCAATCACATCAAGTCTAACATTTTATATATATTTTTTTCTGAAACAAACTTTAGAAGACTTTTCACCATGTCATGTCAATGTTTCCGTTTAAAATTATACAATTTTTTGTTTAAACAGAAATATTTCCGTTTAAATTTATTAAATTTCTGTTTGAAATGTTATGTCTCTGTTTAAATTTATCCAGTTTCTATTTAAACAGAAATGATTTTAGTAGATATTCGGATTCTACGAGTGTATCCGTTCCACCTCAGGACCATCCCTAACGGTTTAGTAGGCCTTCCTTACTCGTTAGATCAATTTGAAGTTTTATCATTGTATTTCGGACAACGCTTTGTAGGCGCTAACCATTTAAAAAACTCACTTCACTACCACGAGTGCGGACACAATCGTAGATCTTGCAAAGAAACTGTCGCCAACTAAGCATAAAGGGCAACTTATATTCGTTACATATGTTTTCCAAGAACTATCGCATATTATTGTACATTTTGCTCGTTATTTATGAAAATTGTTTCCATAAATAAGCGTAAATTTAAATGAAATGATGATATTTAAATTGAAACATAGTTGTACAAGTTAAATATTGATTAATTATCCCAGTTTCCACTTAAAACTTATGTTTTTTCTCAGTTATCTTTGTCATATCCATGTTTCCCTTTAAAATTAAACAGTTTTTTGTTTAAACAGAAATGTTTCTGTTTAAATTTATCAAGTTTCTGTTTAAAATGTTATGTCTCTGTTTAAATTTATCCTGTTTCTGTTTAAACAGAAATGATTTTAGTAGATATTCAGATTCTACGAGCGTATCCGTTCCACCTCAGGGCCACCATGACGGTTTAGTAGACCTTCCTTACTCGTTAGATCAATTTGAAGTTTTATCATTGCATGTCGGACAATGTTTTGTAGGCACAAACCATTTAAAAAACTCACTTCACTACCACGAGTGCGGACATAATAGTAGATCTTGCAAAGAAATGGTCGCCAACTAAGCATAGAGGACAACTTATATTCGTTACATACGTTTGCCACAAACTATCACATATTATTGTACATTTTGCTCGTTATTTATGAAAATCGTTTTCATAAATAAACGCAAATTTAAATGAAAACGATGATATTTAAATAGAAACATAGTTGTACAAGTTAATTATTGATTAATTATTCCAAATTCCGCTTAAAACTTATGTTTTTTCTCAACTATCCTTATCATGTCCATGTTTTCTTTTAAAATTATACAGTTTTTTGTTTAAACAGAAATGTTTCCGTTTAAATTTATCAAGTTTCTGTTTAAAATGTTATGTCTCTGTTTAAATTTATCCAGTTTCTGTTTAAACAAAAATGATTTTAGTAGGTATTCGGATTCTATGAGAGTATACGTTCCGCCTTAGGGCCACCCTAATGGTTTAGTAGGCCTTACTTTCTCGTTAGATCATTTTGAAGTTTTGTCATTGCATGTTAGACAACGTTTTGTAGGCGCTAACCATTTAAAAATTTCACTTCACTACCACGAGTGCGGATATAATTGTAGATCTTGCAAATAAACTATCGCCAACTAAGCATAGAGGACAACTTATATTCGTTACATATGTTTGCCACAAACTATCGCATATTATTGTACATTTTGCTCGTTATTTATGAAAATCGTTTTCATAAATAAGCTCAAATTTAAAATAAAACGATGATATTTAAATAGAAACATAGTTGTATAAGTTAATTATTGATTAATTATCTCAGTTTTCCATTTAAAACTTATGTTTTTTCTCAGCTATCCTTGTAATATCCCTGTTTCCGTTTAAAATTATACAGTTTTTTGTTTAAACAGAAATGTTTCCGTTTAAATTTATCAAGTTTCTGTTTTAAAATGTTATGTCTCTGTTTAAATTTATCCAGTTTCTGTTTAAACAAAAATGATTTTAATAGGTATTCGGATTCAACGAGGGTATCCGTTCCACCTCAGGGCCACCCTAATGGTTTAGTAGGCCTTCCTTCATCGTTAGATCAATTTGAAGTTTTGTCATTTCATGTCGGACAACTTTTGTAGGCGCTAACCATTTAAAAATTTCACTTCACTACCATGAGTGTGAACACAATCGTAGATCTTACAAAGAATACTTTACAAATCAAATCAGAAAGAAACCCACAGAATATCAAAACAAAAGGAAACTGCACAACATCTTCAACGGCGTCCACCTCGCCTCAATACTTTGGAGCGCAAACTAATGAAATGCCGAAGATTTGAGCGGGAGTTTTCCTTCGAGGCAGTGGTCTAATCCTATAGAAGATGTCCAGGCAACGACAACTTTTGAAAAGGAAAAGCTGAAGAGATGAAGAGAGAAAAAGGAAACAAGTGTCAATAATGGTGTTCTCTGGGGATTAACCAAGAAAAAAACTGCTTCCTCTTGAAGAGGAAAAATTATTGCAGCAAAGGGCTTTTATGGTCAAACCATGTCTCACTTGCCACAACTTCCCATGCAAGGGATAATTTCGTCCAAAAAATTCAAAACTAACTCCATTAAATGCTTGAGGGGTTTCAAATTCATTGCATTCAAAAGGAGGGGTTTTTTTATGGATAATCAAATTTAGAGGGACAATTTGTACATATTGCAAATTTAGAGGGTGTTTTTGGTAATTTCCACTAAAATAAATATTATAATATTTGGGATATTTGACAATAACAAAATTTTTGGACTGAAAAATTATGAATGACAATTTTAGTGAAAATAAATAAATAAATCATGTTGAGTTGGTTATTTTGATTTTTTAAAAATATCTGCATACACCATAAGCAGCTGGATGGTGGCCTAGGAGAAATTTGACGCACTTTTCTTCACTGCAACTACATATATTTATTTCAAAAAATCATTATCAAGGCCGCTAATTTGTTAAGAATATTTATTTTAAGTTTAAATATCTAAATAATTTCTTTATTATTCAAACCCAATCTTTTTAGTTATTTATTGAAATTTCATCTATTATAGCCCTCTTATTTTATCATTTTGGGCAATTTTAATTCACCATGCAACATTTGTCATACTGACTGTTCGATTTAGTTGTCATGGCTTTTTTTCTTAATTAAAAAATTAGTAAAGAGAGAAAAAAATATTAAAATATTTCATGGATTCAAATCTAAAAGAATGGATCCGAATCCATGCTCTCACTCTCACTCACCCTCACACATTGAAATTCCTAAGTTGAATCGAACTCAATCATCGCTCGACACCCTCCATCATTTCCCTCAACACCGGCGAAGCTCTTCCGACAAATTCCTATCACAGTGTTCCAGGTAATCACCTTGCTGATCCTCACCACTATGCTCCAAGTTGCGCTCCAACCGATTCGATTTCCTTGTTTCCTTTAATTTAGTAGGAGAACTCTTCCATTTTCTAGCTTATTTATTGTAGTATTTAATGAATTTTGTGAGCACTCTTCCATTTTCGAGCACATAAAAATAGTAGTTTATTCAACAGATTTTAATCATGAGCTCTTAATTTCTTTGAAAAAGAACCATGATGATGATTGATTCAAAACATATGTTGAGATGCCAACATTTTTCTCTTTTTTCTTATAGTATTGCTGAGGACTTCCAGACGTGATTTTGGTTATAACTTGGAAAAAGAAGGCATCACATTGCTGGAGCTTTGTAGATTTTCTTGGTTTTTATATGATTTAGTTTTTAATATGCGAATGTATTTTCATCAAGGTTTTAAGTATTGTCTATTGTACATTTTTAAGAGTTGCCATCAATGACTTGGCAACTGATAATGGTGAAGAATGTACATTTCTATTAGCTATTTTCTACAACAATGATTATATGTATTTTAATATTTATGTTAATGAGAAATTTGGCCTGAATGTTGTGTCTCCTAGTTTGATATTTTTGCTGAAGAAAGTTCATTTCTACTAATGAACTGTGCATGTAAAGACATGAGTAAAGGCAATAATGAACTCGTGCACTTCTAGATTCATTGCACAAAATTAAACTTTGGCATATAATGTGATCTGTTGATCACATCTATTATTTCAAACACTCATAGCTTCATTGATAAAAATTAAAATTTGACATTTGATACAATTTTTTTCTTCATATATGTTGGACACATTAAACAAGCCAATAGTTTGCAAAAGCAGAACCATGCAATTAACAAAGACATTCTAATCCTGCATAGAAAGAATGTAAACCTTATTATCATTGGCATAATATTCTAAGCCAACAATGTTCTTCATATTTTTTTTCCCACATCCTAATTTCACATGACATTTGTGGAGTTTCCAACAAATGTAATACCAAAAAAGCACTGGTAAACCTATGCCTCCTTGCTGCAAAATCAACCATTTCCATCAAATGTAGTAACTGTCATACTTTGTTGTGTTGGGAATTCTAGAAATTCAGTTGTTGAGGAGGTCTGTTGACTTACTTCAATATGAGGGGTTTTTCTGCAGCGAGTCTTTTATTCGTTTGAGCTTGATAGTAATAACAACTAAAGAATATGCAGTACTAAGCAAAAGGTTAATGATAGAGCAAGTTGAATTTTAAAATAAGAATGGAGAATATAATTAATGCACTAGTATTATTGAATGATGAATTTTGTCGCACTTCCCTTCTAGTGATAAGTCCTTAGGTGTGATGACCCTACAATATTCAAGAAACATATTTCACTTCTTTGTAACTCTCACACACAATTGATCAAAACTCATCAACTCTTGAGAATTATTAATTCATTACATTACTTACTTCGAAAATAGGGATTGAACCCCTTTTACTAGTAGTAGCTCTTTTTTCTCCCCCTTTGATGCAATAATTGTCTTTTCTCTCCATTTGACTTGCTTGCTTCATGTTTTTTGCCAGTCACACACATAATTGATTAAAACTCATCAAGGCTTCAAAATTATTAATTCATTAGAATATCTTTATGATGATTATTAATTGCTCCCAAAATATTATTTGAACCTTAACTATCAGCAATTCTCTTCTCTTTTCTGTTTAATTGAATAGCTGCCTTTTCTTTCCCTTTGACTTCCTTCCTTCCTGTGTTTTCTAGCCACTTGAACCAATATTATAAGTAGTAACTTCCATAGCTATTAATTCTTTGATTATATTTACTAAATTAACATTGAAGAGAAGAACAAATAAATCATCTGAGCAGTAATGAAGACTTACAACATAAATTCTTTGTAGACAACAACGCTTGTTGTGGCCTTCTAGATGGCACATACCACACTTAAAGACAGGCTCTTCTCTTGAAAGTTTTGTGGTGCCTTTGTTCTTTCCTTCCTAGGGTTCCGACTTCCTTTTCTTTGATGGTCGACTAGGTATTATCTTAGCTATAGGTGGCAATAGTAAACATGTAGTAAACATATTGGTCAAAACCTTCTCCCATTAACTAGGTTGATAGTGAATTGATATGCCCTAAGGTATGTATCTTTTTTTAACCTTTTATAAATACAACTTAGTGGATTTTCTCTATGGAATGCAATTCCATCCATTGCATGCTAACAAAGTATGGTAGTTTTGTCCCACTTTTACAAGAGCAACTCATGCTGGATATCTGACAATGCCCCTTGCGTATGTCCCGCAAGTGCACGGGTTTGCCGAAGTAATAAATCCCAAGTGAGTGGATATCGTATCCACATGGAGTAGGGAGTACAAATACTTAAATTGTTTATTAACTAAGAGAAATATGAATAGTGATTTGTGTGACAAGATGTAATGCAAACAAAAGTAAAAGAGAAAGGAGAGATAGCACAAGTAGAGGAGAGGTAAGGCAATCGATATAAATGGAGTACTCGGATATTGATCCGCCTAGGACAATCATTTCAAGTGCAAAAACCCTCTATTATGCTTCATAACTAATGTATTAATGAGTCGTGGAGATCCTTTAATAAATGGTCCCAAATCTAAGGTCAACCATGCCTAACCCTATACATATCCCGGAGGAGAAATTGAACAATCTCTCAACCTCGCACTCGTATAGAATTGTAATGAGTTCAAGAGATTCTAAGTGATAAATCCTCTTCCTATATGTAGACCTAACCCTTTGGTCCAGGCAGAAGGTTCCTAGCCATAATTAAGCCCTAGATGCTAAAATCACTTCAATGCTTCACTCCATTGCACTCACAACTAAGCCTCAGCGGAAGGTCATCCCTTAGCCCATTCACTCTACTATGACCGCAAAGAACTCGAGGAATTGGAGGTAGAATAAATCACCCTCTCAACCCTCTCCAATCTAGGTTTGTCTAACTCTCGTGGTGTGTCATTTACTCACAAAGGTTACCAAGAAGAACTCTCAACCCTAGTTTCACTCTAAGGGAGTATTCATACAATCAATGCATTCAAGATTGAAACTCAATGAAAACATCAATTAATGAAAGCATAATAACAAGGTTCAATGAAACGAATACATCCTAGGGTTCACAATCCAAGTACCCACTAGGGGTTTAGCTCTCCATGGAGCTAATTACAATCAATGAAATCGAATGTAAAAGCAATAAATCCATAGAAAACCTCCTCGATAGTCATGACGATGGTCTTGTGGAGAGTCCTCTACTCGTCCAAAGGTCCCTCTGTCCGGGCTAGGATACACCTCGCCAGATCTCCCACTAACCTTCTTCCAAACGGAGCGGGATGTCGGAGCCGTAGAACCTCCCCCAATTCCTAGCCAATACCTCTTAAAACCTAGTCACAACCCTCTTTCAAGTTGGGTAAAAGATGGAGAAAAGAATGTTGAAATCGGGGCTGAAATCCGTTTTTAAAGGTCTGGAATAGGGAATCCACACGCCCCTGTGGATACTCCACACGGGCTTGTGGAATTAACACACGGGCGTGTGGAATTTCTACAAGGTCGTGTGGCTTCTCTGGCTAACTCCTTCTTTGGCCGGCTGTGAATAGTACCTACTACAGTAATTTGCTATAGTGTTGATACAGTACCGGTCTGAAACACTCCCGAAACCATGCAATCATCGAGGTAATGTAAACGGGCACATGTTTACGTCGTAGATCGCTTTGCTTCTTCAATGAACGGCCGCGTTGGTGGAGATCTTGTTACACATGCACAAGCTGGAATACTTAGAATGTGACTGCCTTTGTGCCCTTCCAAATCATTGTGCTAGCTTGAATACAAGGAGGTTGGCACACATTCTAGCATCTTGAACCCGACTTATGTCTTCGCGTTTGAACCTTCTCAAGATTTTCTCCAAATGGTGCACTCACAATCTACATTGGCTTCTTTCTCTAAGATTCAGCTTCACAAACCTATATGCATGAAAGTAACATAAATACACACATATTAGTGTTAAAACCTGATAAAAGTAATGCTCATCATAAGTAAAGAACACTTCGCATTCTTATCACACAAGCACTTATCAATATCCTAACATCATATATTTCCCTTATCTACAACACTAGAACATCTCAATATACCTCATGGCTTGTAGCCCCATTCCCAATCAACTCACCCTTTTTCTCTTTTGTGCATCTCTTTTTCAAGCGTAGAAATAATATTAGGTCCAAAATCAATTTTCCACTTCATCGCAAAACCCGTTTTAGCAATAATCCTATTGATCACATACTTTCAAATTTCTTCAAGCCCAGTAATGACAAGTCTATATCTTGCTTCTAGCATTACTTCATTAGAAGTCTCACACATGTTGTTGTCAATACAATCACACTTAGCACTAGTATTAAAAGATGCTTGACACCAACCACTAATTGGCCACCTATCAAATAAAATCCTCGATTTCCCTCTCTCATTCTTTCATATTTTCTCATGTTTTCTAGTTGCTTGTGCATCTCTGGCTGGTTGGTTGACCTAGTAGTGTCCCAAAATTGGAGTTAAAGATCTTTACCTGGGTGTTTCTTTCACTATATTGCATATATGTGCCTTGCGCACATACGTTGCTGAATTAATGGGAAAAGAGAACTAACTGAATGGATTTCTCCTTATAAGAAAAAAAATAAACAGTTAAAATACAACTCTAATTAACAGAAAAAAATTAATGAAATTAATTCCATACCTTTTGCATATCAGTAACAAGTTCCAGCTAAGGCAATCCTCAATGCATATATCTATTTTTAGATGCTAAAGAAACCTTGTTTCCTATCTCCTCCAACTTCCACTAATAGGTGCCTCATCCAATAAGCCTTTTAAGAAGTATCTGTCAATACCAATGATCCTCCTACAATCAACAATTAACATTTCTCTAACAACTGTAAGAGAAATGTACATTTTTTTAGAATGTTGGTAGTTCATTCGACCTTTATCTTACAGATATAACAAGAGTAGTGATTTAAGAACTGGTTACTTTCAATTCCATTGTATTGATGTTTAGCACCATGAAATCATCGTTAAATTGTTCAAATTTTTTTAACAACCAATGCTTTAGAATTTTTGCACATCTTATCTATGATGAAGGTACCGACTTTTCTTCTAATCATTCCCTTTACATTCCTAGGACTAATGAGAGGTATACTGTTTATCACATCACCAATATTTCTTGAAATTGTATTAGTTGTCACCCTTTCATTCCTACTAGTCCAAAGAAGGCAAAGGAAGCTTTTGATTTGGGGTATCCTTTGAGGTGCCACTTTATAAAGGGGAAGAGGGCTAGAAAATACATCATCCAAAACACATAGGCAACTATTAGAGGCCATCAAGGGCTTAAGAGAATTGTTTGAGGAGAGATTATGGTGGCAATCTTGAAGTTTCTTCAAAGTTCACTCATTCATTTACTAGGATTTCAAGGCTAAGGGAGTCTTCGTATCTATTTGACACACCAATTTGCGTGTGTGTACCGCAAGTGCATAGGTGTTGAAGTAATAAAATACCTAATGAGCCAGGTAGTCGAATCCATAGGGAACGGAAGTATTAGCAGCAACCACTACTCAGTTATCTAGTCATAATCAATATTATGGTGAAGTAAACTCAATTGCAAGAATATGACTATTGCAAGCAAGCAAGGAAAAGTAAAGGAAAGGGGAGTCTCAATCAATAAAGATGAGGTACCCTGGCAATGCTCCCATAGGATCTAAAAGCATAAGATTTACTAAATGTTTCTAAACCAAGTTAAAAGAGTTGAGGTAATCCAATAATAATCGGTCCCTGCCTCCAGGATACCGATACTAGTACCCTACGAGGTCCCGGCGGAGAAATCTCTCAATCTCACACCTCACATGAAATATGGTTGCATAAAGCCTAGGGAATACGGAGATGGGAAGCACTCATCTTAAGAGAAAGGGGACACTCCACTATCTCATGACTCACCCTCTCAACCTTATTCAATCTTGGAGTTCTAACCCTAATAGAGACTTCTCTCTTACCAAGGTAACAAATTATGCAATACAAATCAATCACAAGGATCAACACTACAAGCAAGTAATGAGAAAACAAGATTGAAACTTAATTAAACTTAGATTTAATAAAAAATATATAATAAGTGAAAACAAAGATATGATCCTAGGGTTCACATGTCCAAATACCTACTAGGGTTTAGTTCTCCATGGGGAAAATTACAAAGCAAAGAATAATGCAATGAAATAATAAAAGCCATGGAATAAAACCCCCTTGAATTCGTGATGATGGCCTTGATAGGTCACTCAACATCTTGAAGGATCCCTCTTTGAAGCTAGGTTGCCGAAGGCTCCCTTGATGCTATGACGTAGAAAAGATCTATCAAAGTTGGTGAAGAACTCCCCCATATTCGCCAAAGACCTCCTCTTGAAACTCTAGCCGCTTCGCCCTTTAAACTCTAGCAAAAAGTCTACAAATAATAAGGCAAAATGGCTATTTATAGTCAAAAACCGCATCTGTCACGTGCATCCAGCGACCATGTGAGATTTCACGAGCCCGCATGGAATTTTCATGAGGTCACGTGAACAATATTTTTGCTACAATATATGCTACAGTGATTTGCTACAATACTCTTCATAAACATGGCTCACACATTCTTCTCTTGAGACCACATGGTCGGGCACACGTCCATGTGGTAAGTTATGAAGCTTTTCATCGTTGAATCATCATTGGGAAGCTCTTGCATTCTTCACACAAGTAGGGCATGGGAGTGTGATTGCCTTTATGCCCTTCCAACTCACAAATTGGCTTGAATTCTCTTGGAAGTTGGCACACACCACCATGTGCATGAGTTCCTCTTATGTTTTGATCCTTATGTTGCACAAAAACTCCCAAAATGTGTATTCATAACCTATCTTTGCTTCCGTTTTCCTTCTTCAAGGCATTCACAACCTAATTGCACCAAGGGATACCAAATACACTTTATGAGACATAAACCATGATAAAAACGATGCTTAATGCATGTAAAACATATAAAGAAATATGTCTACTCAAGAACTTATCACTAGTTTCATTATAATGTTTTTTTTGTTTGGATTTGTGTTACATGGGGAATTAATTTGTTAGGTATTTTGGGCATGATGAACCTTAGAGTTGTTTTGTATTGAGATATTGGTTAATATTTCTTTGATTAATGGCATTTTGAGATTGTATTAAGTGTGCTTGTGTTGCAATAGTTTTCTAAGTATCCAGAGCCTAGATTTCCATTTTGATTCATGTGTGTCACGAGTTAGAACTTGACTGCCTCAAATTGAACTGAAATGAGATCTCTTTGAGTAGTTGTAGTATCTCAAGTGCTAGAGGAATTCATCTAAGCAAAATCGAAAGTGTAGAAGCACTACTACCACACACACATCAAAACCATGTTGCCACTAGGAAATCGAGTACCCTCCTTTTTCTTGCTAGGGTGGTTAGATCTCTTATGTGGCAGGTTAGTTAAATGCTCCGTATCCCTTTCATCAAGACTAGGGTATAGGATTCATTAATAAAAAGGGAGAATTGGTTATAAACCCTTCAAAAGTTCTATAATTACATATTTACCCTCAGATAAAAAATATAATTGTATATATGCCCCTGAAAAATATAGGTAATTGCGGATATACCCCTATTGTTAGATTTCGGTAATCAAACTTGATTAACTATGGTTGTAACTTGGATTAAGATATACAAAAGGTCCAAAATAACCCTTGTACAACTTAAAAAAAAACTTTTTAAGGGTATATATGTAATGGTATAATGGTAATTTTATATATTTGTTGTTTGTTAATGGATGGGTTTTTCAACTAATTTGAACCCCAAGGGTATATACACAATTATGTATATTATTTAAGGGTATGTATGCAATTAACTTTTATTCAGGGGCAAATATGCAATTTCAAAATTTTTTAGGGGTACACCTGCAAAAGCCCCTAATTAAAAAGGGTTGCGAGAACCCCTAGAGATAGGTGATAAGTATTTGATGAGTTATTACTTTATAACATTTTTCATGGAAGTTTGAGTGATTCACAACATACATTTTCTTGCCACTACACCATGAACACAAAATTAACCATGCACACATTTTTGTAGAGCATTTAACACTTACCCTCACTGAATCATTCTTTATATACTTAAATTCAGAGCCTTTCCTTGTTAAAAGTTCCAGAAGTTCTTTCCTGAACATTTTCAAATCATCAAACTTAATGTCTAGGAAAAAATCTACGAAGGGGACACTAGGGTCATAATACTTCTTACTTGACTTATGCCTTTTCCGCATCATCTTTATTAGAATCAGTAGTATCCGCATGACTCCCTAGGTTTGATGATCAATATAATCACTCTCATATCTAGAAACTTTCCCATCCTCAATCACAACAGGTACATCAATGATTCCAACATGATAGTCAACACCATCAATAGGCTTTTCTCCATCTCCATCCTCATTATCACTTTCATCAACATTGTCTTGTATAGATTTTTTCAACTAAACATATTTACGAATATTTTCTCTAGTCTATTCCTTTTCATTATTAAGATCTGAACAACTACTAGCCTTTCTTCATAATCTTCACCCGAGTCACTTCCATTGTCACCACCATTACCCTTCATTATTAAGATCTGAACAACTACTAGCCTTTCAAGTCTATTCCTTTTCATTATTAAGATCTGAACAACTACTAGCCATTCCTGGCATGCTCATGTCATGATCAACACCTGGTAACTTCACATAAATATTTACTACTCATTATTTCTTTAATTGATCAACTGGACTTATGATGCCTTCATCATTACAAATAGGTTATAATGTTCTCTCACCATCAATAAAAAACAAATTCACAAACTTTTTAATGTCATACCTTAACTCCTTCATGTCTCTCAATAAATCCCTAATAACAAATAATCGAACGGTCAATTGCAAACTCATCAACAAAGTCGTTGATATAACTGGCCTTTCCTTTTACTAGTGTCTCTCAAAGATACCAAACGATATGCTCATCCCAAGTAGCCATGCTATGCTTTATAGCAAAGTAAAACCAAATAAATACCCACTTTAAGAGGAATTTAATATAATATAATTAATGATGGTATTTAACAAATTCAATTTACTAAATGCAATATATTCAATTACAACACAGTAATCACATTACAATTAATGTCCAAAATAATTAATGGCAAACAAAAAACAGAATTTTAGGTAAAAAATAAATAGACAAGTCATAAATAATGTGAGGGAAGTTCATTAGGGAACCTCTTTTAGGTCCCCATTATTTTTTTTTAAAGAGGATTAACTCATATTGAGTACAAAAGTGACATAGATAGAGTTGAATACAAACCATTAGACATAGTGGCGGAGTCAAAAATTGTTGACAAGGGGGAATATAACTTAACAAATCAAAATTGAAATATATTCAAAATTATATTATAGCATAACTTGAATACTATATCAAGCTTCTGTAATAATAAAAAAATGATATTTTACATGAACAAGTACTACAAAAGATCAACAAGAAAAAATTAATAAATTGTTTTTGTTAGTTTTCATATTTGTAAAGGCACTAATGATTTCATCTTCTACACAATTAAATATATTTTCATCAATGTATGTAACTAAGCAATCAGTTAGATTTGATGACCAATTCTACTATGTACATGAGTCTTCACAATTTTACAACAAACAAATCAAGGCCGAGAGAGATGATATTGATAGGAAATTAAATTTATAGGCTTATTTTCAAATTGTACTCTGTAATTTTTTATTCATATTAAGCTCTAATAAAACTAAATGTTTAGTTTCATACTAGACCTTGTAAGATTAAACAAAAAAAAACATTTTTTATATGAACAATACAAAATTCAATATTTATTTTCATATTTAAAAATATATATTATTAAATATATTTAATTGAAAAAGAAGGGGGACAATTGTCCCCTTTTCTTTTCTATGTGGATCCTTTTCTTTTCAAGGGATGATGATGGCGTCCTTGATGTAGATGCCCTTGGGGTTACTAATGTGACTCAGATAATCATTGTGGTTTTGATAATGCAAAGATGGTTTCGACCATGAGATCTTAGAGATAAACTAACCCTGAACCCTCCCCGATTAGGCCTTGTCCCATAAGAGATTCGTTGAATCTCTTTCTAACTGACTTCTCCTATGACCATACTATGCTTTAAGAGTCTCTATTTTAGGGTTTGGCCTAGTATGGAGGGTTTATGATCAGTTGTGTATGCATGTGTAAAATTGCAAATAAGACGTGTATGATCTATTGTAATGCACAAGTCACTTAAGTAATAAAAGTGTGCATAGAACTTGAAGATGTTGATCCTAAGAGGGAGCATGAATACTAGTACTACCTAATCTCCTATTTTCTAGTCTAAAGATCATTTTGGGGTTTTAAGCTAAGAAAACTAAATGGATGAGTTAAAAACTAAAGAAAAGAAAATCCAAGCTCAAGAGTGTGTAAATTAATGTATGGGTGGGTCTTGGAATCGATTCCCCTATGAATTCTCAAATATCTATACCTTAACTCCGGATTAAATTGAGGTTTGATTAAACTATGGAGATTATACAAGCATGCTAATACTTCTCTTGAGGCTACTAGTATCTAAATCAATACAAGACTCTTGTGACATCTTTCTCCATCCTGGATCAAGCATGAAAGCATTACGCTCATTAAATTTCTAACTAAGGGTAAGCACAAGTCTACTTAACCAAAGGAGAGCATTCAACTTCTAGCCTAAGGGAAGAGGATGATGTTCTATCTCTCAACACAACCTCAATTTCCTTTTTTCCTATGAAGATGTAGTTACATAGATTTTTTAATCACAACAAGAATATCAAATATAGACCCGAGCTATCACTATTATGAATCTTCAATAATCAATGCACATAAAAAAAACTCAAATCCAAAAACCTCTATAAGCTCAGAAAAGATTAAGATTCATCCTAGGGCTCCTTAATCCGAAAACCCTAGGAAATTTAGCTACTCATTGCAAATAAAATCTAAGAATGATCCATAAGTGATAAAACAATGGAATAACCCATGATGAACACTCCCTCAATCTCTATAGTAAAATATAGAAGAACCCTCAAAGCTTAATGAGAACCCAAGAACATCACTTTCAATCTCTTCTTCTGTGATAGCTCTTCAATCTCTAGGCTTCTCAGTGCTAATCTTCACCAAAATATCAAACAATTACTCCAACTCCAATGGCGGTGGTTGATGTGTTCTTTGTAAGTGCACGGGTCTCACACTAGTAGTAAAGTGATACCCCGTGAAGGGTATGGTTGTCAAATTACAGGGACTGGACTTAAAGTACTAATTTATCTTCTGATATTTAGTTAAACAAGAATTAGACCAAAGTTGAATTAAAAGCAATTAACAAAGGGAAGAAATGATGGTAGTGACAGAGGGATTAGGATTGAGAATTCAACAACAAAAGAGCAATGCTCCGGGAAGATTCCTATGAGTTATAGTATATTGACTTGACCCTAAAGCCTACTAGGTACATTCTATGGTTCAATTGTGTACTCAAGAGAAATGTTGCATCTATGGTTGTCAAATACACCAAGTTTTGCTAAGGTAACTGTGAGTTTCATACAGATCGAGTTTTGCAATCACACAAGGCAACTGCAACTATGGCAATCCACACACACACCAATTTTTACCTAACAACTGTGCAAATTAAACACATCAAGTTATGCAAACACAAGATTAAACACAAGAAACCAAAATAACTCTGTAAACATTAAGATCAAGTAGTTAAAGCATACAAAATAACATAGTTCACATCCCGGAGCACCGTGGATGGTTAGCCCCTCATTGATGGGTACAATGAGGAAAACAAAGATGAAGAACTAGAGAAAGAAGACATGACTCCCTTCTCTACTAGATAATCTTCCTTGCCGAGCTCCGTATGCTAGCCCCACTTATCTTGTGCCTCCAACTCATCCTTGATCCCCTTAGATGGTATGGTGAAGCCTGATCTTTGCTCTCTTCAAAATTCTCCCGGTCGAGTTTAGAGTCCCCGAAAAAAGATGAGAGCAAACCGTAGAAATTGGAGTTAAAAAGGACTATCTTCGAGCTCGACACGGGCTAACCACGATCGTGCTTATACTGTGTTTTCATGGTACAGTTTTGAGTGACTCAGCTAAATGCTCTCCGGGAATTTCCAATAGGAGGAGTCATGCTTGGATCGTGCTTCACTTGAGCATGATCATACTAGGAGCATCCAGCATGTACTTCCCCTATTTAGCCGAAATCAACTCCAGCGAAAGATTTCTAGGGGAAGGGGTACGAGCGTGCTTCGACTGTGTTTAGCCTGGTGAATGCCCTTGCAAGCTTTATCACTCCATTGTCATGAGGCTAGGATACTCAGGGGGACAGAGCATGACTGTGCTCTACTTGTGCTGAGCTTGAACACTTAGTAAATTATCCACTCTTCACTCGTTTGGTATCTTGATTCACTCCTAATTGCTTCAAGCTCACTAATTCCTGCATCATTAATAAACATACCTAGAATAGCACCTAATGTATACAAAGATATGCTAATAGGTAAGCAAAAGCATGAATTGAGGGTAATAAAACATGATATGAGTTACACTCATTAGTGGTGGTGGTGGCTCAGACCCTACATAAAACTCGTCTCTCCTGAAATAACACTAGCTTGCCCTTTAAATAGTGGGTTAAGTCGTACCAAGGCATAGGTTAACCACAGGGTGTGTTAAGGCTGTGTGAAGAGAGGGCAAATTTGGGTGTTCCAAAATTTATGATCTCACCACAGGTAAAAAAATAATTGATTTTCATCCACCTCATTACACCCTTTGTTTTAAGGTCATGTTACTTTCATAAATTCTTCATTTAATCTTCGTTTTTGACCCAAACCTAAATCTTATTTATTCCTCTTGTTGTATATGCTTTCCAAATAGCCTACATATGAAAAATAACCAAAACATATGTGAAAATAATATAAATTTGTCCAAATAAAAGGGTAAAATATGTATAATTAAGCACTTATCAATCTATCAACACTTGAGTTCTCCGCTTGTTGATGAATCGATAACCCTTCTAATCTATGTAAGATCCCTGCTAAAGGAACATTCTCTCTCAAGGCACAACTCAAACCTTAACTAAGGAGTATTTCATATATAGTTCAAGCCATACAAGTATTAGAGATTGAATCATAAACATAACCAATGCATTAAACCAAACCAAAATCTAAATTCACAAGTTCATCCCAAGGCTAATCGATATTTGATGACTATGGGAGTTTAGTTTGGCATTAAAGAGAGTTCAACAAAGAGATCTCAAAGCTAAATAACCCCAAACCCTTAATGATTAGCCTTAGTCCGATAAGAGATTTGGTTGAAATCTTTTTTCTAACTGACTTCTCCTATGGCCGAAATACACTTTAGAAGTCTCTGTCTTAGGTTTGGCCTAGTACGTAGGGTTTATCAACACCTAAATTCTCGACGTGTTAACCAATCAATAATCCTTCCTTTATGTAAGATCTAACACAAAGGCGTGTTCGCCCTCAAGGCACAACTCAGACATGAACTAAGGAGTTCTCCATATATAGTCCAAGGCATACAAGTACCATAGATTGAATCACAAACACAAACAATGCATTAAACCAAATCAAAATCCAAAGTCACAAGTTTATCCCAAGGTTCACTAATATTCAGTGGTTGTGAGAGTTTAGTTCCTCATAAAAGAGAGTTCAACAACATAAAAAGATGAAAGCCCAAGAGATTTCATGATGGCACCTCCTTCAAGGTGGGGGATGATAGTGGAGAGAAAGTATCCGAGGGATTGCCGATGGCTTTACCTCTAATCTGACCAAAATGGGCTCCATTCATGCATGTCTTGTCCTTCAGTGGTGGATCTTCATGTTCATCCTTCTCCTCAGAATCTAGCACATGATGTCATTTCCTTGATTAAAATTGATTCCCAAGACAAGGCAGCCCCAAGGACCCAAAAGCCCCTTCTCAAGCTTTTAAACATTTTATATATACTCCAACATGTGCGGGGTCACATGGGGGTGCACACTTAGGCCGCAAGGGTGTAAAAGCCAAGAAAATTACACTTGATGATCCATTTGGGCTGTTGTGCAAGTGCAAAAGCATCCCACACACCTATCATCCCATTCCTTGTAGCCATTTGTAAGAGCCATACAAATCTATGCAAGTGTTATGGTATTGTTATATTACTGCTACAATGTACTTGTGAAAAACTTGGTTGTTTCACTCAAAATTGGCTGAAAATGAGTCCTTATACTCTACATGGCTTTCCCATGCCCTACAAAATAATTTATACTAAATTAAACACAAAATAGAACATTGATCCAATAAAAATATGTGAAAAGTGTATAATATATACAAAAACATATACATTTAGATACTTGACAATATAATATGCACTTTCGCTCAATATATTGTTCTTGATAAATTTCAGTTTCCTAAATGCATTCTCTAGGTATAATTGGGTTTAGATGTCAAATTTAGAAGAGTAAATGGCTTCTTTTATCATGGGAAAAGAGATTTTTTGTAACAAGGCAATACCTTTTCTATCACGCTCTGAACCCAGTCAACCGAGCATGGTACGCCAACAAATGACCACATACCCACAAGATGGAGACCACGTGAGCATGCAAGGCCTCAATACCTATCTCAATATAGAAGATACATCTAACAGAAGTACAAATTTTGAAATAAAAATACAACAAAGTCTGGTATAAGAAAATTCATGCTAACAAGTCTACAAAATCAACATTTATTTAATGGTAAATGATCTAAATGGCCATTGAACTATGCGACAATTCCCATCTTGGTTACTAAAATAAAAAAATTCTATTCAAGTCACTAAACTTATTAAACCCTTCCAAGCAAGACATTCCGCCAGACAGTGTTAATAGTAGTATGACCTAGCTTGCCACCACATAAGTACCTTCATTGCCATGTGGCTAGCAATCTTCTCTTTTCTTCTCCTGCGTCACTGCCTTAATTTTGCACACACACCCCTTGACTGGCTCCTTCTTCAGTACCACCTTGGGCAAGAAGGTGCTCACCCCATCCACGCTCTCGTCCACTTTCAAATCGATGACAAGAATGGGCCATTGGCAGCAACAATCTCTTTGGCCTCAACCTAGGTGCCATCGAGGATGATGAGATTGAGGTTCATATTGCTAGATGGTGGGTCTTGGGGGATCCAAAGGGAGAGGAAAGTGGAGTTGGGAGAGTTAACATATAGGAGAGGGATGACAAGCCCTCCTTAAACACTTCCCCACAAAACCCCTCCCCTCTACTGATATCCACTCCGCCCTCTGCCTTTATTCTCTCGTTAGCTCCGGCACCATCCACAATGGCATCCCTTCCACCACCTCCTCCTCCCCCTCTTTTCCTTCATTAATCCTTCTTGCAGAACTGAAATTTGCCAACTTTGCTGCTCATGGCACAGTTCCGACCAGCATGTTCTCACCCTTCACATTGCCATGCGCTACTTCAGCCATTGTGTGCAAGTAGTGCAACCCCGGCACCATGCAATGTGTGTACGCCTTGATTTCACTCTCATCCATCCTTCTTCTCCTCGCCACTATTCCTCCGGCCATGTACTCGAGATACAAGTTTTGACGCTCACCACTGAGCTTAGTCTCCTTCATGATATCATCTCCTAGTTAGGAGACAATATAACAGGAGCATAAATACCAAACTATTTTATTCTCGTTCTCCAAAGTGGCCATGGCTATAGATCGTTTACAAGGTAACAAGTGACAAAGTGGAACATGCAATAGTTTTCACAGTGAATACTGGTGAGTCTTCATCATTGGTGGCAAGGTATATAGCTCCGAAGGAGCCTTTTCCTTGCGACTCCCTCTTCTTTAGTGTATTTTAGTGTTATCCATGACCATGCTCATCTCTAAAAATAAAGTTTGAAATTTTTTAAATAAAGCTTTTTGAAATGAGGGTGAGGTAGCAAGCCAAGTAAGGCTGCCATTAACACCGTCTGCCCGGATGACTTGATTGGAAGGGTTTAATGAGATTAGTGACTCAAGTAGATTTTTTTTTACTTCAGTGAACAAAATAGAAATTAGTGCATAGTTCAGTGATTATGCTATTTACCCTTTATTTAATACTAGTGTTTAGGTCCACTAAAAGGGTAGAACATCCTTAACTTGAAAGAAACTAGGTGGCTCTTCACTCAATGACCCCCACTAAGTTATTCGCCAAATAATCCTACGCCAAAAATTTAGTACAACTAAAAATATTGGGATCACTACAATTCTCAAAAACTCAAAATTCAGTACAGCTAATATATCATAGCACAATACAATACTTGTCGAAAATACATCCAAAATAAAATAATTTAGCAAAAATACAACCTTTGTCAGATAATCCATATTATATGCCTGACAAGGTCGCCTTGCGTATATCCCGCAAGTGCACTTGTTTGTCGAAGTAATAATCCCGGATGAGTGGGTATCGAATCCACATGGAGTAGGGAATAAAAACACTTAATCTGATTCTTAGCTATGTGAAAGATCAATAGTGATAAGTGTGACAATGATTCAATTCGCAAAAGTAAAAGCAACAAGTAAGAGAGCACGAATAAAGAAGAAGGTATGGCAATCGATAAAGATGGGGTACTCGGATAATGTTCCGCCTAGGACAATTCTTTCAAGTGCAAGAACCTCCTATTATGCTTCCTAATCAATGCAATGGTGAGTCGTGGAAATCCTTATATACATAGTCCCAAATCTAAGGTCAACTATGCCTAACTCTATATATGTCCCGGAGGAGAAATTAGATAACCTCTCAACCTCGCACTCGAATATAGTTGCAATGAGTTCTACGGATTCCAAGTGATAAATCTCTTCCTAATTATAGACCTAACCCTTTGGTCCAGGTGGAAGGTCCCTAACCACGATTAAGACCTAGATACTAAGATCACCTCAACGCTTCACTCCATTGCACGCGCAACTAAGCCCTAGCGGAGGTTCATCCCTTAGACCATTCACTCTATTATGGCCTCAAAGAACTCGAGGAACAGAGGTAGAATCTATCACGTCGGAGGGGAAAGGGAACGCTTCTGTACCTCTCGACTCACCCTCTCAAGCCTCTCCAACCTAGCTTTGTCTAACGCTCGTGGTGTGTCACTCACTCACAAGGTTACCAACAAGAACTCTCAACCCTAGTGTCACTCTAGGGGAAATGTTCATACAATCAAGCATTCAAGGTTGGAACTCACAATAAACATCAATTAATTGAAAGCATAATAAAGAGATTCAATGAAACAAATACATCCTAGGGTTCACAAATACCCAACTACCCACTAGGGGTTTAGCTCTCCATGGAGCGAAGTACAATAAAAAAATAGAATGTAAAAGCAATGAATCCAAAGAGAAACCCCCTCGATGGTCATGTCGATGGTCTTGTGGAGAGTCCTCTACTCGTCGTAAGGGATCCTTTGTCCGGCCTAGGATACACCTCGCCGGATCGGTGCCGACGAAAGCTCTCCCAATAACCTTCTTCCAAACGACGTGCGATGTCAGAGCCGTAGAACCTCTCCAAAACCCTAGCCAATACCCCTCAAAACCCTAGCCGAAGCCCTCTCTCAAGTTGGGGAAAAGATGGAGAAAAGAATACTGAAATCGGGGCTGAATCGGCTTTAAATAGGGCTGGAATCGGGCGACCACACGGGCATGTGAATCTTTCACACGCCCATGTGGAATTTCCACACGGGCGTGTATAATTTCCACACGCCCGTGTGGATTCTCTGAATTCCTGTTTTCTCGGCCGGCTATGAACAGTGTTACTACAGTGCTTTTCGACAGTATTGCTATAGTGCTCTGCTACAGTATCCATCCTGAATAGCTTCCTGAATCCATACTTTCATTGGGGTAATGCAAACGGGCACACGTTCACGTCGTGGATCACTTGCTTCTTCAATGATAGACAAGTTGGTGGAGCTCTTGTTCTATGTGCATAAGTCGGAATGCTCGAGTGTGACTGCCCTTGTGCCCCTCCAAATAGATGTGCCAACTCGAATACGAGGAGGTTGGCGCACACTCTAGCATCTCACACCTGACCTATGTCTTCGCGTTTGAACTTTAGCAAGATTTCACCCAAAATCGGTGCATTATGATCCACATTGGCTTCTTTCCTTCATAATCGGCCTCACAACCCTACCTGCATAAAAGTAACATAAAAACACACATATTAGTGTAAAAACCTGAGAAAAGTAATGCTCAACATAAGGAAATAATGCTTCACATTCATATCGCACAAGCACTTATCAATGCCTCTCAATTCACTTTTGGCAAAACAAAATATCGGAGATTATTTATTTAAACTCGGTGACCTAAGTCAGAGGTTCAGAATTCATTTGTTTACCCTTGGTGACCGAGTCAGATTGTTAGAGGGGTTTATTCTCCAATGACGTAATGATGCAAAACTATAGTTTCATAACAAAGTTACATGTCAGCACAGTCAGTGTTTAACGATCAGTGACAAAGTTAGTGCATAGTTAATATGAGACTATAATTGTTAAGACAAAATACTTCATGTCCGCAACACAATAACTAACAAAGTCCAGACTAAGTAAATACGAAATAAAATACCAAGTAAAAATGCTACCAATCATATGATCCCATTTTAAAAAAATATATATCAAAATACGCAGTTATTTAAACTTGAACCAATATTTTAAAAAATTTATCAAATAACTAAATAATCCAGATAATTCAAAATATAACTAATCAAATATATATACATGTATATATGTAAATAAAAAATTTCAAGCAATTTAGAAGAATATAAATAATCAGAAATTAAATAAAATATTTAACAATTCATATAATAAATAATCAGGAATTAAATAAATATTTAATAATCCAGATAATTTAGATAGTTCTAAAAAATAGAATTAATCAGAATTTTAGATAATTTAAAGATAGTTCAGAAAATAGTACTAATTAAAGAAATACTAATTGGCTAATTAACAAAAATTTAATTGTCAATAATAAATATATAAAATAATCAAATTAAGAAATTTAGCTAGTGTCAAAAAGATGTATATACCTAGTATAATTTACATGTGGTTACTTACATCATGCTCGCTAAATTTCCAAAATCCAAATCAGGGCCCAACTCAACTCTCGACAAAAGACCCTATAGACAAAAAATAGGTTCAATAATTCTAATATTACAAGTCATAAGGCACCTTATAACCCCCAATTTTAAAGCACTGTGAAATACTTATAACAATCATAATATGAAATCAAGTTAATCACAATTCATAGATCCTATCTAAGCTTTTATATATTTCATGCAAGTTTGAAAATATTGAGGATTCCTTAACTTCAACCATGGCAAACAAACACTATTTTAGAGAAGAGATACAGAATTAGAATGAAAACTATTCTTATATAGAATCAGATAACCGATAACATTGGATACAATGAGACCTCATTTCGAACATGGGAATTTGCACCAATCATCAAAACTTCCTTTTTAACATTAAGAATACTAAACCCACTACCCATTGGGGAAAATGTAAACATGGAGATATTTGACATGCTAAACTACTACTAATAGACTCCTGTAGGATGCATATACATATATATATATATATATATATATATATATATATATATATATATATATATATATATATATATATATATATAACAACACACATATAAAATAGAGGTCAAATGTTGGCTTGTTTAAATTCTGTTTCTCCACTGACAGCAAATTAGAATAACATTATGACATACTTAACTATATAAAGACACACCACTATATAGCTTTGGTATATTTAATTCACCATCAACATACACCTGAATCCATGCAACGGAGACTCAATAGAACCTACTATAAACTAATAAAATAGAAAGATTTGCATGAAGACATTGTGATCAAGAATGGAGAACATTTAAAAACTATATATGCATGCTTCTAATAATTAACATAGACATTATAGCACCTAGTGAAACCGACAACACATTAAGAATTTAAGATTTAAAGCATTCAGGAAACTACAGACACATAGCCAAACCACCAAAACTAGGGTGATAGGCTAACCTTGAATTCAGAAACCACTTGAGCCCTTGTTTGACAACAACACTCAAGTTTGATAAGTGCTTGTGTGATAAGAATGTGAAGTGTTCTTTCCTTATGATGAGCATTACTTTTATCGGGTTTTAGCGCTAATATGTCTGCATTTATGTTACTTTCATGCATATAGGGTTGTGAAGCCGAATGGTAAAGAAAGAAACCAATGTAGATCGTGAACGCACTATTTGGAGGAAATCTTGAGAAAGTTCAAACGTGAAGGCATAAGTCGGGTTCAAGATGCAAGAATGTATGCCAACCTCCTTGTATTCAAGTTAGCACGATAGTTTGGAGGAGCACAAGGGCAATTACATTCAAGTATCCCGGCTTGTGCATTGATAGCAAGATCTTCACCAATGAAGCCGTTTATTGAAGAAGTAAAGCGATCTACGACATAAAAGTGTGCCCGTTTATGTTACCTCGATGAAAGCATGGATTCCGGAATGTTCCAGGGTGGTACTGTGGCAGGGCAATGTAGCAAAATACTGTAGAAATTCACTGTAGCAGGTATTGTTCATAGACGACAGAAAAAGTGAAGTTCAGAGAATGTACACGGGCGTGTGGAGCTTATCCATGCCCGTGAGGAATTTCCACAGGACCGTGTGGAGAATCCACAGGGGCGTGTGGATGCCCGATTCTTGCCCTATTTAAAACCGATTTCAGCCCCGATTTCAGCATTCTTTTCTCCATCTTTTCCCCAACTTGAGAGAGGGCTGCGGCTAGAGTTTTGAGAGGTATTGGCAAGGGATTTGGAGAGGTTCTACGGCTTTGACATCGCACTCCATTTGGAAAAAGGTTAGTGGGAGAGATTTCATCGGCATCGATCCGGCGAGGTGTATCCTAGGCCGGACAAAGGTTTCTTTGGAAGAGTTGAGGCTTGTCCACAAGACCATTTATCATGACTATTGAGGGGATTTTCTATGGATTACTTGCTTTTATATTTGATTTCATTGTTGATTGTAACTAGCTCCGTGGAGAGCTAAACACCTTAGTAGGTACTTGGATTTGTGAACCCTAGGATGTATTTGTTTCATTAAACCTTTTATTATGCTCTCATTAATTGCTTTAATTGAGTTTCCAATCTTGAATGCTTGATTGAATGAATACTCCTTTTAGAGTGACACTAGGGTTTAGAGTTCTTATTGGTAACCCTTGTGAGTGAGTGACACACCACGAGAGTTAGACTAAAGCTAGATTGGAGTGGGTTGAGAGGGTGAGTCGAGAGGTAGCGGAGCGTGCCCTTTCTCCTTTGGTGTGATTTATCCTACCTTCATTTCCTTGAGTTCTTTGCGGTCATAGTAGAATGAATGGGCTAAGGGATGACCTTCCGCTGGGGCTTAGTTGCAGAGGCAACGGAGTGAAGCGTTGAAGTAATTTTAGCACCTACGGTTTAATTGTGACTAGGGACCTTCCACCTGGACCAAAGGGTTAGGTCTACATATAGGAAGAGAATTTATCACTTGTAATACCTAGAACTCATTGTGATTTTGTACGAGTGCGAGGTGTTGAGATTGTTCAATTTCTTCTCCGGGACATGTATAGAGTTAGGCATGGTTGACCTTAGATTTGGGACCATGTATTGAAGGATCTCCACGACTCATTAATGCATTAGTTAGGAAGCATAATAGAGGGTTTTGCACTTAAAATGATCATCCTAGGCAGAACAATATCCGAGTACCCCATTTATATCGATTGCCTTACTTCCCCTTTACTAGTGCTTCTCTTTCTTGTCTCTTTTATTCTTGTTTACATTACATCTTGTTAACAAAATCATTATTTATCTTTCATTTGGTTAAGAAATAATTTAAGTATTTTTATTTCCTACTCCCTGTGGATATGATACCCACTCACCTGGGATTTTATTACTCGACAAACCGGTGCACTTGCGGGACATACGCAAGGGGTTTTGTCACTCAAGGAGAACTTCTCGTCCCTTTCACCCACACCACTCTATTAATGATAGAGGAAAAGGCTACGAACATTCGCTATTTTTTTAAGGAAATAAAAAGATCATGAAATTGAGGGTAATTGCATGGATTGTGGGCTCACGGTTGTTGAAAGGATAAGATTAGATTTAAAAAAATTAAAAAAAGTTTTAAAAAATCACAATAAATAAATAATAAAAAAACAGTGGGTCCACATTTTTGGTTAAAGAATGTAAGAGTGTTTTGTGCGAAACTTCACAAGTGCAAACGTGCTCCGCATTTAATAAAGCCAAAGTAGAGTGTTGATCCCGCAAGAAATTTCATAAGAGATTATATTAATCAATCAAATAAAAATTTGGATAGTTTAATTAAAGAAAAACTAACATACGCATTAGCATGAACCAATGCGTGAAAACCTAGGGCCTTCTGATCTCACCTAGGATGATTTCTATTCCTCATCTACCTTGCCATATTAACTGAGCTGTTATCCTAGATTTTCTTATATATCTAAAAGCATCTCTATATATCAATTTAGGTATATCTTACCTTACCAGTATATAGTATTAGTAGAATTAACTAACATTAGATATTAACATAAATATGCATCAGGTTCATAAGTAAATTCCTATCCTTTAGGCAAATTAAAATTAAATCTATATATGTTGTTCAATGTATTGTATTTCCTAAAGTTTCTCTTCAAAGTTCATTTTGGCCTCCATATTTAGTCTAAATGATGGCAAATCAATCTAGAAAGCATTATGATAACAATCGAATAAATAACCTAATATTATAATGACCAAGATTTTGAGGAAACATTCACAACGTATTTATTAAATAAAAGTTCATTATAAACTTTGAAAAACTAAGGTCATAAGAGATTAAAATTATCATTTAAGAATAAATAAATAAGGACACAAATATAAAAAATAGAAAAAAAATCCCACTAGACTCCACCATTTTAACATCATCTTCATGCTCATCTCCTTTGCTCAAGCTCTCTCTAACTCAATGATTGATTGTAGACTGCAAGATGATTTCTCCCTCTAGTGACCGCTCCCTTTTATAGATAGCTTGAAGTTATAATTGTAATAAAATATCTTACTTAGATAATCTTTGTTGAATTTAAATCTCTTTTGGACATCATCTATTTTGATAATATTTCTATAGCCATATATGACACATGTGTGTCATTGTGTCCACATGGCACAATGCATGTGACAAGTGCTATCATGCATGCTTTAGGCATAACACAAGTGTTATCATGCATGCTTGTCCATAATACAAGTGTCATCTCTTTTGACACTTGTTGAATGAGAGAATCTCTCATTCCTCAACTACAAGAGTTGTTGAAAGAGGAAATGAAAGGTTGGCTTCATCTTTTGAGAAAAAATAACTAAGTCTTCTCCCAAGTACCATCTAACCTCTCATTCATCTTGTTTCTTCTCCAAGAGCCACCATCTCTTTGAGCTTGAGATTTGTAGTATGACTCCAAGTGAGCATCTCTTGTGGTTGCCCACAACCAAGAGAAGAAGGAGAAGAAGCAAGACTAAAGAGCAAAGAACAGATAAAGGCCAAGGACTAGGAGAGCAAGCGCAAGATCGATCCTCTTGAATTAATATATCAATTCAAGGTAAAATTCTGCCCCCTAAAATGTTACAATTTCTAAACTAAAAGTTCTATGAATTTGAATATTACATATGGATATCATTTTTGTGCAAAATCCATTTGGCCTGAGTTGTAATAAAAAAATTATTTTAAATTTGAGTTGAAATAGGAATCAGGATGTCGTATATTTGTTTGGAGAAAATCTCACATGTTTTAAATCCAAATAAAGGTGAACTTCTATGAGTGGAAAGCTAAGAACCATATTTATAACTTTGTTATTTATGATTTTTCTATTCAAACTAGCTAGTTTATTAGATAGGCCACGAAATTTAATCATAATTCTTGAAGGTTGAATTTGATTTCATTTATCCTTTTCTCTTCCTCTTCCAAATAATATAATTTTGTTCCTTAAAAAAGTCAAATAAAATTAAATCAGATTTTAAAATTATAAGTAACTTTGAACATATTAAAAATAATTAAAACATAATTTTCCATTATATTTACAGGATATCCTAACTTCACTTTTTTACATGATAAAGTAACTTAAATATAAAAATTTAACCCTAATAGATGAACAAAATCACGTGGTTAAAGTTTCATTTAATGACATTATCAAGGAACAAATTTTCAAAGATTAGTGAATAAACTTTTTTAATAAACATATGGGGAGCAACGTAAAAGCGAATTTAGATGACGTATTTATGAAAAGTGGGAAGGTTGACAAGCATGTGGCCAATTTCTAAAAATTCAACATGCATTTAAATCCCAGAAAGTATGGTTTAGGTATGAAGTTAAGAAAGTTCCTAAGTTTTATAGTGGCAGACAAATATCAAAGTAAAACTCTAGAAGATCAAGGTAATCCTAAATCTGAGTTCCCATAGTAGTGAGGGATATTCAACTATTAAATGGCTAACTTTCAGCCCTTGGGCGTTTCATTATAATGTCTAGAGATAAAGAGTCTCTCCATCTTTCAAGTGCTTTAGAAAAACACTGTAAGTAGAGTGGCATAAGGGATATGAGTTAACATTTTAGTAATTGAAAAGTTATTCGAGCTCTTCTCCATTTCTTACCAAGCTGAAGGTCAAAGATGTGCTATAGCTATAGCTAGCCACCTTGGAATATGAGACTACCTTAGTAAGGTGCTTAACTGTATGAAAATGGCATACAAAGGTTGATCTATTACACAAGTAAGGTGCTTAAGTATATGAAAAATATATATCACTTAATTGAGAAGCACACATACACATGGGTTACCTTAACAACCAGAAATGAGGCCTTACATCTAGGCTCATCACATGATATTTGTCACTAATCTTTGATTGAAACAAATCCTTTATAAACTTGACATATCAGGGAAGACTCACCAAGGACATAACTAAGTTGAATAGAAGGTGAATTGCTATCAAAGTACAAGCCTTAACTTTTTGGTAGAGATTGTGTAATGTATAAAAAATCACTCCTAAGGATTATGGAATACAATTTTGAATTCTCAACGGTATAAGAACAATCAATACTACAATTACTCAATAATCATCAGATATGATTCAATTTCAACAATCAAATTATGTCTCTAAATCAGTTGACATGCTCAGATCTATCATCCAAAGGTCTCAGACCCTCATCTCATTCTTTACAATTCATCATCATCAACATACTAACAATACAAGCATTCAGAAGAAATTAATGCAAGAATTATTAAGGTTTGAGATGAGAACAATCTCACCAAGTATTATAATTATTGCCATGGAAATTACTAAAGAAAGATAACAAGAAAACCAAAAGAGAAATGACATCCAATGCTTTCTTGCTCTCAAGCTCCTTGAGAGAAACCAAGGCCTTCAACTTTATCCAATTTCCACTTGCCCTTTTTTGCCTTTTCCTTTCTTCCTTTTATAGTCCCTCTAGTCATTGTTCATATGGGCCAGTCCATTGAAACAACTACACTACACCATATGGGGCTTTCAGTGGCGTTTTTATTGGCTTATCGCGGCGTTTATAAATGCAGCTAAATCCATGGCCGGCGTTTATCATAAACGCCGCGAGTAGTGCCGCTAAAGAGAACATCGTTATTTTAGCGGCGTTCTACAAAATAAATGCCGTCATATTAGCAGCGTTTATTTACAAAATGCCGGCAAAATTGTAAGCAAAGTATACATATTTGAGCATCAAAATAGTGGCGTTTATCCAAATAAATGCCACTATTATAGCGGCGATCATTAGAATGAACGCCGTGCAAAAGTGTGGTCTGTAAATTTTAGAAAATGTAAATTAGTGGTGTTTGAATAAATAAACGGCACTAAATTACTGCCGTTTTATTTTAAACGCCACAAATATAATGGCATTTCTAATGCAAACGCCACTAATTTAGTGGTGTTTATTTATAGAAATGCCGTGATTTGGAGCCTTTTATTTAAGAAATAGCACGACATTAGTGGCATTTAAAGGATAAACGGCAGTAATGTTTCCATCTTCTAAATAATGTTAATGATTTTTACCGGCGAATATGTATAAAACACCACTATATAACTGCGTTTTCCTGAAAAAACGCAAGTAAAATGATGTGTTTGTTGGCGTTTTGAGTTGAAACGCCGCTAAATTTATTTTGAATATAGTTCCTTTCATTTTTGCACTTTTATTTATGCGCATTTTTACAAAAACAATGGTACTACAAAGACCTGTAATTAACATTCAAGATAAGAATAGTCACATAGTTATCTATGCACCAAAACACAATAGTTGATATTTAATAATTTAAACCCAATTAGAAGTTACAAAAGTCTTCGATATTAATTAGTACATACTTAGGTTTTTAATTCTTGTCTTCCTCTAAATAATACAAAAGAAAACAAACATAAATAAAAATCTATCAACACTTGATCAATGCCACTACTCATCTCCAGAAGGCTGATTTTGCAATTAAAAAAAAATTATAAGAAAAGATTCCACAATGTTTTTAAAATTATAACAAATAGATACAAACATAGTAACATTACCACTTTCAAAATACGTACTTGTGATTGAGAAGTTGAGCCAGTTGTGTCAACTCCAGGGATAGTAACTCCTGGAAATCGAGTTTGTAAAAACCCAAGAAGAGCACTATATCTAGCACATTCTTCCTCACGTTGTGCACGTTCTTGCTCTCTCTCCTTTTTCAATTGTTGCATTTTTTGTTCCATTTAATTAAACCGCTCAACAAACTCACTTGATTGGGCACTTGAGGCAGTAAAAGTTCTGCAAGTCGTACCCCCATAATAAGTTTTGAGTGTTGGACCCAATCCAAGCCCTCTTACTCCCCCACATCGTTCTTTTCAAATAACTTGTGTCAGAATTTCAGTTTCAACAATTTGCATATCCTCATCCACTGTTTCACATTCAGCTAACTTCCCATTTTCTTTAACCTGTATATAATGAAAAAAAATATTTTAAGGTAGTTATATATTTCGCACCAAATTACGAATTAAGGAATACTTAAGACATAATTATTACCATAATTTGTTCAGTTTCCACATTCATGTGAGAACCATCCTTTTTGGTGTGAGTTGCTTTAAAAAATTCGAGCCGTCCTACTTTTCTTCCATTGTGAACCTCCTACAAGTGTTTAAACAAAAAAATTGTTTGAATCACAAACATCAAGAGATAAAGTTGAAGACATCATTAAAATACAAACGAAAGTAAAAAAAACAACATTTTTAACTCACACTAAAAATTTAATTCTTAATATATATTTTCTTACCATTTCCTTTTCCTTTCTAGCAAAGCTCTTTGATCCAGAGGAATGAGTATATTTTTGTTGTTTTCTTCTAGCAACCCCAAGTCTTTCTGATTCCTGCATAATGACATGTATAGTAACTTAGAAATAAGAAAGATATGATAATTCTAGTAAAATAAGTAAAATACATATTTATATCTCTCCTTTATTTGAATATTAATAATCAACTAATTTTTGCCATTGCCATCTAATGGTTGCATTTGGATGTTTATCTTTGTTCACTTGTGAACCATCTTCTCGTTTGAAATGGCGCTTTTTCAAATCATGCTTGTAATCTCTCCATTTCTTCCCCAGAGACTTGAGCACATACTCTTTTGAAATCTCAAGAGCAAATCGCAACTAGTTGAAGACATTATAAACAATTTGTTTATTAATGTAACTTGATGTTTTTATATTTATAGAAATAACATTTCAACAATTCAATTATGTGGGTTTACCTCAATAAATTTGAACAATTCATCTTTCAATGTTTTTGGCACTTTATGCCAACTCTCATAATGGATGCCAATTTGTTGACCGGTTCGAGCAAGCATGCCGAGAAATCCAGCCAGTAGTTGTGCTTCTGGCCCAATTGGTTGTCCCAAATGATTTGCACTCACCACAATCCTCTATTCTGGTGGTAATGACCACATGTCTTTCAAAGTAGTTCGGCCTTTTTTTCTTTTGTTGTCCATTTCTATCAACTACATATAATTAGTAGAAAATAAGAACATTAAGGCAAATATAATAAATTATGATTAAGTATCAAGATATGAAACGGACCTGCATTTAAGTTTTCTGCTTCAGTAACTGCAGGAACGTTCTCTAATCTGGTACTATTATTTTGGTTTGGCACTTGTTCATTATGATTTGAATCAGCTGACGATGATGGGATCGAGCAATGAGGAGCAACATGAAGTGATGGAGCGGATCTAGTAGAACCAATAGGGGCTGATGAATTGGAGTTGTTGGTGTTGCTCATTCTAGCACCCACACCATCATCGCACCCGGTACCATTATTTAGAGCATTAGTTGGAGCAGGTTCTGACACGACCATTTTCATACACTTCAATTTTAATTTCGACATATTTTCTCTTATCTACATCATATAAACAAAAAAATGTTACGAAATTCACAAGAAGTACATATATTTGGAAGATTATACATGGACGATTATTCATAGTAAATTTGCATTGCATCAATTTTTTAGTACAATCAAGCTTTTCACATACTAATTAAGTATTCAGTACAATTAAGTCTAGTGAATTTGACATGAGCGCTTAAGTTGTTGTCGACCTTGTGGTATTATTGTCGCCTCTTTCAATTATATCTGAGAAGCATTTCATTTGTTTATAGTTTAATTTGTTTTAAAGAATCTGAAATCCTTTTCTCATTTCCGAAAATGCATATCTGTTTTAATTCATCAAAAGTAATGAATTTCTGAATATCACTTTTGTTCTCTTGAATTTATTTTTCATGTTATTTATGTTTTTATTTTGTACTTAAGTTCCCTAAAATGCAAGTGTTGTCATATTATATTGTTTATGCATTGATATACAATTTTCAGTACAATCAAGCTTTTCACATTCTAATTAAATACAAGTAGGTCCAGTCAATTCAACATGAGAACTTAACTAGTTGTGGTACTATTGTCTTCTCTTTCAATTATATTTGAGAAACATTACATTTCTTCACTTGAGTTTAATTGGCATTAAAGAATAAAAAATCCTTTCCAAACTATACATTATTGGTAGGTATTGAATGTTCAAACATGAAATTAATGGAAGTTCACAATCTGATATGATACACAACTAAAAATAATAAAACTAGCCATTGATTTGCAATAATGAATGAGTTTCTGAACATCACTTTCCAAATTGTCAATTATTGGAAGGTATTGAATCTGTAAAAATGAAAGTAATGGAAGTTCACAATCTGGTATGATACACAACAAAAATAATAGAACAAGCCATTGATTTGCAATAATGCACACATTGCTACTAACTTTTAACTGCACTAAAGTCCCGAGATGTCAATTTAGATCCATCTGGTCAATATAGACATTAATGGAAAAATATTTAACAAGTTCATCTGTAGAGAAACCAGGACTATGATTTATGGTAACTGTCGTTTTGGATGTGATTGTATAGAGATGTTATTTTATACTCATATTATGATCTCAATGAAAAGTATTACTATCAAATCCCATGTGAATTAAAGAAACAGAAATCTGCAAAACTGAAAACTGCAGAATTGGAATCCGCAGAACAGAAATCTGCAGATATGAAATAAAGAAACAGAATGCTGTGTTTTGACTTATCATTCAGAGTGTAAAGAAGACATAGTAAAATTGTACTCTAATCTGCAGGATAGAAATTTGCAGATCAGAAATAAAGAAAGAGAATGCTGTGTTTTCACTTATCATTCAGAGTGTAAAGAAGACAAAGTAAAAGTGAACTAAAAATCTACATAACAGAAAACATGTCTATACTGTTCTGTTAGATAGATTTCGATGACAAACAATGCTGAACTAGCTTTAGAAAAGTATGCTATTCCACATACTTTTGCTTTTCTATTAGTTACAAAGCTTTGCCACATCAATTTGTTATGTATATCACACTTTGTTATATTTGCTAATGAGTTATAAGAGATTTGTTTTATATATTAAATCTCTTATACTTTGTTTTAATCTGTTATCAGGGATTTAGGGTAGAAAATTATGCCATAGAAATAATAGACATAAATTCCATAAAATCAGAGGCATAGAAGCAAGTAGAAAAGAACATAAAGATTAGTAATATAAAATAGTAAGCATTAGAATAACAGAAGCACTGACATCACCTAAAGGATTGTTTAAACTAGACTAATAATTGCAGCAAAAAGTAATGATCCACCTCAGTCTTCAGTGGTTTAAAATTCCCCTCCTGTACAAATAGAAAATACACAACTACAAAAGAGTAGTAAGATGGCATATGTGCAAGAATAGAAAATAGGGGAAGTATGTATCCATTGCAAGCATCTAGTAACAGAACTACCTAGATGGAGGTAGTATGAACTATCACTACTAGTTATAGTTTACTAAATTAAACTGGCCCAACATTGCATAAGTGTAGTATACATTTAGCAAAAATTGCAGTTATTTAAAGGAGAAAGCTAAGAAGTCCTGGAAATAATGTTGAAGTGGCCAATATAAAATTTTGATAAGTTTTGGCAAAGGGAAACTTTCACCTATTGAAATTTAACATGTGGAACATCAGTCTTATCTTACTTTTGCTAACCTCCATTTATTATAAGTTGAAAGTTACTTGCCAATGTCAGAGGCATTTAATCATTATTCATCATTAATTCTTTACTTACTTGGTCCACATTTTATTTATTATGTTTCCTAAATCTCTACATTATTATATCATTAGCTACTTGCGTGTATATATATTCATGACCTTAATTAATTATACCTATACCTTGTTATATCAAGATGCTATATAAACATGCAAGATATATATACATATATATGTGCAAACCAAATTAATTTGATTTCATGGTTTTATATATAGGTATTTATATATGTTGATGAAGATGATATTGCAACATAGACCATATATATATCAAGGCTATTGATTATGACAACCAAGAATGATGAACAAAACACTAAATATAGACCACCAGATCTAGAACATCCCAGATTTTGGAGCAGCTCATTGGCAAACAACTCAACAAGATTACCATCTCAGAGGAAAAATTCCTCAATAATATCAAAAATATATATATATATATATATATATACATATAGTCTAATATAGACACACACACACACTCATATATATCCCCAGGTGAACCATGTCCAAGTGAAGTAGTACCTTACTTATGAGCTATGTTTAAACAAGACAAAGTTTAAATATGTTTGTTCTATCCCATAAATAGTATTGTCTGAATCTGATAATGATCGAAAATGAGACTTTCAGAAATAGGATTGGTACATTATAACAAGCACTTAATTTTCAGGACCATTGATGAACAATTTGTTAATGTACATAAGATTGGCATTAGGGACAAAGAAACCAAAGACCAGACCAAGTTTTAGAAGATGTGAAAATTTGAATTAGTAACAACCCAAAATTGATATCCCTTTTACACATGTTAAATAAAAAATCACACAGTTTTAGAAGACATGACAATGGTGATTATATTATATTTGAGCATAAATTTAGGCATTTATTTTTACCTTCCTTTCAGTTTGCCAATATCCTTCACTATTAGCAATAGATTAAACCAACATATGAAAATTTTGCAGGAAGAGGAGCTTCAAAGACAAACTTGATGATCAACATTCACATGATACTAGAAGAAAGTTAATTGGAAGTTGTCATTCTATCAACATCTTCTTTGCTAACAGATTGTTGTAATATGAAATTAAACAGTAAAGTGATATACTTACGAACTGAGTAAATTTGCATCAAGTTACTTTAATTTACTGAACAAATAGAGTGTCTGAACAAAATTATATGGCCATGGCATTCCTTCATGCAGCCTCTAGTTCATAAAATACAAAACCAAAACGTCATTCATAAACAAAAGCTACACCTTTTATTAGTAATAAATAATAAAAGGGAAAAATGAAGATGAAGTACTGCTCATTGCCATCTTCCCAAAACTTGTATTGAAGAATAAACTATTATACAACTCAAAAAACTAATGCAAATACCCTGATAAATACTATAACACAAGTTATATAATTTTCATGGAATTTATGTCTATTATTGCTATGGCATAATTTGTTTTGTATATTACCCTGATCAAGTATAAGAGATTTCAGATTATAAATCATGCTTCTTTGTCTCGTTAACAGATCAACTTTAATTATGATTTCATGATATCCTAGAAATTATTCAACATTAAGTAAACTGAGAAGAACATTTCTAAAAGCATTACAAGTTCAATAGAACTTCTCCAACAAAATTAAATAGTTATTACTAGTTTTTTAGTTACGGACTTGAGCATATGACAACAATGTACATTTATGTAATTCTATTCCCTAAGCATGTAAAGTCTATTCAAATCAAATTGGCATTCTTCTAAATATCTGGTGACAATTATTAATATAGTTTTCAAGCATAATGATAATGATTATTGGTTGATACAAAAATGACTTTTGTGCAAAAGTGTATAATGTAATATTGCAAAATGCACAATTAAATCCATAACATTCAATAGATCTATCCATAATAGGTCATACTTTTCAATTCCATGGTCGCTAGGCTGATAAGCAACCAACAGTAGACATTTAAGTAAACATGCCTTTAAAGAACATCAATTATACTCATAGTATAGTATCAATAATAAGAACTAATGCTTGAATATCAATGGACAACTTTAATATAACATAACAAAATGTTATTCCTTCAAACAACATATAATGATATTCTGCAGCTTGCAATTTCATATACAATAAAATAGATATGAACAAGACCAATCTAATGAAGAATTTAGTGAAAGGCACAAACCTGACTTATATCTCCATAGCCAAGTTCATCAATTTGTGGAATATCTAAAAATTCACAACCCTGTAGGTCACCTATTAGAGGGAGGCAAGTGTGTGTTTCAGTAAGGAGTGGTGGAGGCTGCCCAGCAAGCTTTATAAATGCTTGATATGTCAAAGGTGGCTTTCCCCCATTCTTTGCGTTTATATTCAGTAAGAAAGGTTAAAAATATTAGCTACCAAGATCATGAATCATATACAAAAGCAATCAAATTTTGATAAGTTAATTCTCATTTACTAAGAGTCAGCTGATACAATTGTTTGGGGAAGGAAAAAAAATGAGAACCATGATTAATTATTCAAAAATAGTAGATACACCACCTCGCCCATGTAGAAAAATTAACATGAAATATATTGATCCAGTTCGCTCTCATTAATTTACTCTCTATAAATAAGAAAGAGAACACAATTGCCAAATATCATTAAACATTCTTTATTAGAATGTACAATAAAACATAATGCAAAGATCCATCATTTAATTTTTTTGATGATATCTACAGGATTGAAGAGAGTATGCCTGATGGGAGAAAACACCTGAATCCCAGATTTTGATGCAAAATCCTACTCATGAGTAATTTAAGACATAGTAATTATGTATTATAAAAATTCCCATGTTTGGAAGCAAGTTTATATGCATATATATTTAACTAAACACATATCAATAACCAAAAAAATAAAAAGGAACATGGTGCATCTGAAAATGGTATTTCTCAATTCATAGTAAAAGATACGTGACTGATTGTACCAAATGATCAACCAAACTGTCTCTCAAGCTTCTGAAAATGGTAATTCTCAAATCAAGATTAATTCACTAGTTACATTCCTCTGTGTTACAATAGTTTAGAAGTTGAACAGGAAAAAAAGATGGTTTCTTTGAATGAAAGCAAGATTCTTATGACTTTCACTGTGGAATTCATGTGTCATGGACAAACACAGTTTATTAATTCATCATGAATTGTTCAACTAGCGACATTATCTATAGGCCATGAAATCACTTGTAAAATAAGGGTTAACAACTATATATATATATATATAATATATGCTAATAATAAAGAATACTTGAAGATGTTCTTATTGGGACATTGTAACAAAATATTCCATTGGACTTAATGACGACAGTAGCATGAAGCAGCAAGCACCCAATTGACTAAAGAATCTTATTTAACCACAGATGTCCTTACAGTTAACGTGTGACAAGGAATTTATCCTACAGCATTTAGTCAAACAATGGCAGATTTGCATAGGCAGCAGGACATGCCATAATAGAGAACATTAAAGTAACTTGCACCTATTGCTAAGTGGAAGCAGATCCTGATTGTCTATTGCCACAGTATCTATTCCTCGTTCCTTTAAAACCTGCAACAAGAACCTATATCAATATTGTCCAACAACACAAAAATAGGCTGGTGAGAAGAAGGACAAAATGGATAATGTGCATACCAGTGATTCAGTGAGGACAATCCTTGCTTGGAAAATGTGGAGCAGAGGAGACAATTACAAGTTCTTGTGGGCGAGCACCACCAATTCAAATACAAATTTCCTGTAGCAGCACAAGCAAAATAGTCAAGCGTACAAAAACCTTGGAAACAATTGCCAAATGCTTATTGTGAATTTGAATAAATAAACATGACACAAAAGGCTAGCAAAAAATTCAGCACCCAAGAAATCTATGCATATTTTTAATCTAGGTACCATTGTTTCCAATTTCAACCTGTATTTATATAACATTGCTTGAATAATTATATATATGCACAACACAAGTAAACTACACGTCAAGTATGAAGAAGACATTACAAACAAGATGTGAAGAAGACATTAGAAACAAGATATA
>NC_052490.1:7402886-7491522 GCF_009730915.1 Dioscorea cayenensis subsp. rotundata
GTTTTTGATTAAAAATATGAGACATTCCAAAAATTAAGCCCTAGCCACAATTAAGCCCTAGGTGCTAAAATCACTTCAGTGTTTCACTCCGTTGTACTCGCAACTAAGCCCCAGCGGAAGGTCATCCCTTAGCCCATTCACTCTACAATGCCCTCAAAGAACTCTTAGAATGTGGAGGTAGGGTAGATCACACTGGAGGGGAAAGGAGATGCTCCGCTACCTCTCAACTCACCCTCTCAACCCTCTCCAATCTAGCTTTGTCTAACTCTCATGGTGTGTCACTCACTCACAAGAGTTACCAACAAGAACTCTCAACCCTAGTGTCACTCTAGGGGAGTATTCATACAATTAAGTCTCCAAGATTAGAACTCACAAAAAACATCAATTAATTGAAAGCATAATAAAGAGATTCAATGAAACGAATACATCCTAGGGTTCACAAATACCCAAGTACCCACTAAGGGTTTAGCTCTCCATGGAGCTAGATACAATCAGTGAAATCGAATGTAAAAACAAAACATCCATAGAAAACACCCTCGTTAGTCGTGGCAATGGTATTATGGAGAGTCCTCTACTCGTCGCAACGGTCCCTTTGTCCGGCCTAGGATACATCTCGCCTGATCAGTGCCGACGAAAGCTCTCCCACTAACCTTCTTCCAAATGGCACTCGATGTTAGAGCCGCAGAACCTCTCCAAAGACCTAGCTAATACCTCTCAAAACCCTAGCTGCCGCCCTCTCTCAAGTTGGGGAAAAGATGGAGAAAAGAATGATAAAATCGGGGCTGAAATTGACTTTTAAAGGGCTAGAATCGGGAATCTACACATCCATATGGGCGCCCCTATGGATTTTCACACGGGTGTGTGGAATTTCCACAAGCCCATGTGGATTCTCTTTTTTCTGTTGTTCTCGGCCGCCTGTAAATAGTGCTGGTGCATGATTTTTGCTACATTATTTCTATAATGCCCTGCTATAGTAGCGGCTTGAAATACTCCCGAATCCATACGTTTATTGAGGTAACGCAAACGGACACACATTTACATCGTGAATCGCCTTGCCTCTTTAATAACGGACATGTTGGTGGAGATCTTGTTCTATATGCACAAGTCAGAATGCTTGAATGTGACTGCCCTTGTGCCTTCCAAATAGTTGTGCTAACTCGAGTACAAGGAGGTTGGCACACATTCCTGCATCTGAAATCAGACCTATGTCTTCGCGTTTGAACCTTAGTAAGATTTTCTCCAAATTAGTGCATTATGACCCACATTGGCTTCTTTCTCTCATAATCGGCCTCACAACCCTACCTGTATGAAAGTAACATAAATACACCCATATTAGCTTTAATACTTGAAAAAATAATGTTCAACACAAGGAAAGAACACTTCGTAATCTTATCGCACAAGTACTTATCAAACCCCCCCACACTTAAGCTTTTGCTTGTCCTCAAGCAAAGATTAAAACATTATATGCATAGATGAAGGATACATTGGATGAGCATTCTACAAGTAAGGAAAATTTTAACACTAAATACGAAAAATCAATGCTCTAGTTAAAAACTTGAATCAAAAAGGACAACAAACCCGAAATCGTTTAATTGCGTGAGCTTACTCAAAACAACCCACATTATACTTTTCAAAGTTCTAACACAAGGGACTTATTGATCTACACAAAGTAACAAAAACATTTCAAAGGTGGTAGTAGCTTCACACATCCTCTAAGGTAGCCATTTCCAAAGCGGCCGCTAAGGTGGCTTTCACATTTTTCAGGTGGTAGCTCTTTCTACCGGAGTGGTAGCTTTCACCCATCCTATAAGATAGCTCTTTCTCTCATTAGGGCATAACTAGTATTCGACTTAGGAGAGTAGCTTCATACTTCATAGGTGGTAGCTCTTTCCACCCAACAAGCACAAATAAGAAATAAAACTATTTTGATTCTTTTTGCTTTTGAATTAATGAAAGAAACAACTATACTTAGTCTCTTTAACATCAAACTTGAGTTTCCAAATGGATTTCAAGAGTGAGAAGTACAACAAGTGTTAATCGAGACAAAAAAATTCCAAGAAATTCAAGAAAAAAACTAGAGCATGAGGATATTCAATGTTAAAAAGTTCTCCCTAAACTCACGAATACAATCATTGCAACTAAGATGAACCACCATTGGCAATGTGAGTATGTATATCAATCAAAACTAATATAAAAGATGTGCGCACTATGAAACTCCCCCCTCCCTCGGACTTAAGTTGTGCATTATCCCCAATATACTCATGTAAGCTCACTCATAATGTATATGAATTAAATTCAAATGTGGGATAAGCAATCAAAAAAATACTCCCCTAACTCCTAGTATTGTATTTGATGGAGCTAAGTCCTTGGGAGAGTTGTTCCAACGGGTTGTGAAGCTCATACGGCCAAGTGCCAAAACACCTTGGCCGTGCCCATGACAAAGTTCTCAATTCCCATGATGACAAGACCATTTGCACGGATACACGAGGGGGTTCAGTGAAGCTCAATAAAAATAAAACAACTCTAGTATAGAAAAGATGAAGCAATGAATACAACTCGAGATAGCAAAATAAAAGATAAACTCAGAAGGGGAGTCCTTTCTGAGAATACAAGTCCAAAATAAAAGTGCAAAATTAACAGAAAAGAAAAAAAAAAAATCAAGTGTCGGTGTCGTGCTCTGGCTCCTTTCTCTACTGTCAGTCTCTGGTGATGAAGTACATGGTGGAGTCAACCGATCTTTGGAATAAGGAATTGAGGTATTGGAAATGCTTTGAGGGAGTTCTCGGCCACAAGACAAATGATGAGGCGACGTCCCGCTCTAAAATCCACTACAACATGTCGAAACGTGCCATGAACTATGTATGTTGTGTGGCCTGCGTAGCCCGAATCTCAGCAACCTCTGTGCGAGCCTCAGCGACCTCTGTCCGTATCATCCCCACAGCAGTCTTGAGCCTCACAAAACGATCATGGGCTCGATATGGTGAAAACATATGTACTGGGTGGATCCTCTGCCATATGAGGTGCCTCGGACTCCATCGGTGCTGGCTAAGGTTCGGGGGTAGGCTCGGAAGCCTCGGCATCATCACCCTCCTCCTCGGCTATCTCCGGAACTGGTTGCACCACACCATGAACCCCCGTCTGACCCTGTGAACCATGTCCATCAATCTCATCATCTCCAGGCTCAGGGGTACAGGTATACTCGTCTTCTCAGCCCCGCAAATCGTACCCAAGAGAACCATACCCATAGCTAATCTCGTAATGTATGGACCCGAGAAGATTGCTCCCAATCTGGCATACTGGCCCTGATGTCGAATGTACTCAGTGACGATGTGCCCTAGATGTATCAGTATGCACTGTATCATCAAATGCAAGTATATAAGCTCCTGCTAGCTCAGAACGCCAGTGCTATCACCATGGCCATTCACCGACCTACTTATGGTGACATGTAAATATCTGTACACAGGTCAGGAAAGGCACATGGCCTTGGACAACCTCGGCTCATAGTGGCCATGACCACACAATGCTCTGTAAGCTCTCTGAGGGGTCAAAGCTCCAGGATAATCGAGTCGATGAGCGATAATACTCCTCAGTATCTATGAATGCCTCCTAGTATAAGCCAAGCCCAGTTGAAAAAGCGCATGATACTCATGCTCTGGTAATGTCAAGTGCTCGAACTAAACTGGCGTTGAGGTCAGCCGAGGTCTCGAATAGGATCTATCAAACTCGAATGATGACAAGACCCCCAGTGTAAGCTCACGGATGGCTAGCTCTCTAATCGACAATAATTGCCTCCAACCACCCAGCGATACGAGATCCTCGACCTCATCGATGAACTCATCTCCCTGCTGTAAATCTCTCAGTATGCTCATGTCTAAGAATTGAGTCTGTCCGAACCAAAGTCTTGATAAATGCTCAAAATGGGCCTGATGCTCGGGTATAGTGAATCTCATATCCTCAGACTCAGGAGATGACTCACGCAACAGCTTATCGGCTTTGCTTCTTTGACACAGGGTGCCATATTTGTAAATTTTGAAAGAAAACCAATCAAACAAGTTAATTAAGCAATGCTGCAGAAATCGACACGGTCGTGTGGAATTTCCGCACGCCCGTGTGGATCCATGGGGTGTAAAAAGGCACGGCCATGCCACAAAAATAAAAAAAAACACCGTTAAATGGCTTTTAACATTTTTCTAAACATGCATACTCATTCTAATTATAGAAACAAAACGTTATTCACAAGTTTCATCGATTAAAATCAAGAATTAATGAAGAGAACAAAAGACATGGCTTACCGACGAGTTGAAGTGGAAAACCTTGAAGCGGCCTGAAAACCACACAAAAATCCCTCCAAATATATCTGTGCGAAGTCGGGAAGAAGTGTGAAGGTGATCTCAGATGAAGAGGGAGTGTGGGAATGAGAAGAAATGATGATCCTTTAAAAGGACTCACGAATCTTGGCGTTCTGTCCAACCGCACGGGTATGTGGAAATTACCCACGCCCGTGCGCCTCACTAAGAAAGACATTACGAGGCGGTGCATGCACCTGCACTCTGGAAAACACTCTCTGCCTCTGAATGCAAATACACGGGCTTGTTGAAAATACCCACGCCCGTGCGCCCAACCCACAGGGGCTGCCGTACACCCCTATGGCTTCTCTGTCCACTCGAGAAGAATTGCTAAGTGTTTCACACGCCCGTGTGGAAATTTTGCACGGGCGTGGGTATTCACAAGCCCAACTTATAGGGCCAGCCGCACGCCCTTGTGTCTTTTCGAGATGGAGAGAACTCGTCTGCAGAGATCCGTACGGTTGTGTGGAAATTACCCATGCTCCTGCGGATTTCACAAGTTCGCCCACAGGGGCGACTCCACGCCCTTGTGTGCTCTCGGGATAGTTTGCCAAGTCTCTGCAGAAAATCACACGCCCGTGCAGTACCCACGGCGTGCGAGAATTACAAGGTCATTCACGAGGATGAGTCCACGCTGATGTGCCTTCTCCGGATGAGCTCACAATACAAAAACCACGGTGCGTGTGTTAATTCCACACTCCTGTGTTTTCTCCGGATGACTTAGACAAACACTGCAGGGCTCTGCAGAAAATTTCTTTGAATATGTTTACACACTTAGAGCCTCGCCCTCTAATATGTTACTATACCAATGAGAAACATGATAGATAGCTCAAATAACCAAAACTTGCATCAAATTCACATGAAAACACACGGTGAAATTAGAAGTCCACAAGAAAAATCATAGCAAAAAAACATCTACAAATCAAGACACCAACACTCAACAATTTATTCAATCAAACACTAAACTACCAAATTAAGAAAACAGTAAACACTTGGGTTGCCTCCCAAGAAGCGCTTGTTTAACATCACTTAGCTTGACATACCTTGTCTTACCTCACGGGGGCTCATAGATGAAGGTTGCCCTCTTACCCATAGCTTGGAAACATGATGAGCAAAGTCTCTTCAAGGTAGAGGGGAATTATTATGCTTGGGACCACCTAGCAATAATTCATCCAATTTGTTTGGTTCGTGCATGTCTCCAATAGCCTTCGAGCATTTCCAGTGGCGTCTCCTAGCCCTCTTCATTTTCTAGAGCACCTTCTTCATGATCCCGAAGGTAGATGGTACTTCTTCCGTTGAATCAAGCATCATGATTCCTTCATTACCCACCCCTTCGTTAAACAAACCCTCGTACGGGTCCGGATTGATAAATTCCTGCATATATTCATCAACAATCTCATCAGTAGTGTCTAGATAATACTAAGTATCATCAAAAATCAAGAGAAATACCGCATGGCTTCAACAGAAGGCAGTATATGAGCTTGTCATCTCCAACTCTCAATGTTAACTCTCCGCCGTCCAAGTCAATCGATGCTTTCGAAGTCTATAAGAATGACCTCCAAATATCAAGGGTACATCCACATTCCTCATCGACATCTAGCACCACAAAATCTACAGGAAATATGTACTTATCCACCTTAACAAGCACGTCTTCAATGTACCCTCGAGTTTATCTCACTGTTTCGATCCGCCAATTGCAAAAGTCATCCAAGTGGGCCTAGGCTCTCCCAAGCCTAGCTTCGAAAAGAAAGGTGTATGGCATGACATTGATACTCGGCCATTGAGTCCGTCAATGCCATTTCTTCACCCAAATTGCCAATGTTACACGAATGATGAAGTTTCCGGGTCTTTTCTTTTTGTTCGGCATATTCTTTTTGCAACACCGCCAAGCAAGAAGCATCTAAGATCACTAAAGCATTATCCTCCAACTTCCTCTTCTTGGTCAACAAATATTTTCAAGAATTTTGCATACTTTAGGGCATTTGAGCCAATGCCTCAACAATAGGAATATTGATGCTGCAGTTGTTTGAACAAACTCAGGGAACTTCTTTTACTATTTATCCCCTTGGTCATTCTTCAATCTAGAGGGATAACGTATTCTTGGGTTGAAAGGTGGGGGTGCCACCTCCTTCTCTTTGCTTGCTCCCTTCTCAACCTCTATAACCTCGGGTGCGTGTTCATTGGGCTTCTCACTCAGAAGCTTACCCTCGACCTCACGACCACTTCTCAAAGTGATCGCCTTCACATGCTCTCTAGGGTTGGTCTCGGTGTTACTCAGCAAGCTTCCTTGTGGCCTTTTCGATAAGGACTTCGCAATCTACCCTACTTGATTTTCAAGATTATGCGAAGAGGCGGTGTGGTTGCGAAGTGTAGCCTCAACTAATTGGAACCTTGTATAAGATGATTGCACATACCTAGTTAAGGGCTTCTCCAAATCATTTATTCGGGTCTCCAAACCTTAAACTCAATTTTTCCATGTTTGGGGCTTCTTTCGTTGTTGTTAGCAAACCCAGTGGCCCCATGGCTTTTTGTGGACCTTGGTTGCTTTCACGTGAAATTGGGATGACTCTTCCAACCCGGATTGAAGGGTGTTGTTGTATGGGTTTCCATGATTCTTCATAGCATGAGCTACAAAATCGACATTCTCAATCGAAGATGCATCACCAATAGAAATCGGGCAATCGGAGGGAGCATGTCCTCCATCACACCCGGTGCAAGTAGTCACGGCAGCCACTCTATTCGAAGTTAGGAAATCTAACTTCTTACTCAATGATTCCATTTGAGCCGCCAATGAGGTTACTGAATCTATCTCATAGAGATCGGCCACCTTTGTCTTCTCCCTAACATTCCATTGGTAGCTGTTTAACCCCATTTCTTCAATTAGTTGACGGGCTTCACCGGGTGTCTTGCTACATTAGGTACCTCCTGCTGCCGTATCCAAGAGTTACCTTGTACTCGGATTTAAACCATTGTAAAAGGTCTGAACAATCATCCACTCCAGGAATCCATCTTGCGGGCACTTTCTCATGAGCTCCTTGAAAATTTCCCATGTCTCGAATATAGACTCCAATTCCAATTGTACAAACGATGAGATCTCATTCCTAGCTTTGCAGATTTTCTGGAAGCGAAATAACGGGCAAGAAAAGCTTCTATCATCTCCTCCCATGTGGTAATTGATGCTCTAGGTAATGAGTGTAACCACTACTTCGCTTTCCCTTTTCAAGGAAAAATGGAAGGCTCTCAACTTGATGGTATCATCCGTTACCCCGTTTGTCTTAAGCATGTCGCACACCTCGAGAAAGTTTTCTATATGACTGTTCGGATCACCATAGGCCAAACCATTAAGCGTGAGGGATTGTCGCAACATGTGGATGAATGCTGACCGCATTTCGAAAGTTTTCGAGTGTAATCCGAGGACGCACAATGCTCGATTGTGTCTCCAATACTGAAGGTCTAGCATAATCGGATAATGTCCGCTGCTTCTCATTCTGCTCTGTCATGTTTTCAGATTCTTCTACTTCCAATTCAGCTAGATTAGACTATTCTTGCACATGTTCTTTCCCTTTTCTTCTAAGTGTACGTTCGAGCTCAGGTTCTCCTTCGATCAATATCGAAGGGTTCCCTCGGGTCATAACTTTGCAGGCGCACCAAAGAAAGAAAACAAAATCAGAACGATGCTAGAAAAGAAGATATAAAATAGAATGAATAAATAGCTAAGAAAATAAAGTACAAAGTATCTCTAAATGCCTATTCACCGGGAACAACGCCAAAAACTTGACACGTCCATATATGCGTGTAAACCTCAAGTGCACGGGTGTTAAAGTAATAATCCATCGGATGAGTGGGGTAGCGTATCCGTAGAGGTAGGGAATATAGACACTTAAGTTGTTTTTAACTAATGTGGAAAGATGAATAGTGATAAGTGTGACATAATAGAAATAACGAAAATAAAAGCAACAAGATAGACATCACAAGTAAAGAAGAGGTAAGGCAATCGATAAAGATTGGGTACCCGGGATATTGATCCGCCTAGGACTATCAGTTTCTAGTGCAGGAACCCTCTGACTATACTTCCTAATTGATGCAACAATGAGTCGGGAAATCCTTAATTACATGATCCCAAAATCTAAGGTCAACCATGCCTAACTCTATACATGTCTCGGAGGAGATTGAATAACCTCTCAACCTCACACTCGCATAGAATTGCAATGAGCTCACAGGGATTTCCATATATGAGACTCTAACCCTTTGGTCCAAGTGGAAGATCCTAGCCATGAATTAAGCCTACGTGCTAAAAATCACTCGGTGCTTTCACTCTGTTGCACTCACTGACTAAGCCCAGCGGAAGGTCATCCCTTAGCCCATTCACTCTACTATGGCCAGAAAGAACTCTTGGAATGTGGGGTAGGATACATCACCGGAGGGAAAGGGGCGCTACTGCTACCTGGCTCCACTCACCCTCTTAACCCTCTCCAATATAGTTTTGTCTAACTCTCATGGTGTGTCACTCACTTACAAGAGTTACCAATAAGAACTCTCAACCCTAGTGTCACTGAGAGGGTATTCATACAGATCAAGTCTCCAAGATTGGAACTCACAAAAACATCAATTAATTAAATACATAATAAAAAGAGATTCAATGAAAGCGAATACATCCTATGGTTCACAAATACCTAAGTACCCACTAGGGGTATGAGCTCTCTATGGAGCTAGATGCAATCAATGAAAATCAAATGTAAAAACAAAGCATCTATAGAAAAACCCGTCGATTAGATCAGTGGCGATTGTCTTGTGGAGAGTCCTCTACCTCGTCAGTAAGGATCCCTATGTTAGGCCAAGGATACACCTTTGCCCAGGATCGGGTGCCTGACAAAAGCTCTCCCACTAACCTTTTTCAAATAGCACGCGATGATCGTCGGAGCATAGAACCTCTCAAAGCCCTAATAATAGCTCTCAAAGCCCTAGCTGCCGCCATCTCCCCAAGTTGGGGAAAAGATGGAGAAAAGAATGTGAAATCGAATTTAAAAGTTTGAATCGGGAATCCAGCGGGCCCATAGGGCGTACACTCAGATTTTTACCGGAGGTGTGGAATTTCCCGCGTCTCGTGTGGATTCTCTGTTTTCCTGGTTTCTCAGCTGGCTGTAAATAGTGATGATGCGGTATTTTTGCTATAGTATTTTCTACAATACCTACTGCTCTGATGCCAGTTTGAAATACTCCACGAATCTATACTTTCATCGAGGTAGCACGTAAGCGGGCACATTCTGACATGGATCAACTTGCTTCTTTTGATAATGGACATGTTGGTGAAGATCATGTTCTATATGCACAAGTCGGAATGCTTGAGATGTGACTTCCCTTGTGCCTCTCAAATAGTTGCTAACTCAGAGTCGAGGAGGTTGACGCATATTCTGCGTCTGGAACCCGACATATGTCTTTCGTCTTTGAACCTAGCAAGATTTCCTACAAATTAGTGCATTCGACCCACATTGGCTTCTTTCTCCTCATAATCGACCTCACAACCCCTCTACGCATGAAAGTAACATAAATACACACATATTAGCGTTAAAACCCGGAGAAAGTAATGCTCAACACAAGGAAAGAACACTCAGTATTCTTGTCACTACAAGCACTTATCAATTATGATTAGGGTTTTCATTGAAATACCCCTATTTTTAGGGTTTTAATCAAAAACCCAAACCCTATGTTTTTCTTATAGTAATGTCACCTATTGTTCAATCAATACCCCTAATCCTATATGTCGAAATGTCTCATATTTTTCAATCAAAACCCTAATTATATGTGGAAGTCACCTATCTTTTAATCAAAACTCCAACCCTATGTCTACTATTTATCGATTTTCAATCAAAACCATAAACCTATGTTTTCATTCAGAAATGTCTGTTTTCTTTAATCAAAACAATAATCGTATGTTTTGTTTTAGCAATGCGATCGTATTTTTCAGGTTTTAAATACCTAATCGTTCTTTTCTTTTGCAATGTCTCCTATTTATCATAACATTACTAATAAATTAGAGACATTGAAAAGAAAACATAGAGATTCAGGTTTTTCAATTAAAACCCTAATCCTATGTCAGGAATGCCTACTATATTTGAATCGAAACCTTAAACCTACTATATTTTTCCAGTTTGAATAAAAACCCTAATATTTTATTTTCTTTTTGGAATGTCTCATATTTTTTTAATCAAAACCCTAATCCTAAGTTCTTTTTTGAACACCTACTAACTTTTTATCAAAACCCTAATCTTATGTTTTCTTTTGGGAGTGTCTTCCATTCTTGAATCAGAACAATAATTCTATATTTTCTTTTCATAATGTCTCATATTTTTTAATCAAAACCATAATCCTATCTTTGCTTTTGGCAATGACTCCTATTTTTGAATGAAAACCCTAATAATATGTTTTTCTATTATTTTGTGGATCTATGTTAATTTTTAATCAAAATCATAATCTTATGTTTTCTTATAGTAATGTGTCTTATTTCTCATTTTGAAATAATCCTAATGTTTTTCTAATGTCTCCTATTTATCAGTACTGTTTTGTATTCTTTTCATAATGTCTACTCTTTTTCAATTAAAACCTAATCTTAATATCGGCCATTACTATTTTTGAATTAAGACCCTAATCCTATTTTTTCTTTTCGAAATGTCCAATATTTTATGGATTTTAATCAAAACACAAAAATAAGGGACATAGGATTAGAATTGTATAATTTTTTTATTAAAATTTAGAATTTTTTATTCAAATATAATATGCATTCCGTAAAGAAAACATAGGATTAGGGTTTTGATAAAAAATTGATACATATGAGACATTAAGAAACAAAAACATACGATTCTGCTTTCTTTGCAAAATAGGAGACATTCCGAAAAGAAAACATAGGATTAGCATTTTGATTCAAAAATAGTACCCATTTTGAAAAGAAAACATAAGATTGGTGTTTGAATAAAAATAACCAGACATTTTGAAAAGAAAATATTGGATTAATGGTTTCATTTTAAGGTATTAGACATTACTATATGGAAACATAGGATTAATGTTTTGATTTAAAATAGAAAAATAGGGGTATTTCCAATAGAGAACATTGGATTAGGGTTTTGATTAAAAAATAGCAGATATTCCCAAAAGAAAACATAGGATTAGTGTTTTGATTAAAAAATAATAGTGGCTCTTATTTTTCAATCAAACCCTAATCTTATGTTTACATAGAATGTCTGTTATTTTGAATCAAAACCTAATCCTCAATGTCTCTTTATGCTTAATCAAAACTATAATTCTATGTTTTCTTATAGTAATGTTTAATATTTTTAGTCTGGCAATGGCATAATCCTATGTTTTCGTATATAATGTTTTTCTTTTACGAATATCTCATATTTTTTCAATCAACAGCGCTAATCTATGTCAGAGTGCCTCCCATGTTTGTCAATCAAAAACCCTAATCCTATGTTCTCTTTCCAAAAATGTCTACTATTTTTGAATCAGAAACCCCAATTCTATGTTTTTCTACGTGGAAATGTCCTATTTTTAATCGAAACACTATTCCTATGTTTTCTTATACTGATGATACTGCTATTTTCAATCAGAAACTCTAATCTTATATTTTCTTTTCATTTTCATGCTAATATTTTTCAATCAAAACACTAATCTTATCGTTTTTCTTTTGGAATGTCAGCTATTCTTCAATCAAAACCTCATCCTTTTGTTTTCTTTCAGAATACTACACTATTTTTCGACCCTAATCTCATGTTTTCTTTTGCAAAATGCTCCATATTTTAATCAAAACCCATAATCCTAAGTGAATAGAAAACCTAGAATAGTATTTTGATTGAAGATAGACTGACATTCACATAGGATTTGGGTTTTTGATTATAAAAATAGAAGACATTAATATAAGAAAACATAGGATTATGGTTTTGATTTAAGAATAGGAGGCATATATAAAAGAAAACATAGAATTAGGGTTTTAATTGAAAAATAGGAGACATTACTCAGAAAACATGGGATTAGAGTTTCGATTATAGTAGATATTCGAAAGATAACATAGCGATTATGGTTTTATTGAAATATAGCGGAACATTCCGACATACTATATGAGGGTTTTCGTTCAAAAATAGTAGACATTCTAAAAATAGAAACTATCTGATTGGGGAGTTTTTGATTGAAAAATAGGTTACATTACAAAGGATTAGGGTTTTGATTAAAAAACATAGACATTCCAAAAATAGAAGAAAGAATTAGGTTTTTTATTGGAAAGTGAAAAATAGTAGACGTTTCCAAAAAGAAAACATGCTAATGGGTTTTTGATTTAAGAATCTTAGACATTTCGACATAAGACTATGGTTTTGATTGAAAATTCGGACATATTACTATAAGAAAACATAGGATTAGGGTTTTGATTAAAAACATAAAAATAGGGGACATTTCTAAAAGAAAAACTATTGGATTAGAGTTTTTGATTCAAAACTCGATGAAAATGGGAGACATTAAGAAAAGAAAAACATCTGATTCTGATTTTCATTAAAAGATAAGAGACATTCCGAAAAGAAAACAGAGAATTAGTGTTTTGATTGAAGAATAGTCGACATAATTAATAAATAATGACATCTGAAAGCAAAGCGTAGAATTCGGGTTTTGTTTGCAAAATAGGAGACATTTCAGAAAGAAAACATAGGATTAGGGTTTGGATTGATAGTAGGCGATTCGAGAAGAACACTATAAGATGAGTGTTTTTGATTGAAATATAATAGCCATTTCCAAAAATAAAAACAAATGAGGGCATCTCCAAAATATAGGATTAGGGTTTTGAATGAAAAACAGGAAATATTTTAAAAATGAAACACAGTATTAGGGTTTTGATTCAAGTATAGTAGACATTTAAAAAATAAAATATAGGATTAGAGTTTTGATTGAAAAATAGGAGACATTACTGTAAGAACACATAGGATTAGTGTTTGAATGAAAAATAGGACACATTACTGTAAAAAAACATAGGATTAGGGTTTTGATTCAAAAATAATATACATTCCTAAAAGAAAACATAGGATAAGGTTTTGATTGAAAAAATATCAGACATTTGAAAAGAAAAAATAGGATTAGGGTTTTAATTGAAAAATAAGAAACGTTATTATAAGAAAACATAGAATTATGGTTTTGATTAAGAAATAGTAGACATTCTAAAAATAAAACATAATATTAGGGTTTTTCTTGAAAAATATAAGACAATATGAAAAGAAAACATATGATTATGATTTTATTGAAAAATAAGGACATCACTTTAAAGAAAACTATAGGATTATGATTTTTGATGATAAACCAAAAATAGGAGACATTTAAAACATAGGATTAAATTTTTGATTAAAAATAGCGGACATTCTCGAAAAGTAAACATAAATTAGCGTTTTGATTCAAAAATAGGAGCTATTCCGAAAAGAAGAGATATTAATAGGATTTTGATTGAAAAATATGAGACATTTCAAAAAGAAAACATATTATTCTTGTTTTAATCCAAAAATAGGAGACATTTCTGAAAAAGAAAAACATCGCATTTTGGTTTTGATTAAAAATAGTAGATCATTCACTTAGGATAAGGGTTTCGATTCAAAATAGTGACATTTCTAAAAAAGAAAATATAGGACTTGAGGTTTTGGTTGAAAAATATAAGACATTTCAAAACAAAAACATAGGATTATGGTTTTGATTGAAAATAAGGGACATAAGTATAAATTAACATATGGTTAATGTTTTAATGCAATGTAGTAGACATTCTGAAAAGAAAACAAAGGATTGCGGTTTGATTGAAAGATAAAACAAATTCTGAAAAGAAACTATAGGATTCTAATTTTAGTGATTAAAAATATAGGTCATTACTATAACAAAAGGTAGGAAAAGGTTTTGAATGAAAACACAGGGGTTATTGTTTTTAGGAGACATTGCTATAAGAAAACACGAGTTAATGTTTTGATTAAAAAATATATTACATTCCGAAAAGAAAAGAAAGGATTAAGTTAAAGATTGAAAAATATGAGACATTGTACAAAATATATATATGTTAGGGTTTTTGAATCAAAAGCTGGTAAGTAGGAGAAATTAAGAAAAAGAAAACATACGATTCGACTTTTGATTGAAAAAATAGAGCAACGATACGAAAAAGAAAACATAGGATTAGGGTTTTAATTCAAACATAGTAGGCATTCGGGAAAGGAAACATAGTTTTATTGTTTGATTGAAAAATAGGAGAATATTTCTATAACAAAACATGGGATTAGTGTTTTTGATTCTAAGATTTTTAGACATTCAAAAAGATAACATATGATTAGGGGTTTTGATTCAAAACAGTGTAAGCGATTCCAAAAATAAAAACATAGGGGTTAGGGTTTTTGATTGACAGAGACTGATTATTATAAGAAAACATAGTGTTGCGGATTTTCATTCAAAACAAGTAGATATTACATATTGGATTAGGGTCTTGATTGAAAAATAAGAGAGCATTACGAAAGAAAATATAGGATTGTGGTTTTGATTGAAAAATATGAGACATTCAGAAGCAAATACACATATTTTTGGGTTTCATTAAAAATTAGAAGACATTCCCAAAACATAAAGATAGGATTTGTGTTTTGATTCAAGAAAATGAGACATTCGAAAGAAAAGCAAAAGGATTAGGGTTTTGATTAAAAAATTGAAAAATAGGATACATTCCATAAAGAAAATATATGATTAGTGTTTTTGATTCAAAAATATCATACGATTCGAAAAGAAAAATAAAGGATTAGGTTTTTATTGCAAAATAGCGAGACATCCTTAAAAAGAAAACAAAGGATTTGGGTTTTGATTGAAAAATAAGGAAACATTACAATAAGAAACCATACGATTAGGTGTTTTGATTCTAAGATAGTGGACATTCTGAAAAGATAACATAGGATTAGGGTTTTTGATTCAAATATAGTAGACATTTCTATATATAGGATCAAGGTTTTGATTGAGAAGACATTATTCTAGGAAAAACATAGGATTTGTATTTTTATTGAAAAATAGAGTAGACATTGCAAAAATGATAATATAGGATTAGGGTTTTGATTGAAAAGATAAGAGCCATTTTGAAATGAAAAACATAGGATTCAGGATCTTCATTGAAAAATATGAGACAACTGCAAAAAGAAAAATAGGACTAGAGTTTTTCATTACAAATAAGAAGACATTCACAAAATAAAAAAGTAGGATTTGAGTTTTCAATCAAGAAAATGAGATATTTGGGAAAAAAAAATAAAGGATTATGGTTTTGATTCGAAACTGGAAAATAGGACACATTCAGAAGAAAACATATGATTAGTGTTTCAAATTATAACAGACATTCCATAGCGAGAAAAGATTAGATTTTTATTTAAAATAAGTAGACATTCCGAAAAATTAAACATAGGTTAGGGTTTTGATATAAAAATTGAGAAATATGAGATATTAAGAAAAAGAAAACATAGTATTCGAAGTTTCGATTGGAAGATAGGACATATTCCAAAAAGAAACCATCGGGATACGGTGTTGATTGAAAGATAGTAGGAAATTGAAAAAGAAAACATAGGAATAAGGTTTTTGATTGAAAATTAGGAGACATTACTTTAAGAAAAATATAGGATTACGGTTTTGGAATGAAAATTGGGAGAGAATAACTATAACTAAATATAGGATTAGTTTTTATAGTAGACATTAAGAAAAAGAAAACATAAGATTCGGGTTTTGATTGAAAGATATGAGACATATCGAAAAGATAGCATATAATTATGATTTTTATTCAAAAATAGGAGGCATTATGAAAAGAAAACATAAAGCTATTATTTTGATGAAAAATAAAACATAACATTAGGGTTTTGATTAAAAAGCCAGAAAAATAGAAGCATTCAAAAGAAAAATGTATTATTAGGGTCTTGATTCAAAAATCCTAATCTCATGTTTTCTTTTCAGAATGCATCATATTTTTCAATCATACTCCTGATCTATGCTTTTTCTTTTGGGAATGCTTGCTATTTTTAATCATACCCCTAATCCTTTGTTTTTCTTTTGATGTCCCTCTATTTTTCAATTTTTAATCAAAAGCCCGTAATCCTATGTTTTTCTAATAATATGTTTTGATTGAAAGGCAAGATTAGGGTTTTTGATTGAAATGTATCGTATTTTTAATCAAAACCCTAGACTTATGTGTAATGCCTCCTATTTTTGAATAAAAATAATAATTGTATGTTTTCTTTTCAGAAAATCTCTTATGTTTCAGTTTAAACCCAAATCCTATGTTTTCTATTTTCTAGTCTACTACTTTTTGAATTAAAATCATGATCCTATGATTTTTATAGTAATGTCTCCTATTTTCAATGGAAAACACTAATCTTATATCGGAATGTCTCACTATTTTTAACCAAAAACCTAATACAATGTTTTTCTTTTGGGAATGTTTGTAATCAAAACCCAAATCATATGTTTTCTTTTCTACAATGGCTCCTATTTTTTTAAATCAAAACAATAATCGTATGTTTTCATAATGTCTCATATATTTTAACCAAAACCCTAATCCTATGTTTTCTTTCGGAAATGTCTCCATACTTTTCTATTTTTAATCAAAAGCAAAAACACTCATGTTTTTCTTATAGTAATGTTTTTGATTGAAAATCTAAGATTATGGCTTTTGATTGGAATGTAAATATATTTTTAATCAAAACCCAATTCTTATGTCGAATGTAGTCATATTTTTGAATAAAAAAATCACAATCAATGTTTTTCTCTTTGTATATCTCCTATCTTTCGAGTCAAAAACAGAATCCTATGTTTTTCAATTTTTAGTGTCTACTATTTTTTAAATTAAAAACCATAATCCCTGTGTTTTCTTATAGTAATGTATCCTACTTTTCAATCAAAACACTAATCCGATATTTTTTTTTGAATGTCTACTGTTTTTGAATAAAAACTCTAATCCAATGTGTTGTTCTAGGAATGTTTACTATTTTCTTTTCTCACAATCCTAATTCAATGTTTTCTTTTGGGAATGCATCCTATTTTTGAATCAAAACCATATGTAGGAATACCTCCTATATCAAAACAATAATCATATGTTTTCTTTTGGTAATGTATCAAATTTTTTAATCAAAACCCTAATCATAAGTGTTTTTGGAATTTCTCCTATTTTTCAATCAAAACCCTAATCATATGTTTTCTTTTCGGAATGTCCACTATTTCTAAGCCAAAATCCTAATCCCATGTTTTCTTCTCGAAATGTCCCGTTTTCAGTTTTTAATCATAACCCTGGTATCATGTTTGATAAGTGCTTGTGTATTAGTATTATGAAGTATTCTTTTCTTACGATGAGCATTATGTTTCTCAGATTTTATCCCTAATACATGTGTATTTGTGTTCTTTTGTGCACGTAAGGTTGTGTAGACAAATATAGAAGAAAGAAGCCAAAGTAGATTGTAAGTGCACTTAGTTGATGAAATCTTGGAGTGAACAAACGTGAAGACACAAGTTGTGCTCAAAGACATGCGAGTCTGTGCCAACCTCCGTGGTGTTCAAGGAAATATGCAAATTGGAGGGGCACAAAGGCCATCACACTCGTGTATTCTGACTTGTGCAAAGCTAGCAAGATTGTTGTTAAATGTGCTTTTGTTTAAAGATGCAATGCAATCTATAGTGTAGACGTGTACCTGTTTATGTTGTCTCTATGAAGAGTGTGGATTCGGGAGTATTTTGGCGGAGTACTGCAGTAGACACTGTAACAGGCACTGGTGCAAATCACTGTACCAATTTACTATGGTTGTTACTATTTACAGGCGGCAGAAAATCGATTTCCTGGAGATTCACAAGGACATGTGAAAATTCCACACGCCCTTGTGGATGCCCGATTTCAGCCCTATTTAAATCACAATTTCAGTCCGATTTAAGGGTCCTTCTTTCCATCTTTTGGCTATCATTTCTCTACCATTGGAGCCGCTCGCGGCTAGGGTTTGGAGAGGCTTTGGCTAGGCTTTGGCTATTTTAGCTATTCAATATTTATTCTATTTTACACTTTCTTATTCTTCCAACATTCTGATTTGTTTTTCTTTCTTTCGTTGTAACTCCAAGTTATGACCCGAGGGAACTCTTCAATATTGGTTGAAGGTGATCCTGAACTTGAACGAACATTTCATACAAGGGGTAAAGAATTTATGCAAGAACAGACAAATTAAGCTGAGGTAGAAGGTGCAGGGTCAGATATAGCAGAACAGAATGGCCAGCAGAGGACACTATCTAATTATCCCAGACCATCAGTTCTTGGCACACAATCTAGCATTATGCGGCCACCGATCACTGATTAGAATTTTGAGCTTAAGCCAGCATTTATCCAAATGTTATAGCAGTAGGCACAATTTAATGGTTTGGCCGATGAGGATCAATCAATCACATAGAAAACTTCTTGGAAGTGTACAACATGCTCAAGATCAATGGTGTTACGGATGATGCTAACAAGTTGAGGGCCGTCCCGTTTTCCTTGAAAGAGAGAGAGAAGCAATGGCTACATTCATTACCTAAAGCATCTATCACTACATGGGAGGAGATGGTAGAAGCTTTTCTTGCCCGATATTTCCCTCTCAAAAAATTTACAAAGCTTAGGAATAAAATATCCTCTTTTGTGGAAACAGAATTGGAGTCTCTATTTGAGACATGGGATAGGTTCAAGGATCTCCTACGGAAATTTCCTCAACATGGGTTCCCCGAGTAGATGATCATTCATACTTTCTATAATTGGTTGAATCTGAGCACAAGATAGTTACTTGATGCTATTGTAAGAGGCACCTTAGGGAGCAAGACAACGGAAGAAGCCCAGCTTCTCATTGAAGCAATGGCTATGAAAAGTTATTAATAGAACACAAAAGACAGAAAGAAGGTAGCTTTACTTCATGAGATTGACGCAGTTACTTCATCGGCGGCCCAAGTGGAGTCTTTGAGCAAGAAGTTAGACACTCTAACTTCTATTAGAGTGATGGGCGTGACTAGTTGCATAGGTTGTGCGGAAGGACATGCTACATCGGATTGCCCTATTTCTATTGGTGGTACATCCTCAGTAGAACAAGTGGACTTTATGGGTAATGCAATGAGAAACCAAGGCAATCTATATAGCAATACCTACAATTCAGGTTGGAGAAGCCACCCAAATCTTTCATGGAGTAATCAAGAGCAACAGAAGATAATGGCACCACCACGGTTTCCAATAACAATAACAAGCCCCGAATATGGAGAACCGAGTTTCAAGGTTGTAAAACCAGATGCCCGATCTAGAGAAGCTTTAACCAAGTTCATTCATTTATCGAGATATAAGATTTCAATCGGTTGAAGCCACACTTCGCAACGACACCAGCGTCATTGCACAATTTGGAGAGTCAAGTGGGGAAAATTGCAAAAATCATTATCGGAGAGACCTCAAGGAAGCTTGCCCAATAACACGAAACTAATCGGAGAGAACATGTGAATGGGATCACTTTGAGAAGTCATCATGAGATTGAGGGGTAGGCTTCTAAGCGAGAAGACCAATCGTTTGAAAGCATCCGAGATTGTGGAGGTTGAGGAGAGAGCCAATTAAGAGAAGAAGTTGGTATCCCCACCTTACAAGCCAAGAATTTCTTATCCTTCATGATTGAAGAATGACCAAAATAATGAACAATATAAGTAGTTCTTGGGCCTATTCAAGTAGTTGCACATCAATATCCCATTTGTGGAGGATTGTCTCAAATGCTTCGCTATGCAAAGTTTCTCAAAGACCTCTTAACCAACAAGAGGAAGTTGGAGGAGACTGCATCTGTGATCCTAGATGCTTCATGTTCGGTGGTGTTACAAAAGAATTTGCCGAACTAGAAGAAGTACCACAGAAGCTTCACATTCCGTGCAAACGTCATTCCTTATACATTCTTCCAAAAGTTAGGATTGGGAGAGCCTAGGCCCACTCGGATGACATTACAATTGGCAGACCAAACAGTTAGACATCCGAGGGGCATCATTGAAGATGTACTTGTGAAGGTTAACAAGTACATATTTCCTATGCACTTTGTAGTGTTGGATGTTGATGAGGATATTGATGTCCCGCTGATACTTAGGAGGCCATTCTTGCACACTTCTAAGGCTCTCATTGACATGTATGGCGGGGAGTTAACTTGACGAGTTGGGGATGACAAGCTTACAGATTGCCTCGCCGAAGCCATGAGTCATTCTAGACTTTGATGATACTCTTTACTTTCTTGACACTATTTATGAACTAATAGATGAATATATGCAGGAAATGATGCATCCAGACCCATATGAAAGGGTGCTAGACCAAGAAGTGGAGAATGAAGAAGTCATGATGCTTGGTCTAGAGGATAAGGTGCAACCTATCTCGGGGATCATGAAGAAGATGCTCCAGAAGATGAAGCGTGCAAGGAGACACCACAAGAAATGCCCTAAGGCTAATGAGGATGAGCAAGAATGGAGTAAGGGTGACAAACCCTTGTGCGGTAACAAACTTGATAACTCCCCTTCTACGTTCAAAAGACTATGTTCATCATGATTACAATTCATGGGTAAGAGGGAAACCTTTATCTATGAGCCCCCATGAGCTAAGGTCAGGTACGTCAAGCTAAGTGACGTTGAACAAGTGCTTCTTGGGAGATAACCCAAGTCTTCACTCGCTTTTTCTAGGTATTAGATAGTGTTTGCATAAATAAGAGCTTGAGTGTTGGTGTCTTGATCTTTTTACATCCTATTGATGCAATTTTTCTTGTGGATTATTGGTGTTATCATGTTCTTAATTGTGTGTGGCGAATTTTTCTTGGTCGTTCGAGCGCTTTTTCATGATTCTCTGGTTACTTTCCCATAATATAGGCAGTCTCTGTATCTGTATAAGTGTGCAAAAATTTTTTATATGGTCTGTAATTTTTTCTAAGTCTACTAGAGAAAACACATGGCCGCGTGGAAATTTCCACATGGGCATGTGTTTCTTTATAGATGTTTAGAGCTTTATCTTGAGAAGACACAGGGGCATGTGTCTACCCCTATATCTGACCCTTTAAACTGCACACGGGCATGGGGAATCTCCACACGCCGGTATGAAATTGTAGAGAAAATCCCCTCCATCGTGAGAAGATACAGGGATGTGCGAATGCCCCTATGAAGGGCCTTGTGAAGGTCCACGACCATGTGGAATTTTCACACAAGCGTGTGAAACACTTAGAGATATTCTCATGTGGACAAAGGAACCACAGGGCCGTGTGGGTGCCCCTGTGGGTCGGGTATACGGGCGTGGGTAATTTCCAAACCGTGTGTGGATGCGTTCAGAGTCAAAGAGTACTATCCCGAGAGCACCCAAGGGTGTGTGTCTCTACCCCTGTGAAGCTCCCCTGTGGAGTCACAGAGGCGTGGATAATTTCCACACGCCCGTATGGATGTACACAATTCAAAAGGATGCGATTTCTCTTTATAAATCTTGTTTCGTCTTTTTCATTTTTCACACTCCCAAACACTTTGAGAACACATCCTTGCACTCTCCTAGCCTTTCACCGTCGTTTTAGAGAGATTTGACTCGAGTTTTCCGGCCGATTTTCAAGGTTTTTTTATCTTCATCTTGTTAGTAAACACTTATTCTCTCTTTTATTCATCATACTTGATTTTTATTCAATTAAAAACTGTTGAATGTGCTTTGTTTTTGATGTTTAAATGATGAATGTATGTTTTAGAAAGCATTTTAGAATGAATTTATGATGTATTTTTGTAGCGTATCACATAGTGGCTCTGCGGGTTTCACGCCTCGCGGAACCACACGCAGGCGTGGAATTTCCACAAGACCTTGTGGATTTCTACATAATTGTTATTTTGAATGAATTTGATCGATTTATTTTCAATTCTTGCAGATATGGCCGCAAAACATAGAAAATGGCCAGCAAACATCCACGCGAGCCCTCACCTGATCTGGAACAGATGGAGTTTGCGATACTCGAGCACCAGGCTAAGTTTGAGTGACTATTGAAACTCAAGTTTGGACAAACTCGATTCCCGGACTTGAGTGCACTTAGAGAGGTTTAGGTCACAGATGATATGGCCGATGAGGTTGACAAGCTGTTGTCAGTGGGTAGCTGGAGGAGATTACTGTCTATTCGCCCGCCAGCTATCCATATGTTGACACTGGAGGTATTATCGTCATTCGAGTTTGACCGGTCTTACAGTAGTTTCGATAGCGTTAACGTGATATAGTTTAAAGCATTTGAATATCACTATAGTATGAGCGTCACACAGTTCTTGATTCGGTTGTGGTTATACGACGAGGACTTTACTACCATAGAGGAGTATGACCTGCTTCCTACAGATTACCCAGGTAGCTTGACTCCTCAGCGCTTGTATCGAGTATTATGCAGCCATAGTCAGTATGAGCTAGGGGTGTCAAAGGCTACTTGTCTATCTCGGCCAAGCTACAGATACATTCAAGCCATCCTAAGCAGATCAGTGAATGGCCACGGCGATAGTTCAGGTGTTCAGAGTCGATAGGAGCTTCTCTACTTGTATTCCATGGTATAGAGCCATCCGATTCATCTTGGCCACATACTAGCAGAATTCCTGAGGTATCAGGGTCAATATGCCAGGATTAGAGTGCTTTTCTCTGGTTCCTATATTACTAGACTCATCATGGGGATGGGTCTGTGGGACGCTATTAGAGGGCCGAGAAGATGATCGTACCTACCTCCTGGGTATAGAGACACTGAGATAGATGGGTACGTTACAGAGATAGCCGAGGGAGGAGATGATGTTGCAGAGTGTTCCCAGCCGGCGCAGGAGCCCCAGCCTGAGCAAATAGAGACCGAGAAGCCCCCTGCTGCATAGGAGACACCTCTAGTGTGCCTGTTTTATATGTCTCGAGCCAATGATCATTATGAGAGGCTCAAGAGTATTATAGGGGTGCTTCGGACTTAGATTGCTGAGGTTCGCGCTACACAGGCCACGAACCACAAGGAGGTCATGACGCGTCTCAACATTTTACAACTGATTCTTGAGGGAGACGCGACATCTCCATTTGTTATGCGACCGAGGACTCCTCAGGCATCCCCAGCACCAGTTGATCCAACAGCACTTACTACTTCACTAGCAGCTGTAGGGGAGCTCGAACACGACACCGATGCTTGATGCGTCTTAACTTTTCTTTGTTCTTATTTTTTGTATTTCATTTTCCGTATTGTATTTTGGACTTGTACTACTCAGAAATGATCTTCATTCTGAGTTTATCTTTTTTTTTCATTATCTCGAGTTGTATTTCATTGCTTTATCTTTATATACTCTTGTTCGATTTTGTTTTTGTTGAGCTTTACTGAATCCCCCTTGTGTATACATGTAGATGGTCTTGTGAGTATGGAATTTGAGGACTAGCCATAGACACGGTCAATGTGACTTTCACATGGCCGTGTGTGCTCCACAACCCATTGGAACTCAGCTCTCAAGTAATATAGGTCCATCAAATGTACTATTAGGAGTTCAGGGGAGTATTGTTTCAGTTGTCCACCTTCACATATAATCTTGAATGTTATACTCTTTATTGTGCTTGCAAAATTTATTTCTATATGTGAGAACATATTGTTTACTTGGTAGCTTTGTTAGAATTGAAACATGAACTGGGATCGATCTTGGATGTTCCTCCTTATCAAGATACGGGCTCAAGTTTCATGGAAGAAAAACCAAACCACAAGGCAGGCACATTCTGCTCTTTATTGAATGATGTAGACAAACCCTTATATGAAGTTTATGCCAAGTACTCAAAGTTATCAGCTTTATCACAACTACTAAATTTAAAATCTGATTTTTAACACGAGTGAAGCATGGTTTGATAGTCTTATGGTGATGATTAAGAATATGCAACCACAAGATGAATGCTTGCCTAATAACTTCTATTGAACAAAGAAGAAGATAAAAAGTCTAGGTATGGGCTATGAGCAGATAGATGTTTGTCAAAACAATTGCATGTTGTTTTACAAAGAGGCTGCTAAACTTGACCACTAAGCTATGTGTGGGCATCCATAGTATAAGATTAGACAGTTGGGGAAATCAAGAAAGGGGGGAAAAAGCGAATTCCTTGCAACATTTTATGCTATTTCCCACTTATACCGAGACTTCAGAGGCTCTACATGTCTGCAAAGACAGCTGAAAACATGATATGGCATATGACTAATAAAAGCATTGATGGAGTTCTTAGGTATCCAGTTGATGGGGAGGCATGGTAGCACTTTAATCAAATGTACATATCTTTTGCACAAGAATCCCACAATGTGAGACTTCGGTTATGTGCAGATGGTTTTAGTCCTTTTGGACCTGCAACAAAACCATATTCTATTTGGCCGGTAATGCTTATTGTTTACAATTTGCCACCTTGGATGTGCATGATTCAATCATATATATTTCTTAATATGGTTATTCCAGGGAAAAATAAGTCCAGGACAAAACATTGATGTGTTCTTGCGGACTTTGATAGATGAATTGAAATAATTATGGAATAATGGTATCCTAACATATGATGCTTTTAAGAAACAAAAGTTCACAATGAGAGCATCATTGTAATGGACAATTAATGATTTCCCGGCTTATGGCATGTTGTCTGGTTGGAGTACTCACAGAAATTTATCATGCCCCTTTTGAATGGGCCATATTAACTCCTCAGGTTGTTTCATGGGAGGAAGCCATGCTTTTTCTTTTGACATTGCCAATTTTTACGAAAAGATCATCCTTTTAGGAGGCAAAAATATAATTTTTCTGGATATTACATGGGGTATTAAATGCAATGAAGATAAGCTTATGGGGTTTAGAGAAAGTTATAATTGGGTGAGGAAAAGTATATTTTGCGAGTTACCTTTCTAGCACACAAATCTTATACACCATAATTTAGATGTGATACATATTGAAAGAAATGTCTTTGAGAATGTGTTTAATATGATAATGGATATAAAGGGAAAAACAAAAGACAACATAAAAGCTCATAAGGACTTGCCAATGTATTGCACTAGCAAAGAATTAAAATTGGTAGAAACTAATGGTCATATTTACATCTCACAAGCCTAGTTCACTTTGGAGCAAAGAAGATAGGAAATGTGTTTGCACATGGGTGAAACAGTTAAAACTTCCTGATGGTTTTGTATCAAATATATCTCAGTGTGTTAATGAAGATGAATACATGTTTTATGGGTTGAAAAGTCATGACTGTCATGTCTTAATGCAATGTTTACTGCCAATTGTCATACGTGATATGGTGACCAACTTTGTATATGATGCAATCACTGAATTGTCACATTTAGGACCGGTGCAATATCGTTGGATTTAACCGTTTGAAAGTTAGTATTCCGTTGCATTTTCTATTCTAATATTTTACATTTTAACCTAAACTTTATAGTTCCTTAATTTTATGATGTTTAAGTTTTTTCCTCATTTAAAAAAATGTGAAAAATCAAGCATGTGTGGAAAGATCTATATGCGAGGCATATATCATACAAGAAATTTCATCATTTTGTTTGATGTAATTTGAATCTACTGTGGAAACAAGATTAAATAATGCACCTCGCAATGACGATGGTGGAAACGCAGAATGTGTAGGACGCCTTTCAATTTTCTCTCATCCTGGTCAACCTTTGAAGCCAATGAATAAGGCTAGATTTCTAGAAGACAAAGAACATTATGCTGCAAAGCTATATGTACTTATGAATTGTAAGGAGATATATCCATATGTTGAGTAAGTATTGTTTTGTAACTACTATTTATCGAGCAAAATACAAATTTAAACTTAATCAACATCACTAACTTTATTTTCTTACATATAGGATGTTCGATGAAATGATAAAAAAGAATGTGTGAATATATCTGACAAGAAACTAAAGAAATTACAAGATACAAGTTTTCCAAAATGGTTTAGACAATTTGTAAGTTTTGTTAAAAAATATGGTTGTATCACTAGTGAATGAGTATATTTGTGACAAATTATTGATCTATGTCTTGCACATTTAGGTGGCTAAACATAAAGATGAAATTGATCCTCGTGTTGTCGAAATGTCGTATGGTCCTGGATGAATTGCTCAATGTTACAAAGGTTGTTTATAAACGGTTTCAAGTTCCACACCTAAGACTACGGGAATAACCGCAATACAAAAAATAGTGGAGTTTGCATGAAAGGAAGTTCTTACAATGATCATGAGAGAGATTTTTATGGTGTCTTGGAGGATATTATACAATTAGAGTATTTTGGTGTTGTAAACAAAATTATACTTTTAAATGTCATTGGTTTGATATAAGAAAGGGGTTAAGGTTGATCCTCGTCATGGTCATGTTGAAAGTAAACACAAATAAGCAATTCTTAGCAATGAACCATTTGTTTTAGCCTATCAAGATCACCAAGTTTGTTATATTCCCTATCCCTCTAGTAAGAGAGATCGCCGTGATTGGTGGGTCATTTTAAAAACAAAGGCAAGGAGTACATTTTATGTTTCTACAAGGAAGACTCATGAAGATAGTACAGCTGATTTAGTTGATGACATTTATCAAGAATATGAACTATGCATTTCTACATATGTTACTCCTTTAGAGGAGCTTGAAAACCCAATTGTCTCTTGCTAATGGTATATTTGAGGAGATAAATTCATTTGTTGAAGAACAACAACAAGTTGAAGATGAAGTTAATGAAGATGATGATGAAGATGAAGATGACAATGGTGATGAAGATAGGGACGATAAAAAAACAATGTGGGACGATGGAGATGATGGAGATGAATATGAAGATGACGAAGAAAAAATGATTTTCATTACTCCGATGATAATTAAGAGCTTTTAATATAGTACTTGTCAAGGACATATATTTTTCTATCTAGACTCATCTATGGTCATTTATATAATTTACTTATTTTTTTCATGAAAAAAATTGTTAATCTCTCCATTTATTTGATGAACAAAAATTTATCATGCCTATGAAATGTTTTTTTCTTTTTAGTTCATTTTAAGTTTTTTTCACTAATGTACTCACTCAATATATGTTTGCAATTTGTATAACGTAGTCACTAGCTTATAGGCTAAATGTATATATTTTTTGTTGTTCACGAATATTGTTTAATTTTGGTGTGTATGTTTTGGTTATTATGATCATCACTAATGTATGTATTTTTATTGTTCATGAATATTGTTTAGTTTTTGTGTGTATGTTTTGGTTATTATGGTAGACACTAATGTATCATCAATATGAATATTGTTTAATTTTTGTATTAATATGTAGCTAAAGATTTTCAATTTTAATTGGTCTTAACAATTAATGTTTTTTTGCAATAGTGCTACAATGGTTAGACTAAAAGATTACAAGACAAAAAATAAAGGTAAAGGTCCAGTAATTGAAACAAGCAATAATCGTTTATGAGTGCATTTCATATCATATTCACTGACCCTCTTTCCATTCATTTATTTGTTTCATGCGCATAAACCAGGGGTTCAAAGTGAATTGGAGTGAATTCAGGGAGTAACTGAGCAGAAGAATTAAGTTTCTGCTAAGTTTCATAACAAACACAGGTATCTCACAACCATGCGTTGTCCCCCTTAATACCCCAGCTTGGAGATGAACAAGTAAGTATTCAAGTATGATCATCCCCTCAGACCAGACACGGTCTCTGCATGACCATGCGCGTTCTCTTGAAAATCTCAGCCTGAAGATAGTTTCTTCTAAACAAGGCTACAAGATCTGGAAGCTCTTTTCATCTTTGTTCTGGGATTCTTTTCTCCACCGCGAGGACTAGGATGAGATCGAAGATCAGGCTTCACCATGCCATCTAGGGAGATCAAAGGCGAGTTGGAGGCATAGGAGAAGTGGGGTTAGCACCAAGGAAGATCACTTTGCTTAGGAAGGGGAGAATCATGTCTTCTTTTTCTAGATTTTCAATTGTTTCTTTCTTGTTGTACTCATCCATGAGGCGCTAATCGTCCACAATGCCCCGGGGTGTTAAATTACAATGTTTTGTATGCTTTGACTAATTTTTTTTTTATGTCTACAGAGTTCTTTGGATCCTAGTGTTAAATCTTGTCTTATATAGCTTGAAGCGTTTGATTTGCACAAATTCTTTAGTAAATTTGGTGTATGGATGACCATAGTTGTGATTGCTTAATGTGATTGCAAAATCTACATATTTGAAATGCATAATTACCCTACAAAACCAAGGTTTGTTTATTTGAGAACCATAGATGCAACCATGATTTAAAGCACACACTGGAACCTCGTGGATGTACCGGTAGACATTAGAAATAATTCAAAGCATACTATAACTTGTAGGGATCACCTTGGGGCATTGCTCTCTTATTGTCGAATACTCAACCCTAGTTTACCTGTTCCTTTCCTCTATTCTTTTTTTAGTTTTTTTGTTATGTTCTTATGTAAAACCAACCCAATCTATGTTTAACTAGAGATCAAAGAAAAACCGAGTACTTTGAGTTTTTAGTCCCTGTAGTTCAACAACTCTATCCCTCACGAGTACCGCTTAACTTCTTGCTTGCAATCCGTATACTTGTGTTGAGCACATTAAGTTTTTGGCGCCATTGCTGGGGATTGGCAACTTTTAGGAAATTTTGGAATCTAGTGATCTTGTTTGTTCATATCACTCTTTTTCTTGTGAACAAATGTCTTTTTCCCTTTGTTCTTAATCATTCTTGTTGGTTTTGTTTTTCGTTTAATCATTTTATTCTCTCAAAGCTTACTTTGACCTGTCTTTTTCATGTACCCACCTTTGTCCCTCATGGAAGAATTATTAACCACCTTGAGAAACCACCCTTTGTTCACTCAATTGTCAAGAGGATCACCAAAAAGATTAAATTGGTTGAGATGCTGCAAAAGCACAAGGCAGCCATCACTTGGAGTATCTCTGACATCAAAGGAATTAATCCATCTTTTTGCACACATTAAATTATGATGGAGGATAACAACAAACCCAAGGTTCAACCTCAGAGGAGATTGAACCCAAACATAATCGAGGTAGTAATGAAGGAAGTAAAGAAACTTCTAGATGTTGGGATAATTTATCTAATTTCAGACAGTCCTTGGGTAAGTCAAGTCAAAGTGGTGCCTAAAAAGGGGGGATGACAGTGGTTTCAAATGAGCACAATGAATTGCTCCCTACATGTATAGTGACTGGGTGGTGAGCCTGCATTGATTACCGGAAGCTAAATGATGCAACTCGCAAAGATCATTTTCCCTTACCGTTTATTGATCAAATGTAGGAATGGTTGGCACGTCACAATTATAACTGTTTTCTGGATGGAATATCTAGGTATATGCAAATTCCCACGGCACCTGAAGATCAAGAAAAAACAACTGTAACTTGCCCTTATGGTACCTTCATTTACAGAAGAATGCTATTTGGCTTGTGAAATGCCCCAGCAACATTTTAGAGATGTATGATGTCAATTTTTGATAAGTTTATTAAAGACTTTACGGAAGTTTTCATTGATGACTTCTCGGTGTTCAGAGATTCTTTTGAAGGATGTTTGAAAAATCTTGAGTGCGTCCTTAAAAGGTGTGAAGAGACAAATCTAGTGCTGAATTGGGAGAAATATCATTTCATGGTATAATATGGATTTCTGCTTGGACACAAAATTTTAGGTGAGGGAATTGATGTAGACATGGCCAAGCTCGACACAATTAAGAAACTTCCCCCACCTAAGTTCGTAAAAGATGTGTGTAGCTTCCTTGGTCATGTGGGCTTCTATCAGAGGTTTATTCAAGACTTCTAAATATTTTCTAAGCCTATGATGAAACTCTTGGAAAAGGTCACACCATTTATGTTTAACTAGAAATGCCTCACTGCTTTCCAAACTCTAAAAGAAATGTTAGTCAGAGCACCGATTGTGAAGGTTCTGGAGTGGGATTGTTCCTTCGAACTCATGTGTGATGCAAGTGATTGGGCAGTTGGGGTGGTTCTAGGTCAAAGACACAACAAATAATTCCATCCAATTTACTATGATTGTGAAACTTTAATGCCAGCTCAGGGGAACTACACTACTACTGAAAAGGAATTGTTGCCTTTCATCAACGCTTTCAATAACTTTAGGTCCTACCTAGTGTTTTCCAAGGTCATAGTGTATACAGATCATGCAGCAAGATGATACCTTCTTGCCAAGACTGATGCGAAACCTCATTTGATTATATGGATACTCCTCTTACAAGAATTTGATGTGGAGATTTGGGACAAGAAAGGGTCAGAGAACTTGGTGGCCGACCACCTATCATGCCTGACACATATAGATGGAAACATTAGCAGTCACCAAAGAATCAATGATGTTTTTCCTGAAGAACATCTCTATTTAGTCCAAAAGAAACCTACTCAAAATGACAAACACCCTTGGTTTGCTGATATTTCCAACAACTTCGTGGGGTGAATTATTCCATCATAGTTCTCGTACCAACAACAAAAAAAAAAATCCTATCCGATGTCCACTATTATTTTTGGGAAGACCCTTTCTTGTACAAACTGTGTGCTGACCTAGTAGTCAGCCATTGTGTTTCACATGTGGAGGGATGGAAAATCCTGGAACACAGTCATGCAGGAATAGTGGGAGGTTAGTACAGTGCAAACCGCATAGCTGAGTAGGTTTTGGAGGCCAGTTTCTTTTGGCTGATACTATTTCTGGATGCTCAAAAATTTGTCGGATCATGTGATTAATGCCAGAGGAGTGGGAACCTTTCCAAACTTGATGAAATGAAACAAAGCCCTATGTAATAGTGTAAACTATTCGATGTGTGGAGGATTGATTTCATGGGACCTTTCCCAAACTCAAATGGAAACAAATATGTGCTAGTAGCGATGGACGATGTGTCTAAGTGGGTAGAGGCAAAGGCTCTTTCTTCAAATGATGCAAGAGTGGTACTCAAATTCTGAAAAACATATTCTCCCAGTTCGGTACCCCCAGAGCAATTATCAATGATCAGGGGACACACTTTTGCAACACTCAGTTTAAAAGGTAATAAAGAAGTATGGTGTCAACCACCGTATTGCCACCACTTATCACCCCCAAAATGAGTGGTCAAGTTGAAGTCACAAACCGGAAATAATGAGAATTATGGAAAAACGTTCATCATAATAGGAGTGATTGGTCGAGCGGTTGGTGACGCTCTTTTGGGCCCTCTGAATAGCATATAAAAACTTCTACAGGGCACACACCACATCGGTTGGTTTACATCGGTTGGTTTACTATTTTTGAATCAAAACCCTAATCTTATGTTTTCTTTTCGTAATACATCCTATTTTTGAATCAAAACCCTAACCCTATATTTTCTTTTCGAAATGTGCCCTATTTTTCAATTATGAATCAAAATCCTAACCCTTTGATTTCATTTCGGATTGTCTCATTTTTTTTAATCAAAACTCTAATCCTATCCTTTGTTTTTAGGAATATACGCTAATTGTTAATCAAAACTCTTATATAATGTCCCGAATGTCTCATATTTTTCAATCAAAGCGCTAATCCTATGTTTTTTCATGAGTGCCTCCCTGTTTGTCAATCAAAACACTAATCCTATGTTCTCTTTCCAAAATGCCTACTATTTTTGAATCAAAACCCTAATTCTATGTTTTCTGTTGGAAATGTCCCCTATTTTTTAATCGAAACACTAATCCTATGTTTTCTTATACTAATGTCTCCTATTTTTCAATCAAAACTCTAATCTTATATTTTCATTTCAAACTGTCTCATATTTTTCAATCAAAACACTAATCTTATGTTTTCTTTTGGAAATGTCTGCTATTCTTCAATCAAAAACCTCATCCTTTGTTTTCTTTCAGAATGTCTACTATTTTTCTAAAAACAAAACACTAATCCCATGTTTTTGTTTTCAGAATGTCTCCCATATTTTAATGAAAACTATAATCCTTAGTTTTTTTTATAATAGAAAAACTGAATAGTATTTTGATTGAAAGATAGACGACATTCCCAAAAAAAAACATAGGATTTGGGTTTTTGATTATAAAAATAGAAGACATTAATATAAGAAAAATAGGATTAGGGTTTTTGATTCAGAATAGTAGACATGCTTAAAAAGAAAAACATAGAAATTAGGGATTTTTAATTGTAAAATAGGAGACATTATTTTAGAAAAACATAGGATTAGAGTTTTGATTAAAAAATAATAGATATTCTGAAAAGAAAACATAGGATTAGGGTTTTTATTGAAATATGAGAACATTCCAAAAAGAAAAACATACGATTAGGAGTTTTCATTCCAAAAATAGTGAGACATTCTAAAAATAAAACTATCTGATTTGGGTTTTGATTGAAAAATAGAGTTACGATTAAAACAAAGGATTAGGGTTTTTGATTAAAAAACATAGACATTCCAAAAATAGAAGAAAGGATTAGGTTTTTTATTGGAAACTGAAAAATAGTAGACATTCCGAAAAGAAAACATGGTATTAGGTTTTTGATTTAAGAATCTTAGACATTTCACATAAGACTATGGTTTTTGATTGAAACTTAGGATATATTACTATAAGAAAAAACATAGGATTAGGGTTTTGATTTAAAACTTAAAAATAAGGGACATTTCCAACAGAAAACATTGGTTAGAGTTTTTGATTAAAAGCGAGTAAATGGGAGACATTAAGAAAAAGAGAAAACATGTCGATAAATGGGATTTTCATTAAAGGTAAGAGAACATTCGAAAAAGAGCGAATTAGTGTTTTGATTGAAGAATAGGAGACATTGCTAAAGAAAACATGGGGTAAAGATTATGATTTTTATTTAAAAATAGGAGGCATTGCGAAAAGATAACATAGGATTAGGGTTTAAATTCAAAAATAGTAGACAATACGAAAACAAAAAATAAGAATAGGGTTTCGATTTAAATATAGTAGACATTTCCAAAAGAAAACTGAGGATCAGGATTTTGATTCAAAAATAGGAGACCTTAAAAAGTAGCAAACATTTCTGAAAGAAAATATAAGATTAGGGTTTTCATTCAAAACTAGGAGAAATTCTGAAAATAAAACATAGGATTAGGATTTTTATTCAAAAACAGGAGACATTGTGAAAAGAAAACAAGCGATCAGGTTTTTGACTAAAATTTAGTGGCCATTACTAAAAGGAAATATAATGATATGGTTTTGACTTAAAAATAGGAAACATTACTATAAGAAAACATAGAATTAATGTTTTGAATGAAAAATATGAGACATTACTATAAGAAAACACCGGATTGAGTGTTTTTGAAAATAGTAGACGATACGAAAAGAAAACATAATAATAGAGCTTTGATTGAAAAATATGAGACATTTAGAAAAGAAAACATAGATTATGGATTTTGATTACTGTTAAAGCAGACATTCAAAAATAAAACATAAGATTAGAGTTTTTAGATTAAAATATAGGAGGCATTCCAAAAAGGAAAAACTTAGGACTAGTGTTTTTATTAAAAATATGAGACATTAGGTGAAGAAAACTTATCTGATTATTATTTTGATTAAAAAATAGTAGACATTTACAAAACAAAAAAATAATGGGGTTTTGATTTCAAACATAGTGAACATTCCCAAAAAAAACATAAGATGGGGGCTTTGATTCGAGAATTATTAAAATAGGGAGACATTAATGAAAGAAAACATGAGATTTAGTTTTTGTTTGCAAAATAGTTGACATTCCAAAAAGAAAATATAGGATTAGGTTTTTGACTCAAAACCAATAAATATAAATACATTGAAAAACGTAAATTTGCTTTTGATTCAAAAATGATTGGCGTTCCCAAAAGAAAACATAGGATGGGGTTTTATTCTAAAATAGAACCATTAGAAAGATAACATAGGATTCGGATTACGATTGAAGATGAGAACGATTTAGGCATTTAAAAAGTAAACATAGGATTAAGTTTTGATTGAAAATATGAGACATTACAAAGAAGAAAACATGGTCTTAGGTTTTGGGTTGAAGAAAATATTGGGCATTCAAAAAAAATGAAGTTAGGGTTTGCTTTGAAAATATTGAATATTCTAGCAGAAAACATAGTATTAGGATTTTTGATTGAAAAATAGGAGGCATTATGAAAGAAAACATGTTATTACTGTACATTTAAAAAATAATAGTAGACATTAAGAAAAAACAAAACATAGGATTCGTGTTTGATTGAAGCTATAGGAGACATTATAGAAAGGAAGAGCATGAGTTTGGCTTTTGATTAAAATTAGCATACAATACTAAATCCATATTTTCATTCGAAACATAAAATTAGGGTTTTGATTAAAAAAAATGTGACACTCCAAAAAAAGACATAGGATTTGAGTTTCGATTGGAAAATGTGAGACATTCCACTCACGATAAGGATTTTGATTCAAAATATGAAAAATATGAGACATTCGGAGAAAAAGACAAGTTTAGAGCTTTTGGTTATAGAGACATTGAAAAGAATACATACAATTATTGTTATGATTCAAAACTATGAGACATTCCCATATAACATTAGGATTTTGATTAAACAAAAGTAGGCATTCTTAAAAGAAAACATACGATTAGGATTTTTATTCAAAAATACGATGCATTAGTAAGAGGAAACATAGAATTTAGTTTTTTATTGAAAAATATGAGACATTTACAAAAGAAAACATAGAATTAAGGTTTTGATTAAAAATATATGAACATTACTACAAAGAGGTTAGAGTTTTAATTAAAAACTATATGGGATATTTCAAAAAGTAAACATATGATTAGGGTCTTTGATTCAAAAATACACACACATTTCGAAAAGAAAACATAAGAATTATGTTTTTGATTTATAAGAGGCATTCAGAAAAGCATATGGATTAGTATTTAGTTTCATCGTGAACATTGTACAAAAGAAAACATAAGATTAGAGTTTTGATTGAAAAATAGAAGTCACATAAATTCTTGTTTTGATTAAAAGATAGGATTAATAATGTTTCTTTTTCAATGTCTCCTTTTTCCCAAAAATTATGTGCCCGTTTACAGAAAACATAAGATTAGAATTATGGTTTTGATTGAAAAATAGGATAAATTACTATAAGAAAATAAAGGATTAGAGTTTTCATGAAAAATTGCAGACATTCCAGAAAGAAAACATAGAATTAAGCTTTTGATTGAAAAATATAATATATTTCAAAAAGAAAACACATGATTAGAATTTTGAATGAAAAGTAGGACACATTACTATAAGAAAATAGGTGATTGGCGTCTGGATTCAAAAAATAATAAACATTTTGAAAAAAAAACATAGGATTTCGGTTTGATTAAAAATATGAAAGAAAAAGATAGGATTAAAGCTTATTGAAAAATAGGAGATATTACAATAAAGAAAACATAGGATTGAGTTTTGATTCTAAAAATAGTGAACATTCGAAAAGATTATTAGGGTTTTGATTAAAAATATCAGACATTACAATAAGAAAACAAGGATTATGGTTTGTTTTCAAAAAATAGTAGACATTCTACAATGAAAAGAAAATATTAGATATTTGATTAAAAAATAGGAGATATTTCGCAAAGAAAACATAGGTTAAGGTTTTCATTTAAAATTGAGAAATGAGAGACATTAACAAAAGAAAACATAAAATTTAGGTTTTGGTTGAAAGATAAGAGATGATACAAAAGGAAACACAATATTAGGGGTTTTGATTCAAAATATGAGACATTCAGGCATACAGTTATTTTTGATTAGGCGAAATTTTCAAAAAGAAAACATCGGTTTCAAAAATAGCAGCCATTCACACTAGGATTAAGACATTTTAAAATCAAACCTAAACAAATCTTTACTATAATCAAACCCCTTCGTGTCTTTTTAATAATCTCTCATTTTTAATCAAACCCTAATCCCTACTTTTGTTCTAGGAATCTCTACTAATTTTTAATCAAAACCATATTCAATGTATTTTGAATGTCCAATATTTTCAACCAAAGCTCATCCTATGTTTTCCTTTCTTAGTGCGTCCTGTCCAGAATATCTTTCTATTTCTCAATTTTTAATCAAAACCTTAACCTCGTTTTCTGACGTAAAATCTCCGATTTTTCATTCGAAATAATCGCAGATGTGTTGAGTAGCGTCTCCCTCTTTATCCAATAATGTTATGTGAATATCTACTATGTTTGAATCAAAAACCTAATTCAAATAGGAGCCATTTCTGTTTTTGAATTAAAACTCTAATCCTATCTGTGTTTTTGAAAGGTCACCTATGGGTTTTAACCAAAGAGCTAGCACAGAGACATTTTTATTAAAATATAGTATTTTTTTATTCAAATATAGGTGCATTCCAAAAAGAAAATATATGATTAGGGATTTCAATTCAAAATAGTGGATATCTCAAAAATGAAAATATAGGATAGTTTTGATTGAAAAATTGAAGATAGTACTATAAGAAACAGAGGATTAGGGGTTTTGTTAAAATAAAATATGGCACATTTCTTAACATAACTATAGGATTAAGGTTTGATTCAAAATAAAATAGACATTCCAAAAATTAAACATAGGATTAGGGTTTTGATTAAAAAATATGAAACATTCCGAAAAGAAACCATAGAATTTGTGTTTTGATTGAAAAATAGGCTACATTACAAAAAGAAACATAGGATTAGTGTTTTGATTGGTGAATAGTAGACATTACCAAAACAAAACATCGGATTAGGTTTTGGAAGATAGAATTTGGATTTTGATTAAAATAATAGACATTTCGAAAATGAAATATTGATTCGGTTTTGATTAAAGATAGGAATAGTAATGTTTTCTTTGGAAACATCGATTCGAGGTTTTTATTAAAATACAGGAGACATTCCGTAAGGAAAACATAAGATTAAGATTTTCAGTAAAAAAAAAGGAGGCATTAAAAAAATTAGGATTAAGGTTTTGATTAAAACTAAAAAATAGTCAAAATTTCCAAAAATAAAATGTAGATTAGGTTTGATTAAAATAGCGTATATCTCTAAAACAAAGTATAGAATTAGGTTTTTATTAAAAGTAGGAGCCATTTCAAAAAGAAAACAAAGGATTAGGGTTATGATTGAAAAATATGAGACATTCTGAAAAGCAAACATAGGATAACTGGTTTGATTAAAAATATGAGATATTCCCAAAAGAAAACAAAAGTTTAGGTTTTTGATTTAAAAATAGGAGACATTACTATAGTAAAAAACTTCGGATTAGGCTTTTAAATGAAAAATAAAGACATTTCTAGTTTTTAATAGAAAAAGGATTAGGGTTTTGATTTTCAAAAATAGGAGCCATTTCAAACATTCATTCAGAATATCTCCTATATTTTTGAACAAAACATAGGATTAGGGTTTTCAATCCATGTGTTTGAATAAATAAAAGACAATAGTATTATTTTGAATGTGAAAAGAAACACGTGGATTATGGTTTTAATTTAAATATTGATGGCATTTTGAAAAGAAACATAGGATTAGGGTTCGATTGAAAATAGGAAGCTAATATTTGAAAACATAAGATTAGGCTTCTTGATTCAAAAGAAAAATATAATTAGAATGTCCGATACTTTGCATCAAAACGAATCGAAATGTGTCCTATTAATTAATCAAAGCCCTAATATGATGTTTTCTTTTCGGAATGTCTCCCATGTTTAAATCAAAACACTAACCTATTTTTTTTTTGTTTAACGTTCATTATTTGCATCAAACTAATCCTATGTTTTCTTTTCAACATATAACCTATCTTTCAATCAAAACCTGAATCCTATTTTTTTAAAAAAAAATGGAGACATTTCAAAAGAAAACTTTACTATCCATTATCTTTCAATAAACATGATCTCTATGTTTTCTTTTCGAATATCCCATATTTTCAATTAAAACCCTAATCCTTTCTTTAGCTGAATGTTTGCTATTTTGAACTAAACCCAATCCTATTTTTTATACTAATGTCTCATATTTTTTTCATCTTATGTTTTCGAATGTCTGCTATTTTAATCAGTAATAATCCTATGTTTTCAGATGTCTTATATTTTTAAGTCAAAACGCTAATCCTATTTTTCTTCGGAATGGTTTATTTTCAATCAAACCCTAATTATGTTTTTGGGAATGTCTTCTATTTAATCAAACCCAATCCTATGTTTTAGGAACGTTTGCTTGAAAACAGTGAGACTTTAGTGTTTCTGATGCTAAGATTTGTAGACATTCAGTGCCATATATGATTCTGATTTTAGACATTCAGATAACAGATGACTAGCTTTGATTCAAATAGTAAGCATTAGAAAATAAAACATAGGATTAGGTTTGAGTCATAGGACATATATTATTATAAGAAAACATGGTGTTCGATTTTCATTCAAAAACAAAGTAGATATTACAAAAGAAAATATTGGTTTAGGGACTTGGTTGAAAAATAAGAGGCGTCCCCGAAAGAAAAGCTGTCACGATTATGTCGTTTTGCCAGAAAAATATGCGACATTCCAAGCCCACTTTTCTAAAATATTAGGGTTTTCACTAAGAATTGCAGAACATTCCCAGTAAAAGATAGGGTTTGTGGGCAGTTCAAAGGCTAGAAGACATTCCCAGCAAAGATAGGATTTAGGGTTTTTGATTCAAAATTAAAAATAGGATACATTCCATAAAGAAAAATATATGATTAGTGTTTTGAGTTTCAAGAAATATCATACATTCGAAAAAGAAAATAAAGGATTAGGTTTTTCTCATTGCAAAATAGGAGACATCCCTAAAAAGAAAACTAAAGATTAGGATTTTGATTGAGAAAAATAGGAAACATTACAATAAGAAACCATACGATTAGGGTTTGATTCTAAGATAGTGGACATTTTGAAAAAGATAACATAGGGATTAGGGGTTTTGATTCAAATATAGTATACATTCCTAAAATAAAAATATAGGATTAAGGTTTTTGATTGAAAAAGAAGACATTATTCTAAGAAAACATAGGTTTGTATTTTTCAATGAAAATAGAGTAGACATTGCAAAATGATAATATAGGATTAGGGTTTTTGACTGAAAAATAAGATACATTTGAAATGAAAACATAGGATTCGGATTTTTCATTAAAAATATGAGACACAGCGAAAAGAAAAATAGGATTTGAGTTTTCATTACAAATAAGAAGACATTCACAAAATAAAAAAGTAGGATTTGAGTTTTCAATCAAGAAAAATGAGATATTTGGGATAAAGGATTATGGTTTTGATTCGAAAGCTGGAAAATAGGACACATTCGGAAGAAAACATAGGATTGAGTGTTTCGATTAAAAAAATAATGAGACATTCAGAAAAAGCGAGAAAGGATTAGATTTTTATTTGAAAATAGTAGACATTCCGAAAATTAAACATAGGTTAGGGTTTTGATATAAAATTGAGAAATAGGAGACATTAAAAAAAGAAAACATAGGATTATGGTGTTGATTTAAAGATAGTAGGCAATTGAAAAGAAAACATAGGAATAAGGTTTTGATTGAAAGTTAGAAGACATTACTATAAGAAAAATATAGGGATTACGGTTTGGAATGAAAATTAGGAGAGATAACTATAAGTAAATATAGGATTAGGTTTTTAAAAAGAATAGTAGAACATTAAGAAAAAGAAAACATAAGATTCAGGGTTTTGATTGAAAGATAGGAGACAAAAGCGAAAAAGAAAGCATATAATTATGATTTTTACTCCAAAAATAGGAGGCATTATAAAAAGAAAAACATAAAGCTATGAGTTTGATGAAAAACAAAACATAAGATTAGGGTTATGATTAAAAACCAAACAATAGGGGATATTTCAAAAGAAAATGTATTATTAGGGTCTTGATTCAAAATCCTAATCTCATGTTTTTCCTTTCGAAATGCATCGTATTTTTGAATCAACACCACGATCATATGTTTTCTTTTGGGGAATGGTCCTATTTTTAATCAAACCCTAATCCTTTTTCTTTCGATGTCCCACTCAATTCTTAATCAAAACCCTTATCCTATGTTTTCTAATAGTAATGTTTTTGATTGAAGAGCATGATTAGGGTTTTTGATTGAAATGTATCATATTTTTAATCAAAACCCTATACTTATGTTTTCTTTTTGTAATGCCTCCTATTTTTGAATAAAAATAATAATTGTATGTTTTCTTTTCAGAAAATCTCTTATGTTTTCGTTTAAACCCAAATCCTATGTTTTCTATTTTCCTTGTCTACTATTTTTTTGAATTAAAAATCATAATCTTATGATTTTTTTTATAGAAATCATAATCTTATGATTTTTTTATAGTAATGTCTCTTATTTTTCAATAAAAACACTAATCTTATATTTTTTTTGGAATGTCTACTATTTTTGAATCAAAACCCTAATACAATGTTTTTCTTTTGGGAATGTTTGTTTTTTTTAATCAAAACCCAAATCATATGTTTTCTTTTTGCAATGGCTCCTATTTTTAAATCAAAACAATAATTGTATATTTTGTTTCCGTAATGTCTCATATTTTTTAACCAAAACCCTAATCCTATGTTTTCTTTCGGAAATGTCCCCTATTTTTCTATTTCTAATCAAAGCAAAAACACTATATTTTCTTATAGTAATGTTTTGATTGAAAATCTAAGATTATGGCTTTTGATTGGTATGTAACATGTTTTTAATCAAAACCCTAGTCTTATGTTTTCATTTCGTAATGTGTCCTATTTTTGAATAAAAATCACAATCCAATGTTTTCTCTTTGGTATGTCTCGTATCTTTCAGTCAAAAAACAGAATCCTATGTTTTCAATTTTTACTGTCTACTATTTTTAAATTAAAACCATAATCCTGTGTTTTCTTATAGTAATGTATCCTATTTTTCAATCAAAACACTAATCCTATATTTTCTTTTGGAATGACTACTATTTTTCAATAAAAACTCTAATCCAATGTGTTGTTTTAGGAATGTTTACTATTTTCTTTTCTCACAATCCTAATTCTATGTTTTCTTTTGGGAATACATCCTATTTTTGAATCAAAACCCTAATCATATGTTTTTTTACAGAATACCTCCTATTCTTTTATCAAAACAATAATCATATGTTTTTGCTAATGTATCAAATTTTTTAATTAAAATCCTAATCGTAAGTTTTTTTGGACTTTCTCCTATTTTTCAATCAAAACCATAATCATATGTTTTCTTTTCGGAATGTCCACTATTTCTAAGCCAAAATCCTAATCCCATGTTTTTTTTCTCGAAATGTCCAATTTTCAGTTTTTAATCATAACCCTAGTATCATGTTTGATAAGTGCTTGTGTATTAGTATTATGAATTATTCTTTTCTTATGATGAGCATTACGTTTCTCAGATTTTATTGCTAATACATGTGTATTTATGTTCTTTTGTGCACGTAAGGTTGTGTAGACAAATATAGAAGAAAAGAAGCCAAAAGTAGATTGTGAGTACACTTAGTTGATGAAATCTTGGAGTGAACAAAGCGTGAAGACACAAGTTGTGCTTTCAAAGACATGTGAGTGCAGTGCCAACCTCCGTGGTGTTCAGGGAAATATACAAATTGGAGGGGCACAAAGGCCATCACACTCGTGTATTCTGACTTGTGCAAAGCTAGCAAGATTATTGTTAAATGTGCTTTTGTTTGAAGATACAACACAATCTATAAGCATAGATGTGTACTGCATTTTATGTGGCCTCGATGAAGAGTGTGGATTCGGGAGTATTTTGGCGGAGTACTACAGCAGACACTGTAACAAGCACTGGTGCAAATCCATAGCATAATTTACTATGGCGATTCTTGTTCATAGTCCATGAGAAAAATGGATTTCTGGAGATTCACAGGGCAGGTGAAAATTCCACACGCCCATGTGGATGCCCGATTCGACCCTATTTAAATCACAATTTCAGTCCGATTTAAGGGTTCTTCTTACCATCTTTTTGGCTATCATTTCTCTACCATTGGAGCCACGTGGCTAGGGGTTTTGGGAGAGACTTTGGCTGAGGCTTTTGGAGGGGTTTCACGGCCTTCGACATCGTGCTTCGCTTCGGAACGAGAATTATTGGGGGAGCTTTTTGTCGGCACCGATCCATGAGGTGTGACCTAGGCTTGATCGAGGGAGACCTTTAAAGAAGATCGCGGCCACTCCACAAGACCATTGATACAAACACCAAGGGGGTTTTTATGGATTACGTATTTTTACTTTTGATTTTATTATTGATTGTATTTTGCTCAATGGAGAGCTAAACCCCTAGTGGGTACTTGGACTTGTAAACCCTAGGATGATGTTGTTTTTTTGACCTTTTATTATGCTTCCTTTAATTGATGTTTTAATTGAGTTCCAATCTTGAATGCTTGTTGAGTTGATTTTTCCCTATAGAGTGACACTACGGTTGAGAATCCATTTTGGTAATCCTTGTGGATGAGTGACACACGATGAGGGTTAGACAATACTAGATTGGAGAGGGTTGAGAATATGAGTCGAGAGGTAGCGGAACATAACCTTTCACCTCCGGTAAGATTTATTCTACCTGCACATTCCAAGAGTTCTTTGCAGTCATAATAGAGTGAAGTGCTAAGAGATGAACTCCGCTGGGGTTTAGTTGTGCAAGCAACAGAGTGAAGCGTTGAAGTAATCTTTAGTATCCGGGGATTTATTGTGACTAGTGGTCTTTCGCATTGACCAAATGGTTAGATCTATTTTAGAAAATAGGGTTTATCAATTGGAATCCCCAGAGCCCTAAGCAACCTATACGCGGTGTGAGATGTCGAGACTAAGAGATTTCTCCATCGAGGGTATAGTGTAGGGGTTAGCATGGGTGATCTTAAATTTTTGGGACCGTGTGTTTTAAGGACCTATATGACTCATTAATCATTAGTTAGGGGAACATAATGATTAGTCTTGCATTTGAAACAATAGTCCTATGGTGAGCAATATGCGGGTGCCCCATTTATAAATCGATTGCTTCTCCTATCTTTTTTTATTTGCACGTTCTTCTTCTTTTCTTATTTCTATTTGCATTGATTCTTATTTCACATCACTATTAATTCATCCTTGTTCTAGTTAAATAACAATCTTTGTGTTTGTAATCACTATTCCACGTGGATTCGAGCTACCTACTCACCGTTGTATTATTAGTTCGACAAATCCGTGCACTTGCGGTACACACGCAAAAAGTCGTTGTTAAGGTTTTAGCCCGTTACCGGGAGTAGCCGTTTTAGAAGCACTTTGCACTTTGCTATTTTAGCTATTCAATATTTATTCTATTTCACACATTCCTATTCTTCCATCGTTCTGATTTGTTTTTCTTTCTTTGGTTGTAACTCCAGGTTATGACCCGAGGGAACTCTTCGATATTGGTTGAAGGTGATCACGAACTTGAGCGAACATTTCATACAAGGGGTAATGAACTTATGCAGAAACGGACAAATCAAGGCTGAGGGTAGATGGTGCGGGGTCGAGATATAGCGGAGCAGAATGGGCGATGAGAGGACACTATCCGATTATGCCGGACAAGCGAGTTCTTGGCACACAATCTAGCATTATGCGACCCTGACCACGACTTAGAATTTTTGAGGTTAAGCCCGAGCATTCATCCAAATGTTACAACGAGTTGGCACAATTTAATGGTTTTGGCCGATGAGGATCCAATCAATCACATAGAAAACTTTCTTGGAAGTGTGCGACATGCTCAAGATCAATGATGTTATGGATGATGCTAAAAAGTTGAGGGTCGTCCTGTTTTCCTTGAAAGGGAGAGCGAAGCAATGGCTACATTCATTACCTAAAGCATCTATCACTACATGGGAGGAGATGGTAGAAGCTTTTCTTGCCCGATTTCTATTAGAGTGGCGGCCTTGAAAGAGGAGCATGTCCTAACAAGTTACTTCATCAGCGGCCCAAGTGGAGTCTTTTGAGCAAGAAGTTAGACACTCTAAGTTCTATTAGAGTGGCGGGTGTGACTAGTTTCATAGGGGTGTGGGGAAGGACATGCTCCATCGATTGTCCCTATTTCTATTGGTGGTACATCCTCGAGTAGAACAAGTGGACTTTTGTGGGTAATGCAATGAGAAACCAAGGCAATCTATATAGCAACACCTACAATTCAGGTTGGAGAAGCCACCAAAATCTTTTATGGAGTAATCAAGGGAAATAGAAGATAATGGCACCACCACGGTTTCCAACAACAATAAGAAGCCCCGAATATGGAGAACCGAGTTTCAAGGTTGGAAAACCGGATGACCGATCTAGAGAAGCTTTAACCAACTTCATTCATTTGTCGGATATAAGATTTCAATCGGCTGAAGCCACACTTAGCAACCACACCGCGTCATTGCACAATTTGGAGAGTCAAGTGGGGCAAATTGCAAAATCGTTATCGGAGAGACCTCAAGGAAGCTTGCCCAGTAACACCGAAACTAATGAGAGAGAACATGTGAATGCGATCACTTTGAGAAGTGGTCGTGAGGGTTGAGGGTAGGCTTCTAAGCGAGAAGACCAATCTTTGAAGCATCCAGAGATCGTGGAGGTTGAGGAGAGAGCCAACTAAGGGAAGAAGGTGGTATCCCCACCTTACAAGACAAGAAATTCTTATCCTTCAAGATTGAAGAATGACCAAAATGATGAAAATATAAGAAGTTCTTGGGTCTATTCAAGCAGTTGCACATCAATATCCCATTTGTGGAGGCATTGTCTCAAATGCTTCGCTGTGCAAAGTTTCTCAAGGACCTCTTTACCAACAAGAGGAATTTGGAGGAGACTGCATCTGTGATCCTAGATGCTTCATGTTCGGCGGTGTTACAAAAGAATTTGCCGAACAAGAAGAAGTACCATGGAAGCCTCACATTCCGTGCAAACGTCATTCCTTATACATTCTTCCAAACGTTAGGATTGGGAGAGGCTAGGCCCACTCGGATGACATTATAATTGCCAGACCAAACAGTTAGACATCTGAGGGGCATCATCGAAGACGTACTTATGAAGGTTAACAAGTACATATTTCCTATGGACTTTGTAGTGTTCGATGTTGATGAGGATATCGATGTCCCGCTGATACTTGGAAGGCCATTCTTGCGCACTTCTAAGGCTCTCATTGACATGGACGGCAGAGAGTTGACATTATGAGTTGGGGATGACAAGCTTACAGATTGCCTCGCCGAAGCCATGAGTCATTCTAGACTTTCATGATACTCTTTATTTTCTTGACACTACTGATGAACTAATAGATGAATATATGCAAGAAATGATGCATCCAGATCCATATGAAAAGGTGCTAGACCAAGAAGTGGAGAATAAAGAAGTCATGATGCTTGGTCTAGAGGACAAGGTGCAACCTACCACAGGGATCATGAAGAAGATGCTCCGGAAGATGAAGCGCATAGAAGGCGCAACAAGAAATTCCCTAAGGCTAATGTGGATGAGCAAGAACAGAGTAAGGGTGACGAACCCTTGTGCCATAACAAACTTAATAACTCCCCTTCTACCTTCAAAAGACTATGTTTATCATGATTACAAGTCATGGGTAAGAGGGAAACCTTTATCTATGAGCCCCCATGAGCTAAGGTCAGGTAAGTCAAGCTAAGTGACATTGAACAAGTGCTTCTTAGCAGATAACCCAAGTCTTTACTGTTTTCCCAGGTATTAGATAGTGTTTGCATAAATAAGAGCTTCGGTGTTGGTGTCTTGATCTTTTACATCTTATCGATGTGATTTTCTTGTGGATTGTTGGTCTTCTGATGAACTTAATTGTGTTTGGCAAATTTTTCTTGGTCATTCGAGTACTTTTTCATGATTGTCTGGTTACTTTCCCATAATATAGGCAAGCTCTGTATGTGTATAAGTGATAAACGCCTAAATGTATGTATTTTATATGTATTAATCTTGTATCATTTGTGAATATGTTAACAAATTGATGCCCGTTTTATGTCTAAATTGGTTATTTCGGTGTTGCAGGGTCTTAAATGAGTCGACGATGCTCAAAAAAATGTAAATCGGATGAATTCGACACCAAAAACGACATTTTTGGGGTCCCAGCACTGTAGCGACAATCTGTGGCGGTATTGTAGCGAGTTATTGTTCTTCTTTGCGGGCATTTGGTTGTGAGTTTCATGGGCTCCATGCGCCCGCATGGGTGCCCGTGAGGTTTGCTGGAATGTTTTCTGCGCATTTGGTTGTGAGCTTAACGGGCTCCATGCGCCCGCTTGGACTGACGGGATATAAATGAAACCGATTTTTCTAGGGCAAAGAGAGGAGTTTTTGGGAGAGTTCTTGAAGACGATTTTCACCAGTCTTTAGGAGGCAAGATTACACGTTTTGGAGAAGGGAAATCAAATGGAGAAGCTCGGTTTTGGCTAGATCTTCATCGATCTCTTCTTTGGGAGTTTGTAGATGACGAGGGAAGCCGCCCCCATCGTGGCGTCCATGGAAGCATTTCCACCTAGCTTGGCTTGTCTTCCTACTTCTATTGTTTGAGGGAGTTTTCTTATGCCATTTGTAGTTGTTTTTCATGGACTTGTTTCTTGTATTTGTTTGCATGGACGAGTAGACCCCAAGGTCACCGGATGTCGGGTGAACCTTGGGGTGAACTTATGTATTTGGATGATTTAATTTTGTCTATTGCAATTGTTGTGTATTTGTGATTCATTCTTGGTGCATTTGATGTGTTTGCTTACATGAGAACTACTGTAAAACCAAGCTGCTAGGGTTGTACTTGGTAGCGTGACCATCGCCCTTGTACTAAACACACCAAGTTTGGAAGGGATTCATGTACGAATACGCCCGTGACCATCGGGTGATTCATGCCCCTCCACCATTAGGGGCTAGACCAAGTTGTGTTCCGGCCCTAATTAGTGATTTCCCCACTTGTTAATGCAATCGTATGAGGGATTTGATCGGAAGAAATTACGTGTCAATACTTATACCGGATTAGGGGTTAATTCTGTGACCATCGGGTTGATCTAATTTAGGAAATCTCTAGGGTCCAAACCTTCAATTGCATGACATTCTTAGCATCCTTTGCACTTTAGTAGTCCCCTAGGGAATCCGCATCCGTGACCATTTCTTTCCCCCAGATTTTATACCCCCTACCTTATCATAGACTCCATTTGTAGTTCTTTTATTTCAAGTAATAGATTAGAGAAACCCTTCGAATCATTCGGCTAGACAATACGCAAAGAGGAAGTAAGAGTAGATTCTTGGGCCCAGGGAATACGACCCTCTCGTGCTCGCACGAGGGGTATTACTTGACGACTCCGTGCACTTGCGGATCGCTCATGAAGTTTTTGGCGCCGTTGCCGGGGACCCACAAGGAATTCTCGGAAAACATAGAGTTTATTGATTTAGCCATTATTTCTTCAATTCTATACATTTGCTTCTTTTTAGTCATTTTTGCACATATTTTTCCTTTTACTTGCCTTTATTTTGTTTTACTGTCGTCCTCTTATTTCCTAATCATTGACTCTCATTACTGTGCAAGGCACCATCTTATGACACGCGCCAATCAAGCAAATCTTGTAGAACCTGTCAACGAAATCGAGAGAACCTTGCATCAAAGACTGAGAGAGGTGGCTGAGAGTTCAGAACATGAAGGAACAAGAGTTGAGATTAGTGAACCTTCAGTCATGGCAGAACCAAGGCGCACCTTGTCTGATTATGGAAGGCCTTAGTTTACTGGTGAGGAATTCAGTGTGCATGCTCCCACCGTGCCTGCTAATAACTTTGAAATCAAAGCAAGCACAATTGGGATGGTCCAAAATTCTGTACAATTTGATGGGTTGGCTGATGAAGACCCGCATGCTCATTTGTCTCGCTTCCTCCAAATTTGTTCCACCTTCAAGATTAACTCAGTGTCCGATGATGCGATAAGATTGAGATTATTCCCTTTCAGTCTAAGGGGAGCGACATATAGATGGCTCACTTCATTGGCTCGGGATCGATCACCACATGGAAGGAAATGGTGGACAAATTTCTTGCTAGGTATTTCCCACCAAGCAAAAGCCGCTAGATTGAGACAAGAGATTTACGCATTCCCACAAGGGGACTCCGAGACACTCTTTGAGGCACATGAGAGATTCAAGGATCTCCTATGCAAGTGTCCCCATCATGGCTTTTCCTCATGGATGAGGATCCAGATGCTTTACAAATGGCACTGAAATTATGCAACCAGACGACTCATCGATCTTTGCGGAGGGGGTCATTGAGTAGTAAAAACCCACGAGGATCTTTGAAATCTTGATTGAAAAACATGGCAAGTAATGAGTGTCATTGGTCTACTAGGCAAAAAAACCCCCTAAAGGCAGTTTGGAATTTATGAGATAAATGACAACACTGCGCTAACCGCCAAGGTTGAGGCCCTAACAAAGAGATTCGATCGGTTTGTGTTGGAGTGCGAGCTCAAATTGCAGTGCGATTTTGTCTTGCGAGACTTGTGGGGCCGGGCATGCTCTGCATTCGGGTGCCCAATTTCAATAGCCTCGGATGCCCCGAGTTGAGGCGAGTTGATTATGTTGGGGGAGCTCCCGGAGGCCAGGGGAATCCTTATGGAAACACATATAATCCGAGGGTGGAGGAATCACCCAAATTTTTTTCTTGGGGTCAACAATAGCAACATCAGCCCCCGCAGCCACAGGGACTTCTACCTCAACCTCTTCAGCAGCCCGAGAAGAAGTTCACCATTGAAGATGTGTTAGCAAGGTTTATGATCAATACAGAGGCAAAATTTGTGAACATCAACAACCAATTCATTTGAAGTAAACACTTTTTTTTTGAGGAATGTTCAAGCCTCCATTCAATCATTGGAAAAACCGGGTGGGGCAACTTGCTAGGGGCAAACTCGGGAGCGACCGCCGGGTAGCTTACCTAGTAACACTGAAAATAATCCAAGGGAGCATTTGAAAGCCGTCACTCTCAGGAGCGGGAAGCAGGTTGAAGCACGAGCCGAGGAGGGCTCAAGCACTAAACATTATGGGGGTAGCCGCATGGGAAGACCCTAAGCCATCGAGAGTGAACTTGAAGGGGTAAAGGAAAAAAACAAGATGAAGGAACCATTCAACTACCAACACCAAGGATACCCAGTACAAGCCGGTGATCCCCTATCCAGGCTAAGGTGAGGCAAGATAAGGGCGAGGCTCGATTCAAGAAATTCCTCAATGTATTCAAGCGGTTGCACATAAATATCCCTCTTGTTGAGCGTTAACTTTCGGATGCCCAAGTATGCAAAGTTTATGAAAGACCTAGCGACTAATAAGAGAAAAATTGGAGGAATTAGAAAGCAGTTGCACTACCAGGAGCTGCTCTGCAATGATTCGAGAGGAAGCTCCACGAGAAATTGGTGATCCGGGAGTTTCATTATTCCATGTGTGATTGGGGAAGGCATGCAAGAAAAAGCCTTAGCAGACTCTGGGGCTAGCATCAATGTAATGCCTTACAAGCTGTTTTTAAAATTGGGATTAGAAGACATGAGGCCCACAAGGATAATGATACAACTTGCAGATCGTTCTATCAAGAAGCCCCACGGTGTTGTTGAGGATGTGCTAGTTAGAGTAGACAAGCTCATTGTCCTTGTGGATTTCGTTATTCTTGATGTGGATGATGATGTTGAAGTCCCATTGATCCTCGGGCGACCATTTCTTAACACCGCCGGTGCCCTCATTGATGTAAAAGGGGAAAAAAATGACATTGAGAGTGGGGGATGAGGAAGTCATTCTCACTCTTCCCGTGGCCATGAAACACACCTTGGACCATGACGATCCCTCTACTTTCTTGATGAAAGCTGATATGATTATTCTTGATTGTGTGCGGGAGGTCTTGGCAATTAACCCCTTGGATGAATTCTTGGAAGGAATGGATAGCGATGAGTGCAAGGAGAACAACCCACTTCCACACATGTAAAGCATGTAGGCTATGTGGGGAACATTTCCGTGGCCGAGTAATAAGAAGAAATCAACCACAAGGAAAAATTTGGTGTAAGAGGGACAAGAAAGCGAAAAAGTGGGGATGGATTGCACACTATCACCACCACGGGAGATCGATCGACTATTCTTGAGGGAAAAGGGTAAATTCCGTGTCTTTTTCATGCCTCTCGATGAGTTTCCCATCTTGGAGCACTTCTCTTGGGCTTGGAGGTAAGTCCCCACCATTTGATCCACCTTGAGGTAAGAAAAAGGTACGTCGAGCTAATGACGTTAAACAAGCGCTTCTTGGGAGGCAACCCAAGTTTTTAAATTCATCGTCTTTAAATTTTCGTATTTCTTTTAGTTGCTTAGTTTCTATATTGTGGTTGAATGCTTATGTTTGTGTGTTTTTCGTATTTTTCTTTTGTTGATGTTTTTGTGCTCAACTCATGCTTTGGTTTGCTCGCTTGTATTTGGCCTTGAATTAGTATTGTTTAGTTGTGTTTCATTGTCATCCCGGCGCTTAAATGGTTGTAATTCGTATTTTATTGAGTGTGCAAGAGGAACCATGCCAATTTTTCAATTTTCCAGGTTCATACGGGCTGTATACGGCCCGTATGGACACTTGTGGCATGTTCCAGGGCCTTGCGGGCATCATTGCGGCCGCAAAGAGACCCTTCGCGAGGAGTATTTTTCATGGGCTGTTGGTCTCACGGGCGCCATGCGCCCGCGAGGCCGCCCGTGAGGCTCTCGGCCTCACGCTGCGCGCGTGGGCTGAGAGGCTCACTGGCGCCATGCCCCCGCATGGGCGCCCGTGAGCCTTTCAGGCTGGTTTTTTTCAGCCCATGTGGGCACCATGCGCCTGCATGGGACCCGCATGGGCTGGGCTGCCCATTAAAGGGGCTTTGTCCCCCTTTCTCTCTCCACTCTCTCCTCCTTCTTCTCCTCTTGTTTTCCTCTCATCTCTCCCTCACTCTACCTCATTTCTTCACCATTTTTTTTTAGTTTTCTTCTCTAATCACCTCTCCTCCATCTTGCAAACTCACTCTTGGGTTTTTAATCGGAGTTTTATCAACCGTTTCGCGGATCTCATCACCCCAAAGCCTCGAAAGCCCTAATTCTAGGTTTTTGCTACAAACTTGGTTTTATTGTGTTCTCACTTTATCTTTGAAGCTTGAATGACATATTTGGTTGTTGTGATGTGGTGTATGCTTTGTTTCTTTGAGTTTTTCCTTCATTTTTGTAAATTTTTGGGAAGCTAGATGTCTAGGAGAAACTCTTGCAAAAATATTTTTCGCGAGTTACTTTGTAGCAATGGCTGAAATTTTTCATTCTTCACATAGAAATTGTTGTGCTTTCAATTTTTCATTAATTCCATGATGATATAGTTATCTCCTATGAATGTATTCATAAAAAAATATTGGTTTGATCACTTGTTTTTTTGTGGTATAGGGTATGCCGATCAAGCGAGTTCTAACAAAGCGGCCCGCGACGCGATGCGGCATCAAGTGGAGTGCCATCCTTTGCCTTACCACAACATAGGGCACGCTATAATCTCTTACGGTCCAAGCCCTTTTGGTATCATCCGTACAATTGACCGCAATGACCTCGAAGTTCTAGGTTTGGCCGAGACCGTGGCGGAGTTAATCAATCATGATGGTTGGGACAGAATTTTTCTCAATTAGTGATCCGGCCTACCGTGAGCTCACCTTGGAGGTCCTCAGCACGATTGAATTAGCGAGACCATCCGGGATAACCTTCCAAGCCTTTGGAATAATGCACGCTATTACTGACGAACAATTGGGTTGTTTCTTGGGCTTGTATGATGAGGGATTCGTGAACACACCCGGCATGTCAGCGTCTTCCAGTGACTTTCCGGCCACCATGACACACACACGGTTACGGAACATTATCTACGGTCGGCGCATGAATGAGTCAAGGAAAGCATCCCGTCTTCACAATCCTGCACATCGTTATGTTCATGCACTGTTGAGTCGAGGTATTGGTGGCGGGGGTGGCGACCTTTGGGGGTAATCACTCGCTCGACTTACTCATGCTATATAGCATCATTGAGCACTACCCGATCCACCTTGGTCACCTCTTTTGCCGAGTTGTTTGTCCATCGGGTACTTATACACGCCTTGGATCTATTTTTTTGCTTTGGGCCATTTATCACCACGTATGATTCGAGGTATGGGTTTGATTGAGCACACCGGGACTTACACATTGTTGGTGGATTTTTCACCCTTGGGGATGGCTACTATGTTTTCCATGGGGATGGTGGAGAAAGCAGCGGTGACACATATACCATTATTCGATACTCACCTACGGGGGAGGCGCATCACCACTTCTCCACCCAGCAGTCGATTACGAGCTGGAAGGCGCGCCACCCTCGGTTGAGCTTCGCCTTGGGGAGATTCGAGGCGAGATTCGTTCCCTTCGCCAAGGACATCAAGAGACTACTGAGACAGCGAGGGCAGGTTGGCAAGGGATATCTGCGAAGTCCTTTCTTTTCGTGCGTGGGTCTTCTTCATCCTCTGGCACCACCTCAGGGACTACCACATCCTTAGCACCAGCTGCACCTGTTGATGAGCACCACCCGCTTAGGGAGACTTCTCACGCAGTTGTTGCCTCTCCTCCTTTCCCCTTTGCTAGCGTTGTTGCCCAATGAGTCGTGCTTTTCACTGAACACTCTTCATCAACCAAATGGGGCGAGTCTCTTTTTCCCTTCCCTTTCATGCTTTATTTAATTATTATGAATTCTACACCATGTTACTGCTGATTAGTGTACATTGAGGGGCAATGTACAATTGTAGGTAGTGGGGATGGGATGGGCTATTTGCATGCTTACTTCACCGGTGATAGCTATGATTTATTGTTAAGAACCTCATGGCTTGAATGAATGATAGTAATGAGTTGTAGTGTTATTTGTGCTATAAAGGAAGTCATGTTTTCTTTCTAGTGTTTTCTTCACAACTTTGACACAGTACTTCTACCTTGTTTGCCCTAGCTAACCCACTACTTTGATTTAAAGTGTTAGAGTGGTAAATTCATCCCTCAATGGTCTTTTAAGAGCTTTTGGTTCTTTTGTTCATTTTGTTTTATCCCTAAGTGAAGTTTTGCATGAAAGTGCTCAGGAGACATGTATATAATTGTTATCTAAAAAAAAAAAAATTTTGAAAAAAAAAATGAGTCTATGTCAGTATTCCTCTGCTAATTTAGCATGAATGCGTCTATGTAGATTGTAATCAAGTAAGTTGGGTGGCTCTTGTGCCTAATTAGCATGTGCATCCTTACGAAAGATTATAAGATATTTTTGTATGCGAGTCTACGTTAGGCGGACTCGGATAAATAAATAAAGAAAGAAAAGAAGTATTTGTTCTCCCGGACTCAATCATGCATTCACTTAGTTACTAAAGTGTTGAATGTGGACGAAGGACTCTTGACCTACTATTGAGGGGTGTCTTTAACATTTTTAACACCGGTAGTCATTGAATGTGGTGTGAATAGGGAGAGCGAGGGATGAAGCATACACACACTCACGAGGAAAGCACTCTAGAGGAATCATGACTATCTCTCTTGAGTTAGTTATTGTACAACTCATTTCCTTGAATTCATTTCATACGTGCACTGTGGGGTTCTTCACTATTTGAGCTTGAGGGTCGTACGTTTGAGTCGTTTATCATTCCGCCCTTATTCTTTTATGTGTGTTTGCTTGGGGACAAGCAAGCGCTTAGGAAATGAGGATGTATAAGTGATAAGCGCCTAAATGTATGTATTTTATATGTATTAATCTTGTATCATTTGTGAATATGTTAGCGAATTGATGCACGTTTTATGTCTAAATTGGTTATTTTCGAGTGTTGCGGGTCTTAAATGAGGTCGAGCGATGCTCAAAAAAATGTAAATCGGATGAATTCGACACCAAAAAGCGGCATTTTTGGGGGTCCCAGCTATGCGATCTTTATGCGGTATTGTAGCAGGTCATTGTTCTTCTCTGCGGGCATTTGGGCTGTGATTTTCCACGGGCTCCATGCGCTCGCATGGGTGCCCGTGAGGTTTCTTGGAAATTCTCAATACTCGATGCTTTGTGGCGAAAATCTGTGTAAAGACACTATAGCTGAGTCTTGTAGCACCGGCATGTTTTGTGGGCATTTGGTGCATGAGCTTCCACGGGCTCCATGCGCCCGCATGGATGCCCGCATGGACTGACGGGATATAAATGAAACCCGATTTTTTTCTAGGGCAAAGAGAGGAGGTTTTTGGGAGAGTTCTTGGAGCCGATTTTTCACCGGTCTTTAGGGAGGCAAGATCACACGTTTTGGAGAAGGGAAATCAAAGGGAGAAGCTCGGTTTTGGCTAGATCTTCATCGATCTCTTCTTTGGGAGTTTGTGAGCGGCGAGGGAAGCCGCCCCCATCCGGCGTCCGTGGAAGCATTTCCACCTAGCTTGGCTTGTCTTCCTACTTCTATTGTTTGAGGGAGTTTTCTTATACCATTTGTAGTTGTTTTTCATGGACTTGTTGCTTGTATTTGTTTGCATGGGACGAGTAGACCCCAAGGTCACGGATGCTGGGGTGAACCTTAGGGGTGAACTATATGTTGGATGATTTAATTTTTGTCTATTGCAATTGTTGTGTGTTTGTGATTCATTCTTGGTGCATTTGATGTGTTGCTTACATGAGAACTACTGTAAAACCAAGCTGCTAGGGTTGTACTTGGTAGCGTGACCATCGCCCTTGTACTAGACACACCAAGTTTGGAAGGGATTCATGTGCGAATCGCCGTGACCATCGGGTGATGCATGCCCCTCCACCATTAGGGGCTAGACCAAGTTGTGTTCGGCCCTAATTGAGGGATTTCCCCCACTTGTTAATGCAATCGTATGAGGATTTGATCGAGAAGAAAATTATGTGTCAATACTTATACCGGGATTAGGGGTTAATTACCGTGACCATCGGGTTGATCTAATTTAGAAATCTCTAGGGTCCAAACCTTTCAATTGCATGACATTCTTAGCATCCTTTGCACTTTAGTAGCCTCTAGGGAATCAACATCCGTGACCATTTCTTTCCCCTGATTTTATACCCCTACCTTATCGTAGACTCCATTTGTGGTTCTTTTTATTTCAAGTAATAGATTAGAGAAACCCTTGAATCATTCGGCTAGACAATACGCAAAGAGGAAGTAAGAGTAGATTCTTGGGCCGGGGAATATCACCCTCTCGTGCTCGCATGCGAGGGTATTACCAACGACTCCGTGCACTTGCGGATCGCTCACCAATAAGTGTGCAAAAAAATTTTTTTATAGGGTACAGTAATTTTTTTCTAAGTCTTCTAGAAGACACTGCGTAGTATGAAATTCCACGCAGGCGTGTGTTTTTCATTCGAGCTCATCCGAGAGGACACAAGGGTGTGTGATTGCCCTGTGAATGACCTTGTGATGGTCACACGCTTCGTGTGTAATTTCCACATGGGCGTGTGTTTCTTTATAAGTTTAGAGCTTTATCACGAGAAGACACAGGGTCGTGTGTCTGCCCCTTGTCGACCCTATAAAGCTGCAAGCAGGGCATGGGGAATCTCCACACGCTCGTGTGAAACTCTGTAGAGAAAATCCCCTCCAACGGTGAGACATCCGATGGGTATCATCAATGATGTTCTTGTCAGGGTGGACAAGTACATTTTTAATGTAGATTTTTGTGGTGCTAGGCGCCCGATGAGGATACGAGATGTACCTTTAATACTTCGGAGGCCATTCTTGCGGACTTCAAGGTATTGATTGACATGGGACGGTGGGGGAGCTAAAATTGAGAGTTGGAGATGACAAGCTCATTCTTGCCTTGCTAAAAAGCCATCGGCATACTCTTGATTTCGATGATGCTTTGTATTTTCTAGACACTTCTGATGAGATTGTTGATGAATACATCCGAAATGTTTAATCGAGACACGTACGAGGGTTTGTTCAACCAAGAGGTGGAAAAATAAAAAAGTTATGATGCTTGGTTCGTTGAGGAAGTACCATCTCCTCGGGGATCTGAAGAAGGTGCTTGAGGAAGATGAAGAGGGGCAAGGAGACGTCATCGGAAACACTCCAAAGGGCTGTTGGAGATGGGTGTGAACCGACCAAATTGGATGCACCATTGCTAGGTGGTCCCAAGCCCAACAACTGCACCTCTATCTTCAAGAGACTCTGTTCATCATGTTTTCAAAGCTATGGGTAATAGGGCAACCTTTATCTATGAACCCCCATAAGGTAAGACAAGGTACGTCAAGCTTAGTGACGTAAAACAAGCGCTTCTTGGGAGGCAACCCAAGTTTTTAATGTTTTTCTAGTTTTTAGTTATTATTTGCATGAATAAAGCTTTAAGTGCTGGTGTCTTGATTCTTGGATGCTTATGCTATGATTTTTTTTATGGATATTATGGTGTTATCATGTGCCTAATCATGTGTGGAGATGAATCTTTGTCGTTTGAGCGTGTTTTTCGTGTTTTCTCTTGTTAAAATTGCATTGTTAGGCCGTCTCTGAATGTATATCTGTGTTTAGGAACTTTCTGCAGAGCCTGCAAAGTTTTATAAATATCCGAGAGAAAACACTGCGCTTGGGTGTGGAATTTCCTCATGGGACGTGTGTTTTTGTTCAAAACTCATCTGAGAGCGGCACAAGGATGTGGACTCACCCACATGAGGCGACCTTGTGATTTCCACACGCCCATGGGTAATTTCCACGTGGGCGTCCATTTTCTGCGAGACTTAGCAAATTATCACGAGAGCACACGGGCGTGGACTAGCCACTATGGGCGAGACACAGTGACAAACACTACGGGCATGGGTATTTTTCACAAGCCCGTGTGGATCTCTGAGAAGAGCTCTCGCATCCCGGAGAGGACACAGGGGCATCGTTTGCCACTGCGGGTTGGGCTTGTGAATAACCACGCGCGTGCGAGAATATCCATACTGAGTGCGAGACACTTTGATGATTCTCTTTGGTTGGAAAGAGAAGCCCGCGAGGCGTGAGGCTGCCCATGTCGAGTCGAGCGCTGCGGGTGTGGGTATTTTCCGCAGTGTTTTCGAGAGCCACAAGGGCGTGCGTGCGCCCTATGAAGCTCTCTTGTGGAGGTGCAGGCGTGGGTAATTTCCCTGCACGCCCATGTGGATCTTGTGAAATTCAAGAGGCGTGAGTTTTTCTTTAAAATCTTTTTGAATTCTCTTCTTCTTCACTTCCAATCACTCGAAGATCGACTATTGATCAGTCTCCTGGCCCACATATCGCTATTTTAGAGGATTTTTCCGGTTAGTTTACGTGCCGGGATTCGAAGTTTTCATACATATTTCATCGTTAAACCTTTTTACCCTCTCTTCTTCACAAATCTTGTTTTTAATAAATAGAAAGTCTTGAGTTCCATGAAATCAAAAGTCTTGAGTTCCATGGTTTTAAGTTGTAATCTTGGAGCAGCGACGTGTAACCATGCGGTTTCGCCCCTGCGGATCCACACGGGCATGGGTAATTTCCACAAAGCCCGTGTGGAATTATGCTAATACTATTTCTAAGGCTTTGTTGATCATTTTTCTTGTCAATTCTTGCGAGATATGGTACCTCATTCAAAGAAGCATGAAGTTAAGCATCCCGAGAGGGACCCACCGAGCTAGTACACATGGGTTCTCGAATCACGAGCAGCAGGCTCGATTTGAGAGATTATCGGCACTTTAGTTTTTGAGTCGGGTCTTGCTTTGTGGATTTGGTATCTTTGAGAGAGATTCGGAGGAATGATGAGCTAGCTGATGAGATTGATGAGATTCTAGCAGTAGGAAGCTGGAGAAGGTTATTGACTATCCAAGAGCCCGACTTTTTAGATGCGTTGACACTAGAGGTGTTGCCATCTTTCGAGTTTGATCAGCCATATGGGAGATTTGACACTGTGAATGTTATACAGTTCTGAGTATCTTGACATCCATTCTGCGTGTGTATGGGTTTGTATGATGAAACCTACACAGGTATAAAGGAGTATGGATGCTTGCTAGCAGTTTGCGAGCACGGTGACTCCGGACAAGCATTTTGAGTATTGTGTGGACATGGGTAGATACGGACCGGGGGTGTCAAGGCCACCAATCTATTCTAGTTGAGCTATAGATACTTACACTCGACCCTCGGTGAGTGCGTGATCGGGTCGAGGGTTACAACCACGGCTATTTTTGAGCGAGCGGGGCCTCCTCTATTTGTTTTCCATGAGTGCGCAATGTATCGATTCACCTATAGCGCGTGGTGGCGGACATCTTGAGCACCATGGCCAATTTGCAGAATAGGAGTATTATTCAGCTTGTCCCTATGTCACTAGACTCATCTTGGGGATGGGTTTTACGGGCGCCATTCGTGGTGCCAGAGAGGGCGAGTCGTGCTCTCAATGATCTCTAGGAGTAATGCCTACTCGAGGAGATCGTTGAGAGCAAAAGAGATGAGTGGAGGGTTCAAGGCAGGGTTCACGAGCCTCGATTTGCACCGATAAGGACCGGAGCACCCCTTGCAGCGCAGGAGACACTCTGGCATCCTGTACCTATTTTTCCTCCCTTTCGAGCTTATGATCGTTTTGAGAGGCTCGAGAGTGCTGTGGGTGAGCTTTAGTTTGAACTCACGGAGGTCCGAACTTTATAGGTTGCACAGTACGCGGTGTTGATGGTGCGTCTTGACATCGTCTTTGCGACTATTAGAGTCCTCACCCTTTCTCGATTGACCAAGGACACCTCCGGTATTACCACCACTATTTCCACCGGCACCATATTATTTAGTACCCGTGGCACCGGCAAAAGGCGAAAGGAGATAATCTGGACACTTGACTTTGTTTTTGTCGTTTTTATTACTTTTTGCATTTCATTTTGGGACTTGTATATTCAGAAAGGACTTTACTTCTGAGTTTATTTTTTTGTTTTGTTGTATTGAGTTGTATTCATTGCGTTATCTTTTTATATACACGAGTTGTTGTTTTTTTGTTTTATTGAGCTTCACTTTGAACCCCCTCGTGTATGCGTGCAAATGGTCTTGTCATCATAGGAATTGAGACTTGTCATGGAGCACGGCTAATGGTGCTTGACACTTGGCCGTGTATGTGCTTCTAAACCATTGAACATAACTCCCAGGATTTAGCTCCATCAAATGAAACACTAGAAGTCAGGGAAGTATTGTTTTGATTACTTCTCCCACATTTGTTCTTGATTGATATACATTATGAGTGAGCTTGCATGTGTACATTGGGGACAATGTACAACTTAAGTGTGTGTGGTGGGGGGGGGGTGGAGTTTCATAGTGCAGACATCTTTTTTTATTTTAATTTTGATTGATAGACTTGCTGACATAGCCAATGTAGGTCACCTTAGTTGCGATGATTGTATTCTTGAGTTTAGGAGAATAATTTTTAACATTGAATGTCTTCATGCTCTAGTTTTTGCTTGAATTTATAAAATTTTTTTGCCCGATTGACACTTGTTGCACTACTCACTCTTTCAACTCTTTTGGAAACTCATGTTCGATGTTAAAGGGATTAGTTATTTTTGTTTCTTTTGTTATTTGTGTAAAAAATAATGAAATGAAAAGAAAGAAGAAAATAGTTTTATTGTTTATTTGTGCTTGTTGGGTGGAAAGAGCTACTACCTATGAAGTATGAAGCTACTCTCATAAGTCGGGATACTAGTTATGCCCTAATGAGAGAAAGAGCTATCTCATAGGGATGAGTGAAAGCTACCACTCCGGTAGAAAGAGCTACCACATCGAAAGTGTGAAAAGCCCGACTTAGCGGCCGACTTGGAAAAGGTCTACCTTAGAGGATGTGATGAAGCTACTACCATCTTTGAAATTTTTATTCTTGTTGTGAGACAAATAAGTCCCTTGTACTTAAAAACTCGAGGAGTATATTTTTGGGTTGTTTTGGTGAGTTCACACACTTACACGATTTCGGGATTGTTGTCCTTTTTGATTCAAGTTTTTAGCTAGAGCATTGATTTTTCATATTTAGTGTTGAAATCTCCCTTTCTTGTAGAATGCTCTCTTTATATGCTTTGGTGAACCTAAGGCCAAGCACTTCAAATATTTCCGTCATCTATGGACATAATGTTTTAAATTTTTCTTAAGGACAAGCAAAAACTAAAGTGTGGGGGAGTTTGATAAGTGCTTGTGCGATAAGAATGTGAAGTGTTCTTTCCTTATGATGAGCATTACTTTTATAGGGTTTTAATGCTAATATGTGTTATTTATGTTACTTTCATCCAGATAGGGTTGTGAGGCCGAGTATTAGAGAAAAGAAGCCAATGTGGATCATAAATGCACCATTTGCGGAAATCTCGAGAAGGTTCAAACACGAAGACATAAGTCGGGTTCAAAAATGTTGGAATGTATTTGCCAACCTCCTCATATTCAAGTTAGCATAACGATTTGGAGGGGCACAAAGAGGCGATCAAATTCAAGCATTCCGGCTTGTGCATGTATAGTAAGATCTTCACTAACATGTCCGTTATTGAAGAAAGCAAAAGCAATCTCAGACGTAAACATGTGTCCATTTACGTTACCTCGATGAAAGCATGGATTCAGGAGTGTTTCGGGTCTATACTATAGCATAACACTAGCAAACATTGTAGCAAAACTCTGTAGTAGGTACTATTCACAGCCGACGAAGAAAGATGAAAACAAAAGAATCACTTACGAGCGTGCGTTAATTCCCATGCGCCCATGTGAAAAAAATCCATCACGGGTGCCCACATGGGCGTGTGGATTCTGATTTTTAGCCCTATTTAAGGCCCGATTTCAACGCGATTTCGAGTTCTGTTTCTCCATCTTTTCCCTAACTGAGGTGAGCGGTGGCTAGGGTTTTTGAGAGGGTATTGGATAGGGATTGGGAGAGGTTCTATGGCTCCGACATCGCACTCTGTTTGGAACAAGGTTAGTGGGAGAGCTTTCTTCGGCACCAATCTAGCGAGGTGTATCCTAGGCCGGACAAAGGGACCCTTGGACAAGTAGAGGACTCTCCACAAGACCATCGCCATGACTATTGAGGGGGTTATCTATGGATGCTTTGCTTTTACATTTGATTTTATTGATTGTAATTAGCCCCATGGAGAGCTAAACCCCTTAGGTGGTACTTGGGTATTTGTGAACCCTAGTATGTACTCGTTTCATTGAACCTCTTTATTATGCTTTCAATTAATTGACATTTTATTTGAGTTCCAATCTTCAATGCTTGATTGTATGAATACTCCCTTAGAATGACACTAGGATTGAGAGTTCTTGTTGGTAACCCTTTGAGTCAGTGACACACCACGAGAGTTAGACAAAGATAGATTGGAAAGGGTTGAGAGGGTGAGTCGAGAGGTAGCCGAGAATCCCTTTCCCCTACGGTGTGATTTATTCTATCTCCATTTCCTCATGTTCTTTGCGGTTATAGTAGAGTGAATGAGCTAAATGATGACCTTCTGTTGGGGGCTTAGTTGCAGGGTGCAGCTGGGTGAAAGCGTTAAAGTGATTTTAGCACCTAAGGCTTAATGAAATTGGAAGATGTATCCTAAATTTTTTAAGAAACTGCTCACTAACAATAGGAAATTAGAAGATGTATCCTCTGTAACACTTAATGAGTAGTGGTCGGCATTAATTACCAACTCTCACCCTAAGAAGGAAAAAAATATGCCCCTTTGGATTCATCATCCCTAGCACAATTGGTGGGCTAATTGATGGAAAGGTACTTGCTAATTTAGGAGCAAGAATAAATCTCATGTCCTACAAATTTTTCAAAAACATAGGCTCGGGAAGCCAAAGGCCACTCTTATGACTCTACAATTGGCTAACAGATCCATCAGGCAATAAAGTGGGATTATCAAAGATGTGTTAGTGGAGGTGGACAAGTTTATTTTTTCGGTAGATTTTGTCATTTTTGGATGTTGATGACAAGATTGAGGTCTTTGCTAATTACGGCAAACCTTTCTTGGCCACGTCCAAGACTATCATTGATGTCAAGGATGATCGATTGGCACTCTGAATGGGGGAAGATGAAGTAATATTTAAACTCCATGACTGTATGTGACACACAATGGATTTTTATGATACTTGTTATTATGTGGATATGCTATTGATGACTTAGATTCTAATTATATGCGAGGATAATGCTTATGAAGGATGAGGTTATCGATCTACTTGAAGACACCCCTCTTGAGGATAAGGTAAAGGAAGAGGGAGTAGAGGAATCACAATGTTTATAAATGGCGAGTGGAAGCAACCATTCACTCCAAGCCACCAATGAAGAAAAGTATCCCAAAGCAACTCAATGGTGGAAGTAGGTGACCGCCAAAAGAAAAAGCCACCGACCTCACCACCGTTTCTAATCAACCCAATTCTTGGACCTTTGGTGAGATCAATTTAATCAATTCATTATTGCCATATTCATGCATCGAGTATTTTTGGGTGATGATGAGAGGTCTCGATGTCACGAGGGCTCCTTGAGTGCATGCTGCAGTGCGTCGAGCTAGTGATGTTAAACAAAGCGCTTCATCGAGCCATCCCAAGTTGTTGTGTTGGATCTTTATTGTTCGTGTCTTCCTTTGTTGTCATTTTCATTTTTTTTGATATTGCTAAAGAGAAAACTTGCCCTGGAATTATTCTAGATAAGCACAGATAGAGTGCACCACTGCTTATCCTAATAATTTTTCCTTTGGTTTTCGACTTTTGAAGCTTTTCGAGGGCAAACACGGGTTGAACATGAGTGTGCAAGGAGGGCAAGCTACAAACACCGTGCATTTAGCACAATTGCGTCCTTCTACTTTGAGGTTTTGGGACCTTTACCTGAGATAATCAGGGAGAGCAACATGCCTTCAGCATGATCGTGCTTGCCACGAATTCGAACACTAGCAGTAGTGCCACGAGACGCTTGCAGCGTGTTGTGCATGCTCAGTTGTGATTGTTCGGCTTTCACCGCCACGTGACACCACCTCATGCCCGAGGTCTCAATCACCACCTCATGCCTACGGACCATATTAGCCCATGTTCTCTGATTAGCATTATGGTGGGCTGCGGAGGGTGTCACTCGGATCACTAAGCATTTAGGTGTGAGACTATCACTGGCGCCCCATTCATCATATTGGGGTCGATACTTACGATGCAGGGGGAGTCTCGGAAGGACTTTTACTTTATCGGGTAACAATTATGAGACTAAGAGTGCACCATTACAGTCACATCGAGTGTCAGAGCATAGCATTTTACTTGTATTTCTTTTCTTTTTATGTTTTATTTTTTTATCTTTTTGTTGTTAGTCTTTGTACTCAATTAGCGAGGAGGTCCCCTTCTACATTTTTGCTTGTTTATCTTTGTTTTGACATAGTTGTTGCCTTTTCAGCTTTTATTACTCTATATTATCATGTTTCTAGAGCTTTATTTGTGTCTTCCACTACTTTTAGGGATTGTGTGGATGCTTGGAGTTGAATGACACACAATTTGAGAGTGGCAACATCACTCTCCGTGTTCTGTAAAGTCCCTTCAACACCCTTCATCTTTTATTATCTCAATTTTTACATTGAGGACAATGTAGCATTCAAGTGTGGGGGAGGGTTACATGCTTGCTTTTCTAGAGATGATTGTCTAACCAATGATGATCTATGATTGTTTACACTTATAACTTCATAAGCTTTGGTTGACACATAGTTGTGAATGATTTATTAGGGCCCATAGTGTAGAATCACTCTTACTTTGAAGATTCAAGTTCATCACTCAACTCTAATTGTGGAGCAACATGTCCCTTGGTTGAAATGCTTTATCTCTTTTTGGGTTAAAAAATGGAAAAGTCGGATCCCACTGTAGGATGCCCTTCACGGGTTCGGCGTAAATATTTGGTAAAAAGATGCTAGAAAGAGCTATCACCATAGAAGTGTGAAAGCTACTCTTGAGTAGTCGAATTTTGGGCATTACAAGTGTACATTTGGTGACCTACTCAAAGAGAGGCTACCTCTCCTTAAGACTTTAGAATTACTCGATTTAGGGGTTTGCATACACACAAGTTCTTTGGAGTAAAAGTGTAGTTGTTTAACTAAACATTGTCACTTTTTTTAACCCTTGTCGATCTCCTTGTTTTTGTTTAAGAGTTTTTAATCCACCTAAGATCATAGGTGATGCACTCATCTTTTTCTTTCATTGAGTGATGTGAGATCACTTGAGACACAAAGAACTTGAGGGAAATTGAGGTAGAATAAATCACACGGAGAAGGGGGATGCTCCGCTACCTCTCGACTAACCCTCTCAACCCTCTCCAATCTATCTTTGACTAACTCTCGTGGTGTGTCACTCACTCACAAGGGTTACCAACAAAAACTCTCAACCCTAGTGTCACTCAAAGGGGGTATTCATACAATCAAGCATTCAAGATTGGAACTCAAATAAAACATCAATTAATTGAAAGCATAATAAAGAGGTTCAATGAAACGAGTACATCATAGGGTTCACAAATACCCAAGTACCCACTAGGGGGTTTAGCTCTCGATGGAGCTAATTACAATCAATGAAATCAAATGTAAAAGCAAAGAATCCATAGAAAACCCCCTCGATAGTCGTGGCGATAGTCTTGTGGAGAGTCCTCTACTCGTCCAAGTGTCCCTTTGTCTGGCCTAGGATACACCTCGCCGGATCGGTGCCGGTGAAAGTTCTCCCACTAACTTTCTTCTAAACGGAGCGCGATGTCGGAGCCGTAGAACCTCTCCCTATCCCTAGATAACACTTCTCAAAACTCTAACCGCCGTCCTCTCTCAAGTTGGGGAAAAGATGGAGAAAAGAATCCTGAAATTGGGGCTGAAATCAACCTTAAATAGGATTGAAATCATTAATCCACACCCCCGTGTGGATTTTCACACGGGCATGTGGAATTAACGCATGCCCGTGTGGATTCTCTGTTTTCATCCTTCTTTGGGTAACTGTGAACAGTATCTACAACAGAGTTTTTCGACAGTGTTTGCTGCAGTGCCCTGCTACAATACCAGTCCGAAACACTCCCGAATCCATGCTTTCTTTGATGTAACATAAACGGGCACATGTTTACGGTGTAGATCACTTTGCTTCTTTAATAACGGACATGTTGGTGGAGATCTTGCTATACATGCACAAGATGGAATGCTTGAATGTGACTGCCCTTGTGCCCGTCCAAATCGTTGTGCTAACTTGAATACGAGGAGGTTGGCACACATTCCCACATTTCGAACCCAACTTATGTCTTCGCGTTTGAATCTTCTCAAGATTTCCTCCAAATGGTGTCATTACGATCCTCATTGGCTTCTTTCTCTAATATTCAGCCTCACAACCCTATCTGCATGAAAGTAACATAAATACACATATATTAGTGTTAAAACCCAATAAAAGTAATGTTCATCATAAGGAAAGAACACTTCGCATTCCTATAGCAAAAGCACTTATCACCTCATCTTCTCCAAGGGTTCCCTCGTCAAAGCTTAGGGCACAGACTCAGCCCAATCGATGTAGACTAAAAGCTCCCCCAATAACTATTTTTCTAAGGAACGTGGTGTTGAAGGTCATAGAATCACTCTCAAAAACCTTGCCAAAGCCTCTCCTAACCCTAGCTGCGAGCGCCTCCAAAGATGGGGAAAAGATGGAAAAAGATTGGAAAAGGATTTCTCAAAAGGATCCCAATAGGGCTAGAATGGGGCATCCACACGGGAGCGTGAAATTTCCACACATTCATGTGAATCTTCAAGAATCGAATTTTCAGCACGCTATGAATAGTAACTGCTACAGCTATTTTGCTCCAATAAACTACTGTAGTACTTCGCCAAAATACTCCAGAATCCACAATTTTTCATCGAAGCCACATGAATGGGGACACATTCATGTGGTAGATTGCGTTATGTCTTCAAGAAAAGTACAATGGACGAAGATCTTGCTAGTATTGCACTAGTCGAAAGCAGATGAGTGTGACTAACTTTGTGCCCCTCCAATTTGCATGTTCTACAACGCCTTCTGCGTGTGTACCACAAGTTCACGGGTTTGTCAAAGTAATAATATCCCAGTCAGTGGGTAGTCAAATCCAGAGGGAATAGTTATTAGAAACACAAAGATTGCAATTTAACTAGAACAAAAATGAATAAATAGTGATGTGAATAAGAACCAATGCAAATAGAAATAATAAATGAAGAATGAGGCACAAATAAAAGTCGGAAAGGCAATCGATAATAAATGGCCCATCCAAACATTGTTCACCCTAGGACTATTTTTTGAAGTGCAAGACCAATTATTATGTTTCCTAACTAATGTCTAATGAGTCATGGAGATCCTTAAACACACTGTCCCAGAACTTAAGGTCAACTATCACTAACCATACACTATACCCAGTGGAGAAATCTCTCAACCTCGATACCTCACACTGTGCTAGGTTGCTTTAGGCTCTAGGGATTCCAACTAATAAACCCTATTTAATAAACTAGAGCTAATCCTTTGGTCCAGGCAAAAGAGCCCTACTCACAATTAAGCCCCAGATACTAAGGATTACTTCAATGTTTCACTCTGTTGCTTGCATAACTAAGCCCCAGCAGAGTTCATCTCTTAGCACATCACTTTATTGTGACTGCAAAGAACTCTTGGAACGTGGAGGTAAAATAAATCACTCCGGAGGAAAAAGGGTACGCTCCGCTACCACTCGACTCACCCTCTCAATCTTCTCCAATCTAGCATTGTCTGACCATCATGGTTTGTCACTCATCCATAAGGATTACCAAAATGGATTCTCAACCTAAGTGTCACTATAATGGAAAATCAACTAACAAGCATTCGAGATTGGAGCTCAATTAAAACATTAATTAAAGAAAGCATAATAAAAGATCAAAGAAACAATATCATCCTAGGATTTACAAGCCCAAGAACCCACTAGGGGTTTAGCTCTCCATAGAGAAAAATACAATCTATAACGAAATCAAAACTAAAAATATGCAATCCATGAATAAAAGTCCATTGGTGTTCATGTCGATAGTCTTCTGGAGTGGCCGAGTCTTCTCCAAAGGTCCCCTCGTCAAGCCTAGGTCATAGCTCGCCAGATCGGTACTGACGAAAGTTCCCCCAATAACTCTCTTCCGAAAGAAATGTAGTGTTGAAGACCGTAAACCTCTCCAAAAGCCTAGCCAAAGCCTCTCCAAACCCTAGCCGTGTTCGCCTCCAAAAATGAGAAAAGATAGGCTAAAGGATGGAAAGAAGGATGCGTAAATCGGGCTAAATTCTTGACTTAAATAGAATGGAATCGGGCATCCACATGGGAGTGTGGAATTTCCACAGGTCCATGTGAATCTGCAGAAATTTGTTTTTCAGGAGCCTGTGAACAGTAACTGTTACAGTAAAATAATACAGTGAAGTCCTATAGTAACATGCTACAGTACTCCACCAAGATACTCCCGAATCCACACTTTTTATTGAGGCAACATAAACGGGCACACGTTGATGTTGTAGATCGCGTTGCATCTTCAAATAAAAACACATTTGCAAACAATCTTGCTAGCATTGCACAAGTCAGAATACATGAGTGTGACTGCCTTTGTGCCCCTTCAATATGCATATTCACTTGTGTACAACGGAGGTTGGCACACACTCACATGTCATTAAGCACAACTTGTGTCTTCAAGTTTATTCACTCTAAGATTCCATCAATAAAGTGCAAACACAATCTACTTTGGCTTCTTTCTTCTATACTTGTCTCCGCAGTCCTACATGCACAAAAGTAACACAAATACACATGTATGAGCGATAAAATCTGAGAAAAGTAATGGTTATTGTAAGAAAAGAATACTTTATATTACTATTACACAAGCACTTATCAAACTCCCCTAATCTTAAGCTTTTGCTTGTCCTCAAGCAAAAATAAACCATTAAAGCATTAAAGAAAGAATCTTGAAAGTGCTTGCCTTTAGGTTCACAAAAAGTATGCAAAAGAAGCATTCTACAAGTAAAGAAAATTTCAACACTAAATACGAAAAATCATTGCCCTAGCTAAAACTCAAATAAAAAAGGATAACAAACCCAAAATCATGCAAGTGTGTGTAGACTCACTCAAGTCGACCTAACGTATACTCCTCAAAGTTCTAAGCATAATGGACTTATTTATATGCAAAACAAAGAAAAGAGATGGTAGTAGCTTCACACATTGATAAGTGCTTGTGCGATATGAATGCGAAGCATTAATTTCTTATGTTGAACATTACTTTTCTCAGGTTTTTACATTAATATGTGTGTTTTTATGTACTTTTATGCAGGTAGGGTTGTGAGGCTGAGTATGAAGGAAAGCAGGCCAATGTGGATCATAATGCACCTATTTTTGGAGGAGATCTTACTAAAGGTTCAAACGCGGAGACATAGGTCGGTGTGAGATGCTAGAGTGTGTGCCAACCTCCTCGTGATTCGAGTGAGCACATTCATTTGGAGGGGCACAAAAAGGCGGTCACACTCGAAACATTCTGATTTATGCATATAAGAACAAGAGATCCACCAACGTGCATATCATTGAAGAGGCAAGTGATTCACGACGTAAACGTGTGCCCGTTTGCGTTACCCCAATAAAAGTATGGAATTCGGGAGTATTTCCGGCATAGTACTGTAGCAGGTTGTTGTAGCAAAACACTGTAGCAAGTGCTATAGCAGCCCGGCCGAGAAATCAGAGAAACAGAGAATCCACATGGGCGTGTGGAAATTATCCACACCCGTGTGGAAATTCCACAAGGGCGTGTGATATCATACACACCCGTGCTGTCGCCCGATTCCAGCCCTATTTAAAGCCGATTTCAGCCCCGATTTTGGTATTCTTTTCTCCATCTTTTCCCCAACTTGAGAGAGGGCTTCGGCTAGGGTTTTGAGGGGTATTGGCCAAGGTTTTGGAGAAGTTCTACGGCTCCGACATCGTGATTCCATTAGGAAGAAAGTTGGTAGCGGAGCTTCGATCGAGGCGTATCCTATACCGGATGAAGGAATCTTTGGACGACGAGTAGAGGACTCTCCACAAGATCATCGACACGACCATCGAGGGGGTTTCTTTATGGATTCATTGCTTTTACATTCGATTTCTTTGATTGTATTAAGCTCCATGGAGAGCTAAACCACTAGCGGGTACTTGGATGATTGTGAACCCTAGGATGTATTCGTTTCATTGAACTTCTTTATTATGCTTTCAATAAATTGATGTTTATTGTGAGTTCCAACCTTGAATGCTTGATTGTATGAACATTTCCCCTAGAGTGACAATAGGGTTGAGAGTTCTTGTTGGTAACCTTGTGAGTGAGTGACACAGCACGAGCGTTAGACAAAGCTAGGTTGGAGAGGGTTGAGAGGGTGAGTCGAGAGGTACAGGAGCGTCCCCTTTCCCCTCCGGCATGATAGATTCTACCTCTGTTCCTTGAGTTCTTTGCGACCATAATAGAGTGAGTGGTTTAAGGGATGAACCTCCACTGGAGCCTAGTTGCGCGTGCAATGGAGTGAAGCGTTGAGAGGATCTTAGTATCTAGGGCTTAATTGTGGCTAGGGACCTTCCGCCTGGACCAAAGGGTTAGGTCTATAATTAGGAAGTGATTTATCACTTGGAATCCCTAGAGCTCATTGCAACTTCATTCGAGTGCGAGGTTGAGAGGTTATTTAATCTCTCCTTTGGGACATGAATAGAGTTAGGCATAGTTGACCTTAGATTTGGGACTATGTATGTGAGGATTTCCACGACTCACCATTGCATTGATTAGGAAGCATCATAGAGAGTTCTTGCACTTGAAGCAATTATCCTAGGTGAAGCATCATCCGAGTACCCCATCTTTATCGATTGCCTTACCTCCTCCTTACTTTTGCTCTCTTACTTGTTGCTTTTAATTGTTGAGAATTGAATCATTATCACACTTATCATTGTTAATACTCCACATAGCTAAGAATCAAATTAAGTGTCTTTACTCCCTACTCCCTGTGGATTCGACCCCGCTCACCCGGGATTATTACTTCGACATACCCGTGCACTTGCGGGATATAAGCAAGGGGAACTTGTCACACATCCTCTAAGGTAACCCTTTCCAAAGTGGCCACTAAGGTGGCTTTCACACTTTCAAGGTGGTAGCTCGTTCTACCGGGGTAGTAGCTTTCACTCATCCCATGAGATAGCTCTTTCTCTCATTAGGGCATAACAAGTATCCGACTTATGAGAGTAGCTTCATACTTCATAGGTGGTAGCTCTTTCCACCCCAAATGCACAACCAAAACAAACATTTTTCTTTCTTTTGCAAATTTTTTTTTAGCAAAATTAACACAACAAAGAGTAACTAAACTAGTCCCTTAAACATCAAACTTGAGTTTCCACAAGGTTTAATGAGCGAATAGTGCAACCAGTGTCAATCTAGCAAAAATTCCTAAAACTTTAAGTAAAAACTAGACCATGAGAACATTAAATGTTAAAAATTCTCCTAACTTAAGAATACCACCATTGCAACTAAGGTGAATCGCCATTGTCTACATGAGCATGTAATTTTAGTCAAAACTTGTATAATGTACATGTGTAATATGAACTCCGCCCCCCACACTTAAGATGTACATTGCCCTCAATGTATGAATGCAAGCACAATAACAAGTATAACATTCAAGATCATATGTGAAGGTGGGAAATTGAAACAATACTCCTCCGAACTCTTAATGGTATATTTGATGAAGCTATATTCCTTTAGAGTTGAGTTCCAATGGGTTATGGCGCACACACGGCCATGTGTAAAACACATTGGCCATGTCCATGACTAGTCCTCAATTTCGATACTCACAAGACCATCTGCACGTATACACAAGGGGGATTCAGTAAAGCTCAACAAAAAACAAACTAATACTCGAGTATATAAAGAGAAAGCAATGAAATACAACTGGAGATCACAAAAAATATAAGATAAACTCAGAAGGAATGTAATACTAGAATGAAATACAAAAAATAAGAACAAAGAAATGTAAAGACGCCTCAAGCGTCGGTGTCTGGCTCTGTCACCGCTGCTACTACTGGTGGTGCTGGATAATAAATGAGGAATAAGCGAAGAAAAGAGAAAAAGAAGCTTACCAACAAAATGAGAATGAAAGACTGCGAATGCGGCCGGAAAATAACCCAAGAACTCTTTAAATAGATGGTGAGGGGTTGGGAAACCAAAAGAAGGAGTTCTTTGAGTGTGGAGATATTCTAAAATGAAAATGCACAAGTGATTTATAAAGAGAAATAACGGGCGTTTGAGTTCTGTACATCAACATGGGCGTGTGGAAATTACCCATGCCCGTGTGACTCCACAAAGGAGCTTCACAGGGGCAGTCACACGCCCCTTTGTGCTCTCGGGATGACACTCTTTCGTTCTGAACACAAACACACAGGCATGTGGAAATTCATCACACCTGTGTGCCAGACCCATAGAGGCACCCACACACCCCTGTGGTTTCTCCATCAATACGAGAATTTCTCTAAGTGTTTCACATGACCATGTGGAAATTCCACACGAGCGTGGATCTTCTCAAGGGTTGCTCACATGGGCACTCACACGTCCTTGTGTCTTCTCAAGATGGATGAAAACTCTCTGTAGAGTTTCACAAGGGCGTGTGGAAATTACCCACATCTGTGTAATTAACAGGATCATCCACAGGGTAGACATATGCTCTTATGTGCTCTCGGGATAGCGCACTAAACTCTACAGAGAAACTACGCCCTTATGGAAATTACCCACGGGCGTGTGACCGTGACAAGGTCGTTCACAGGGCAAGACACACACCCCTGTGTCCTCAGGGGATGAGCTCTGAACGAAAACACACACCCGTGTAGAAATTCCAAACAGCTGTGTGTCTTCTCTAGATAACTTAGAAAAATTTACAGACTTTGCAAAAAATTTCTGCACATTTAAACATACTTAGAGCTGGCATACATTATGCAAGATTAATCATAGAATCATGAAAAACACACTCAAACGACTAAGAAACTTTGCCAATCACAATTAAGCACACAAAAACATCAATGATCCACGAGAAAATTAGAACAAAAGTATGTAAAAGACTAAGACAGGAACACTCAAGCTCTTATTCATGCAAACACTAACTAAAACCTAGAAAAACAGTAAAGACTTGGGTTGTCTCCCAAGAAGTGCTTGTTAAACCTCACATAGATTGACATACGTGACCTTACCTTATGAGGGCTCATAGATGAAGGTTTCCCTCTTACCCATGACTTGAAAGCATGATGAACATAGTCTTTTGAAGATAGAGGGGGAGTTATCAAGTTTGTTACCACACAAGGGTTCGTCACCCTTACTCCATTCTTGCTTATCACCATTAGCCTTGGGGCATTTCTTGTGACGTCTCCTTGCACACTTCATCTTCCGGAGCATCTTCTTCATGATACCCGGGCTAGGTTATATTTTGTCCTCTAGACCAAGCATCAAGATGTCTTCATTCTCCACTTCTTGATCTAGCACACCTTCATATGGGTCCGGATTAATCATTTCCTACACATATTCTTCTATTAGTTCATCGGTAGTGTCAAGAAAGTAAAGAGTATCATCAAAGTCTAGAGAATGTCTCAAGGCTTTGGTGAGGCGATATGTAAGCTTGTCATCCCCAACTCCTAAAGTTAACTCCCCAGCGTCCATGTCAATAAGGGCTTTGGAAGTACGCAAGATGACCTTCCAAGCATCAAAGGAATATCGACATCCTCATCAACATCTAACACTACGAAGTCTACAGGAAATATGTACTTGTCAACCTTCACAAATACATCTTCAATGATGCCCCTCGGATGTCTAACCTTTCGGTCCGCCAATTGTAACATCATCTGAGTGAGCCTAGGCTCTCCCAAGCCTAGCTTTTGAAAGAAGGTATAAGGCATGACGTTGATACGAGCCTGACAAGGTCCCCTTGTGTATATCCCGAAGTGCATGGATTTGTCGAAGTAATAATCCCGGGTGAGCGGGTATCGAATCCACAGGGAGTAGGGAATAAAAATACTTAATTCGATTCTTAGCTATGTAAAAGATCAATGATAATGAGTGTGACAATGATTCAATTCTCAACAGTAAAAGCAACAAGTAAGAGAGCAAAAGTAAAGAAGGGGGTAAGGCAATCGATAAAAATGGGGTACCCGGATAATGCTCCACCTAGGATAATTTTTTCGAGTGCAAGAACCCTCTATTATTCTTCCTAATCAATGCAATAGTGAGTCGTGGAAATTCTTAATTACATAGTCCCAAATCTAAGGTCAACTATGCCTAACTCTATACATGTCCCGGAGGAGAACTCGAGCAATCACAACACCTCGCACTCGCATAGAGTTGCAATAAGCTCCAGGGATTCCAAGTGATAAATCTCTTTCTTAATATAGACCTAACCCTTTGGTCCAGGTGGAAGGTCCCTAACCATAATTGAGCCCTAGATACTAAGATCACCTCAACGTTTCACTCCGTTGCACGCGCAACTGAGCCCCAGCGGAAGTTCATCCCTTAGGCCATTCACTCTATTATGGCCGCAAAGAACTCGAGTAACGGAGGTAGAATCTATCACGCCGAAGGGGAAAGGGGACGCTCCTGTACCTCTTGACTCACCCTCTCAACCCTCTCCAACCTAGCTTTGTCTAACGCTCATGGTGTGTCACTCAATCACAAGATTACCAACAAGAACTCTCAACCCTAGTGTCACTCTAGGGGAAATGTTCACACAATCAAGCATTTAAGGTTGGAGCTCACAATAAACAATAATTTATTGAAAGCATAATAAAGAGGTTCAAAGAAACAAATACATCCTAGGGTTCACAATACCCGAGTACCCACTAGGGGTTTAGCTCTCCATTGAGCTAAGTACAATCAAAGAAAAAGAATGTAAAAGTAATGAATCCATAAAGAAACCCCCTCGATAATCGTGTCGACGGTCTTGTAGAAAGTCCTCTACTTGTCGTCCAAGGATTTCCTCGTCCGGTATAGGATACGCCTCGATGGAGGCTCCCCTACCAACCTTCTTCCTAAGGAATGATGTTGTCGGAGCCGTAGAACCTCTCCAAAACCTTGGCCAATACCCCTCGAAACCCTAGCCGAAGCCCTCTCTCAAGTTGGGGAAAAGATGGAGAAAAGAATACTAAAATCGGGGCTTATTCGGCTTTAAAATAGGGCTGGAATCGGGCGACTACACGGGCGTGGATGCTTCATGCGCCTGTGGAGAATTTCTACATGGGCGTGGATAATTTCCACACCCCCGTGTGGATCCCAGCTATGAACAGTGCTGCTACAGTACTTTCTGCCATATTGCTGCAGTGCTCCGCTACAGTATCCGGCCTGAATAGCTTCCCGAATCCATACTTTCATCGGAGTAACGCAAACGGGCACACGTTCACGTCGTGGATCACTTGCATCTTCAATGATAGGCACGTTGGTGAAGCTCTCATTCTATGTGCATAAGTCAGAATGCCCGACTGTGACTGCCTTTGTGCCACTCCAAATTGATGTACCAACTCGAATACGAGGAGGTTGGCACACACTCTAGCATCTCACATCGACCTATGACTTTGCATTTGAAACTTAGCAAGATTTCCTCCAAAATTGGTGCATTGTAATCTACATTAGCTTCTTTCCTTCATACTTGGCCTCACAACCCTACCTGTATAAAAGTAACATAAAAACACATATATTACAGTAAAAACCTGAGAAAAGTAATGCTGAACATAAGGAATGAACGCTTCGCATCCATATCGCACAAGCACTTATCAGAGCCCCTGAGTCTGCCAATACCTTTTCTTCACCCATGTTACCAATGTTGCACAGAATGATGAAGCTTCCAGTGTCCTTCTTCTTGTTCAGTATATTCTTTTATAACACTTTCGAACATGAAGCATCTAAGATCACAGATGCACTCTCCTCTAACTCCCTCTTGTTGGTTATAAGGTCATTGAGAAACTTTGCATACCGTGGCATTTGAGACAATGCCTCCACAAAAGGAATGTTTATGTGCAACTGCTTGAATAACCCCAAGAACTTCTTGTATTGCTCATCATTTTGGTCATTCATCAACCTTGAAGGATAAATGATTATTGGCTTATAAGGTGGAGGTACCACCTCTTTTCCTTTTGTTCTCTCTTCAACCTCCATGACCTCGGTTGCTTTAACATTGGTCTTCTCAGTCGGAAGCCTACCCTCAACCTCACGACCACTTCTCAAAGTGATCACTTTCATATGTTCCCTCGGATTGCTTTTGGTGTTACTAGGCAAGCTTCCTTGAGGTCTCTCCGATAACGACTTCGTAATTTGCCTCACATGATTCTCCAAGTTGTGCAATAATGCGTTGTGGTTACGAATTCAATTGTTTGAAATCTAGTGTCTGATGATTGAATGAACTTGGTTAAAGCCTTCTCTAGATCAGTGATCGAGTTTTCCAACCCTGAAACTTTCGTTCTCCATGTTCAGAGCTTGTTCTTGTTGTTGGAAACTGGGTGGTGCCATTATCTTTTATTGCCCTCGATTACTCCATGAAAGATTCGAATGGCTCCTCCAACCCGGATTGTAGGTGTTGCTATATGGATTGCCTTCGTTTCTCATTGCATTACCCACAAAATTCACTTGTTCTACCGAGGATGTACCACCACTAGAAATCAGGCAATCAGATGGGGCATGTCCTCCCCTACACCCTGTGTAACTAGTCATAGCCGCCAAACTATTAGAAGTTAGAGTGTCTAACTTCTTGCTCAATAACTCTACTTGGGCCACCAATGAAGTAACTGAGTCAATCTCAGGAAGTCCGGCTACCTTCTTTTTGTCCCTTGTGTTCCACTGATAACTATTCATAGCCATTTCCTCAATGAGATGCCGGCCTTCTTTCAGAGTATTGCTCCCTAAGATACCTCCTGCTGTAGCATGAAGCAACTGCTTCATGCTTGGGTTCAAACCATTATAAAAAGTCTGAATGATCATCCACTCAGGGAACCCATGTTGAGGACATTTCCACAGGAACTCCTTGAACCTATCCCATGTCTCAAATAGAGACTCCAATTCCGTTTGTATAAAAGAGGATATTTCATTCCTAAGCTTCGCGGATTTTCTGAGAGGAAATATCAAGCAAGGAAAGCTTCCATCATGTCCTCCCATGTATTGATCGATGCTCTAGGTAATGAATGTAGCCATTTCTTAGTTCTCCCTTTCAAGGAAAATGGGAAGGCCCTCATCTTGATAGCATCATCCGTAACACCATTAATCTTGAGCATGTCGCACACTTCCAAGAAGTTCTCTATGTGATTAATTGGATCCTCATTCGTCAAACCATTAAACTATGCCGACTACTGTAACATTTGGATGAATACTGGCTTTAGCTCAAAGTTCTGAGTTGTAATCGGTGGCCGCACAATACTAGACTGTGTGCCCATAACTGCGGGTCTGGCATAATCTAATAGCTTCCTCTACTGTTTATTTTGTTCTACCATATTAACTGACCCTTCACCATCTACCTCATCTTGATTTTCCTGTTCTTGCACAGGTTCTTTACCCCTTCTATGAAGTGTTGGTTCAAGCTCAAGATCACGGGTTTGTAAAACTTGACAATGCCCTTTTGCGTGTGTACCGCAAGTGCACGGGTTTGTCGAAGTAATAATACCCCGGTGAGTGGGTAGTCGAATCCACAGGGAGTAGAGTAGTGATTAGAAACACAAAGATTGCTATTTAACTAGAACAAAAATGAATCAATATTGATGTGCATAAGAATAAATGCAAATAGAAATAAGAAAAGAAGAAGGAGGCGCAAATAAAAGATAGGAGAGGCAATCGAAGATAAATGGGGCACCCGAACATTGCTCACCCTAGGACTATTGTTTCAAGTGCAAGGCCAATCATTATGTTTCCTAACTAATGTCCAATCATTATGTTTCCGTAAACATACAGCCCCAAAACTTAAGGTCAACCGATACTAACCGTACACTATGCCTCGGTGGAGAAATCTCTCAGTCTCGACACCTCACACTGTGCTAGGTTACTTTAGGCTCTAGGGATCCCAAGTGATAAACCCTATTCCCTAAAATAGATCTAACCCTTCACTTTGTTGCTTGCGCAACTAAGCCCAGTGGAGTTCATCTCTTAGGACTTCACTCTATTTTGACCGCAAAAAACTCTTGGAATGTGGAGGTAGGATAAATCATACCGGAGGGCATTGTCTAACTCTTATTGTTTGTCACTCGTCCACAAGGATTACCAAAATAGATTCTCTACCCTAGTGTCACTCTAAGGAAAAATCAACTCAACAAGCATTCAAGATTGAAACTCAATTAAAACATCAATTAAAGAAAGCCTAATAAGTGGTCAAAGAAACAATATCATCCTAGGGTTTAAAAGCATAATAAGAGGTCCAAGAAACAATATCATCAATTAAAGAAAACATAATAAGAGGTCAAAGAAACAATATCATCCTAGGGTTTACAAGAGTTGGAATCGAATGGTATAAGATTCATCCCAGACATCCTTCCCTCGAAGTCGCTCGTATGTGGCAAGGAAATCAAACATCAATTCACAGTAGGCTGGTTCATTGATGGTGAGTACCTTGTGCGAGGCTCTGATAGCCAGTAATTGGTCAACCTCAACTCTTAATCTGACTCTGTGCAACGCTTCCTAATCAATTGTGCGAAGGGTCCCAACGTCATGCTCAGATAGCTGAGTATAACATTCATGATGAATCGGTGTTTTTAGGTGTGCCAGAGACTGGCTCAGACCCGACCCTGTTGGTGTTCGCTTGCTTGGCATTGTCTGCAACAGGAAATGGAAGGAATTAGTTTAGTTATGTATCAATGCAGGATGAACACGATGGTCCTAGGAGCACTCTGACTATGCTCTGGTCAAGAGCATGATCGTGCTTTTTTAAAAAGCTTGATCATCATCTCCGAAGATTGGAAAAAGCTTGATCTCAAAAATCTGACAGAAAATTATATCAAATCAACAAAATCGAGGATTGAAAAAACAAATTACTGATGAACCACGGGTAAGACCAACTAGAACTTCACAATAACACCAAAATGATAGTTGGTGGCTTACCGGAGTAGGAAGAGAGAGGGCACAAGAAGAGGAGAAAGCGTGATGATGGTCGATAAATTGTGAGGCTAACTTATAGGTTTTTACCGGATGAGAGAACGAGATGAAGGGTGACACGACCAAATTGCGAGTGTATACCGCAAGTGCACGGGGATCGAAGTAATAAAATACCCGGTGAGATGGTTACTCGAATCCACAAGAAACAGAAGTATTAGTAATAACAACTTCTCAGTTATCTAGTCAGAGTCATGATTGTGATGAAATGAACTTAATTGCAAGAAATAAGAATTTTGCAAGCAAGCAAAGGGAAAATAGAAATCAAGAAAGGTCTCAATTAATAAAGATGAGGTACCCGGCCAATGCTCTTCCTAGGTTCTAAACATGAAGTGCAAGACTTGCTAAATACTCTTAAACCAACTTAGATGAGTAGAGGCAATCCAGGATAATCGATCCCTTCCTCCATGCCACCGATACTAGTCCCCTATTAGGTCCCGGTGGAGAAATCAATCAATCTCAACACCTCACACCACATATGACCATAATAAGCTCTAGAGATACCTAGAAGTGCAACAATTGCTAAAGATAGACCTAACCCTACTTCTAGGCAAAAGATCCCAGACCCCTACAAGGTCCCTGCAGTGAAATCTCTCAATCTCACATCTCACACCAAATATGGTTGCACAAAGTCTAGGGAATATGGAGATAGGAAGCACTCATCATAAGGGAAAGGGACACTCCACTATCTCATGACTCACCCTCTCAATCCTCTTTAATCTTGGAGTTCTAACCCTAATGGAAACTTCTCTCTCACCAAGCCAACAAATCATGCATTAACAATCAACCACAAAGATCAATATGACATGAAAGTAATGATAAAACAAGATTAAAACTCGAATAAACTTGTAATTAATGGAAAACATAAAGTATGTCAAGACAAAAGATAAGATCCTAGGGTTCATATGCCCAAATACCTAGTAGGGTTTAGCCCTCCATGGGGGCAAGTTACAAAGAAAAGTATAATGTAATAAAAAGCAAAGTAAACCCTAGAGGAAAACACCTTAGAATTTGTAATGATGGCGTTGATGGGTCTTTCAACGTCTTGAAGGATTCATCTCTGAAGCAAGGTTGCTGAAGGCCTCCTTGATGCTGTGACGGAGGAAAGATCTATCAAAGTTGGTGAAGAACGCCCCTCAAATTCGCCAAAGTCCTCCTCTTGAAACCCTAGCCGCTTTGCCCTTCGAACGCTAGCAAAAAGTCTCCAACAAATAGGGCAAAAGGGCTATTTATAAGTCTAAACCACGACTGCCATGTGCTCCATGTGTAAGATTTCACACGCCCACGTGAGCTGCAGAAATTCCCACGTGACCGCGTGGAATTTCCACGCGGTCACGTGAATAGTGTTTTGCTACAGCACGCTACAGTAAACACTGCTCGCATACTCTTCTCTTGAGGCCACATGGTCGGGCACACGCTACGTGGTAGGTTATAAGACTTTTCTTCATCGAATCATCATTTGGAAGGTCTTGCATTCTTCACATAGAGTAGGGACATGGAGATGTGATTGCTTTTGTGCCCTTCTAACTAGCAAATTGCCTTAAATCCTCTTCGAAGTTGGCACACGCCTCCACGTACATGAGCTCCTCCTATGTCTTGATCCTTAGGTTGCACAAGAACTCCAAAAATGTGTCTTTATAACCTATTTTTGCTTCTTTTTCTTCCTTCAAGGCATTTGCAACCTAATTGCACAAAAGAACACCAAATACACTATATGAGACATAAACTATGGTAAAAATGATGCTCAAAGCATGTAAAACATATAGAGAAATATGTCTACTCAAGCACTTATCAAATGGTTGGGAATAGTTAGTGAAAAAGGACGACTGGTGTTGAATAGGTTTTTGAAGAACGTGTTGAATAGGTTTTTGAAGAAGAACAAGGTTAAGCTGACAAGTCACGACAGGACACGCACTTAACATGATCACGCTAGGGTTATCAGGGTACACACGATCATGTTGAGGGTGTTTCTCTCCTCATGAAAATCTTTGGAAAATTTCCCAAGAGCTCAAAAGGGGAAAACACGATCGTGTAATTAGCAAGAGCACCGTGCGCCCCTTCTTGGCATGATTGTGTCCGGCCCGTGTCCTCCCTGAGTTTTACAAAATGGAAGCCAATGAAAATCACTAGCCCACGCATGGGCGTGCCAAACCCGATGCAGACTAGAAAAATTCGAGGAAAAATTGTTTTCTTCCTCCAAAATAAAAGATTTGGCCACATGAGATAAGAAAGAGCATTGCCAAAACATCAAATGCATAGGAAAACACCTTCGAGAGACACCGATTAAAGCAAGCCGCAGCAAAAAATAAGTAAAATATGAAGAAGAAAAACCAAAACAAAAGGACACAAACAAAAGGAAACAAAACCAACTTGGGTTGCCTCCCAAGAAGCACTTGTTTTAACATCACTAGCTTGATGTACTTGTTTAGGCGGGGGAATCATGAAGTAAGAACACACTGTCCATTGTAAGAGAAGGAATGTCCTCTCTTATCGTATAATGCTTCAATCGATGCCCATTGACACTGAAAGTTCCTTTAGTGGGCTGAGAGATCTCAACTGCACCATGAGGAAATGTCTGCATGATCAAGTATGGTCCTGACCAGCGGTATTTCAGCTTTTCAGGAAAAAGCTTCAACCTTGAATTGAAAAGGAGAACTTGCTCTCTGACCTGAAATTGCTTATCTTTCCTGAGGCGGTCATCATGAATTCATCTTGTTTTCTCCTTCTACAACAATGCATTCTCATAAGCATTGAGTATATGCCCTCCAACTCATTCAATTAATATTTCTATTTTTTTATGTACCTCCCAATTCCAAATTCACCGGTTTAATTGCCCAATACGCTTAGTGCTCAAGTTTGACGTGCAAATGGCATGCCTTACTGTAAACCAACCGATGTGGTGTGTGCCCTATGGAAGTTTTATATGCTATTCTGTAGGCCCAAAGAGCGTCATCCAACCATTCTGACCAATCACTCCTATTATGATGAACAGTTTTTTTCAATAATTCTCATTATTTCCATGTTTGTGACTTCAACTTGACCACTCATTTTGGGGTGATAAGTGGTGGCAATACGGTGGTTGACACCATACTTCTTTATTACCTTTTTAAACTGAGTGTTGCAAAAGTGTGTCCCCTGATCATTGATAATTGCTCTGGGGTACCAAACTTGGAGAATAGCTTTTTCAGAAATTTTGACTACCACTCTTGCATCATTTGAAGAAAGAGCATGTGCCTCTACCCATTTAGACACGTCGTCCATCGCTACTAGCACATATTTGTTTCCATTTGAGTTCGGGAAAGGTCCCATGAAATCAATCCTCCACACATCGAATAGTTTACATTGTTACATAGGGGTTTGTTTCATTTCATCAAGTTTGGATAGGTTCCCACTCCTCTGGCATTAATCACATGATCCGACAAATTTTTGAGCATCCATAATAGTATCGGCCAAAAAGTGGCCTCCAAAACCTACTTAGCTATCGCGGTTTGCACTATAATAACCTCCCACTATTCCTGCATTCATTGTGTTCGAGGATTTTTCCATCCCTCGCATGTGAATCACAATGGCGAGACTACCGGTCGACCTACAGTTTATACAAGAAAGGGTCCTCCCAAAAAAATAATATTGGACGTCGGATAGGAATTTTTTTGTTGTTGAGTGCGAGAACTATGATGGAATAATTCACCCCACCAAGTTGTTGGCAATATCGAGCAAACCAGCGGTGTTTGTCATTTTTGAGTAGGGTTTCTTTTGGACCAAATAGAGATGTTCTTCAAGAAAAACATCATTGATTCTTTGGTAACTGCTAATGTTTCCATCTATATGTGTCAGGCATGATAGGTGGTCGGCCACCAAGTTCTCTGACTCTTTCTTGTCCCAAATCTCCACATCAAATTCTTGTGAGGAGTATCCATATAATCAAATGAGGTTTCACATCAGTCTTGGCAAGAAGGTATCTTGTTGCAGCATGATCTGTATACACTATGACCTTGGAAAACACTAGGTAGGACCTAAACTTATTAAAAGCATAGATGACAGCCAACAATTCCTTTTCAGTAGTAGTGTAGTTTCCCTGAGCTAGCATTAAAGTTTTACTCTCATAGTAAATTGGATGGAATTGTTTGTTGTGTCTTTGACCTAGCACCACCCCAACTGCCCAATTACTTGCATCACACATGAGTTTGAAGGAACAATCCCACTCCGGAACCGTTACAATCGGCGCTCTAACTAACTTTTCCTTTAGAGTTTGGAAAACAGTGAGGCATTTCTAGTTAAACAAAAACGGTGTGTCCTTTTCCAAGAGTTTCATCATAGGCTTAGAAAATTTTTAGAAATCTTGAATAAACCTCTGATAGAAGCCCATAGACCAAGGAAGCTACAAACATCTTTTGCGAACTTAGGTGGGGAAAGTTTCTTAATTGTGTCAAGCTTGGCCATGTCTACTTCTATTCCCTCAACTGAAATTTTGTGTCCAAGCACAATCCCTTATCTTACCATGAAATGATATTTCTCCCAATTCAACACTAGATTTGTCTCTTCACACCTTTTAAGGACTCACTCAAGATTTTTCAAACATCCTTCAAAAGAATCTCCAAACACCAAGAAGACATCCATGAAAACTTCCATAAAGTCTTTAATAAACTTATCAAAAATTGACATCATACATCTCTAAAACGTTTCTGTGCATTTCACAAGACAAATGGCATTCTTCTGTAAGCGAAGATACCATAAGAGCAAGTTATAGTTGTTTTATCTTGATCTTCAGGTGCCACGGGAATTTGCATATACCCAGACATTCCATCCAGAAAACAGTTATAATTGTGACGTTCCAACCGTTCCAACATTTAATCGATAAATGGTATGGGAAAATGATCTTTGTCAGTTGCATCATTCAGCTTCCAGTAATCAATGCAGACTCGCCACCCAGTCACTATACATGTAGGGATCAATTCATTGTGCTCATTTGAAACCACTGTCATACCCCCTTTTTTAGGCACCACTTCGACTTGACTTACCCAAGGACTGTCTGAAATCAGATAAATTATCCAAATATCTATAGGTTTCTTTACTTCATTCATTACTACCTCGATTATATTCGGGTTCAGTCTCCTTTGAGGTTGAACCTTGGGTTTGATGTTATCCTTGATCAGAATTTAATGTGTGCAAAAAGATGGATTAATCCCTTTGATGTCAGAGATACTCCAGGTGATGGCTGCCTTGTGCTTTTACAACATCTCAACCAATTTGTCTTTTTGGTGAGCCTCAAGAGTGGAAGAAATGATAACGGGTAGTTGAGAAGCTTTCCCCAAGAAGGCATACTCCAAGTGTGCAGGTAACTCCTTAAGGTTAATCTCAAGAAGGGGGGTCAACTTTGATTTGGAAATCTCTGTGATAATATTCCTCCATTTTTCTCCAATATCTATGTCCAGGTTGTCTCTCACTTGTTTTGCCAAGTGGCTAAGATCTTCATCTCCAAAATTACAATACTGAGTTTCCTCTTTATCTTGAGGACTTTTCCTAAGATTAATTGAAATGGACATTGTGTGGTTGACTTCTACCTCCTATTCTTGATCATCTTGCTAAGGACATATTTCTATACAGGCCAACTAATTCCATGGGACCATATGCTCATGGAAATTTGATATCAACCTTGCCAAGGTATGCTAATCATCGTGCCATTAGCCTCCCCCTCTTGACAATTGAGTGAACAAGGGTAGTTTCTCAAGGTGGTTAATAATTCTTCAATGAGGACAAAGGTGCCTACATGAAAAAGATAGGTCAAAGTAAGCTCGAGAGAATAAAATGATTAAACTAAAAAAAAAGCCAACAAGAATGATTAAGAACAAAGGGGAAAGACATATGTTCACAAGAAAAGAGTGATATGAACAAACAAGATCACCAGATTCCAAAATTTCCTGAAAGTTGCCAATCCCCAGCAACGGTGCCAAAAACTTAATGTGCTCTCCACAAGTGTACGGATTGCAAGCAAGTAGTAAAGTGGTACTCTGCGAAGGATAGGGTTGTGGAACTACGAGGGACTGAAAACTCAAAGTACTCGGTTTTTCCTTTGATCTCTAGTTAAACAAAAGATTAGGGTTGGTTTTAAACAAGAACATAACAAAAAAACTAAAAAAGAATAGAGGGAAAAGAATGGGTAGACTAGGGTTGAGTATTCGACAATAAGAGAGCAATGCCCGAGGTGATCCCTACAAGTTATAGTATCTTTGAATTATTTCTAATGTCTACCAGGTACATCATGAGGTTCCATTGTGTGCTTTAAAGCAAGGTTGCATCGATGGTTCTCAAATAAACCAAGGTTTGCTAGGGTAACTATGCATTTCAAATACGTCGAGTTTTGCAATCACATTAAGCAATCACAACTATGGTCATCCATACACCAAATTTTACTAAAGCATTTGTGCAAATCAAACACTTCAAGCTATATAACACAAGATTTAACACTAGGATCTAAAGAACTCTGTAGACATAAAAAAAATTAGTCAAAGCATACAAAACATTGTAATTTAACACCCCGGGGCATTGTGGATGATTAGCGCCTCATGGATGAGTACAACAAGGAAGAAACAATTGAAAATCTAGAAAAAGAAGACATGATTCTCCCCTTCATAAGCAAAGTGATCTTCCTTGGTGCTAACCCCACTTCTCCTATGCCTCCAACTCGCCTTTGATCTCCCTAGATGGCATGGTGAAGGTGTATCTTCGATCTCATCCTAGTCCTCCCGGTGGAGAAAAGAATCCCTGAACAAAAATGATCTCAAAGCCTTAGAAATCTAGAGTTATATTGCAATTTTCGGGCTCGACACAGTCTACGCATAGTCATGCGATGACCATGTCCTCGATGAGGATTCTGAGTGAAACGGGCCTAGAATATTCAGGTGGGGGAGACACGATAGTGTCATGCCCGTGTCCTACTTGTGCATGGTCATGCAAAAGAGCTTCGAGATCTTGTACCCTTGTTTAGAAGAAACTATCTTGAGCTGAGATTTTTTTCGAGGGGAGCGCTGCGGTCATGTGGAGACCGTGTGCGGCACTGAGGGATACGATCATACTTGAATACTTACTTGTTCATCTCCATCTTTGGAGTATTAAGGGGGACGGCATGCGATTGTGAGATGCCCGTGTTAGTTATGAAAACTTAGCGAAACTTGATTCTTACGCTCGAGTTACTCCCCAAATTCACTCTAATTCTCTTTGAATCCCTGGTTTATGCACATGAAACAAATAAATGAATGGAAAGAGGGTGAGTGAATATGATATGAAATGCACTCATAAACGATTGTTAGTTGTTTCAATTGCTGGACCTTTACCTTTATTTTTTGTCTTGTAATCTTTGGTCTAACAATTGTTTCACTATTGCAAAAAATACATTAATTTTTAAGACCAATTAAAATTGAAAATATTTAGCTACATATTAATATAAAAATTAAACAATATTCATATTGATGATACATTAGTGTCTACAATAATAACCAAAACATACACAAAAAAACTAAACAATGTTCATGAACAACAAAAATACATACATTAGTGATGATTATAATAACCAAACATACACACCAAAATTAAACAATATTTGTGAACAACAAAAATACATACATTTAGCCTATAAGCTAGTGACTACATTATACAAATTGCAAATATATATTGAGTAAGTACATTAGTGAAAAAAACTTAAAAATGAACCACCTTTCATAGGCATGATAAATTTTTGTTCATCAAATAAATGGAGAGATTAACAATTTTTCATGAAAAATAAGTAAATTATATAAAAGACCATAGATGAGTCTAGATATAAAAATATATGTCCTTGACAAGTACTATATTAAAAAGCTCTTAATTATCATCGGAGTAATGAAAAATCATTTTTCTTCATCATCTTCATATTCATCTCCATCATCTTCATCGCCCACATTGTTTTTTTATCATCCCCATCTTCATCGCCATTTTTCATCTTCATCCTCACTAATGTCTCCTATTTTTCAATCAAAACCCTAATCCTAAGTTTTCTTCTCATAATGAATATATGTCTCCTATCTTTCAATCAAAACCTTAATCCTATCTTTTTTTTTTGTTAATTGCTCCAATTTTTGAATCAAAAACATAATCCTATGTTTTTCTTTTTGGGAATGTCTACTAGTTTTTGAATCAAAAACCATAATCCTATGTTTTCTTTTCAAAATATCTCATATTTTTTTTTTTTCAATCAAAACCCTAATTCTAATTTTTTTTTTCAGAATGTGTCCTATTTTGCTAACAAAACCCAAATCTTATGTTTTCTTTTCTTAATGTTTCCTATTTATCAGTTTTGAATCAAAATCCTAATCTTATATTTTTTTTTGGGAATGGCTCATATTTTTTAATCAAAACCCTAATTCTATGTTTTTTTTGGTAATATCTGCTATTATTGAATCAAAACAATAATAGTATGCTTTCTTTTCATAATGTCTCATATTTTTTAATCAAAACACTAACCCTAAGTTGTTTTTTAATGCCTCCTATTTTTGAATCAAAATCGAAATCTTATATTTTTCTTTTTTTGGGAATGTTTTGCTATTGTTAAATCAAAAACAATAATTGTATTGTTTATTTTTTTGAAATGTCTTATATTTTTCAATCAAAACACTAATACTATGTTTACTTTTTGGAATGTCTACTATTTTCGAATGGAAACCCTAATCCTATGTTTTTTTAGTAATGTCTCCTATTTTTCATTCAAAACCATAATCATTTGTTTTCTTATAGTAATGTGTCATATTTTTCAATTAAAACCCTAATCCTAGGTTTTCCTTTTTGAATGCCTACTGTATTTGAATCAAAACCCTAATCCTATGTTTTTCTTTGTAATGCCTCCTATTTTTGAATAAGAATTCAAGTCCTAAGTTTTCTTTTCCGAATCCCTCCTATTTTTTAATCAAAATCCTAATCTTATATATATTTTTTTTGGAATGTTTGCTATTTTTGAATCACTCCTATTTTTGAATAAAAACCTTAATTAGATGACTTCTTTTCGGAATGCCTACAATATTTGAATTAAAATCCTATTTGTTTGTTTTCTTTTCATAATGCCTCTACTTTTTAAATAAAAATCCTAATCCTTATCCTATGTTTTGTGTCGTAATGTCTCCTATTTTTAATCAAAACACTAATCCTCTATTTTCTTTTTAGAATGTCTCCTATCTTTAAATTAAAACCAAAATACTATGTTTTCTTTCTTAATGTCCCCTATATATTAGTTAGGAATCAAAACCCTAATCCTATATTTTATTTTGGTAATGTCTGCTATTCTTGAATCAAAATAATAATAGTATGGTTTCTCATAAGATTTGGGTTTTGATTAAAAAAATGAGACATTCCATAAAGAAAACAAAGAATTAGGGTTTTAATTCAATATGGAAAAATAGGACACATTCCGAAAAGAAAAACATAGTATTAGTGTTTTGATTCAAAAAGAGCATATATTCTGAAAAGAAAAGAAAGGATTAGTTTTTTGATTGAAAAAAGGAGATATTGAGAAAAAGAAAAAATAGATTAGGGTTTTGATTCAAAACTGAGAAATTGGATAAATTAAGAAAAGCAAAAATAGGATTCAGGTTTTGTTTGAAAGATAGAACACATTCCTAAAAGAAAACATAGAATTATGGTTTTGATTGAAAGAAAGTAGACATTCCAAAAATAAAAAAATAGGATTAGGGTTTTGATTGAAAAATATGAGATAATACTACAAGGAAAATAGGATTATGGTTTTGAATGAAAAATAGCTTATATAACTATAAGAAAATATAGGATTTAGGTTTTCATTGAAGATATGAGATAATTAGAAAAGAAAAATATAGGATTAGGGTTTAAATTGAAAAATAGGGGACATTATTATAAAAAAACATAGGATTAGGATTTTAATTTAAAATTGAAAAATATTGTTCATTTCCAAGAGAAAACAAAGGATTTGGGTTTGATTAAACAATAGCAGACATTTCAGAAAGAAAATATAATATTAAGGTTTTGATTAAATGATAGGAGGCATTAAAAAAATTAGGATTATGGTTTTGATTAAAATATATGAGATATTACGAAAACAGAACACATGATTATTGTTTTGATTCAAAAATTGGAGCCATTCCAAAAATAAAACATAAGATTAGCCTTTTCATTAAAAAATAGGATGATTTCACAAAATAAAACATAGGATTAGGGTTTCCATTGAAAAATAGGAGACATTTCGAAAAGAAAACTTTGGATTATTTATTGGTTTGATTAAAAAATAGTAGACATTCTGAAAAGAAAACATATGATTAGTATGTTGAATGAAAAATAGTATACATTACTATAAGAAGTTTTGATTAAAAAATAATAGACATTAAGAA
>NC_052490.1:7492522-7554851 GCF_009730915.1 Dioscorea cayenensis subsp. rotundata
AAATAAAACATGGGATTATTGTTTGATTCAAAAATAATATACGTTTCAATAGAAACATAAGATTAAAGTTTTGATTAAAAATAGAGACAAGATTCGAATGTCATGAATTAGAGTTTCGATTCAAAAAACAAAAATAGAACATGGTATTTGGGCGAATACATTGTGTTTTATGAAAAATACTAGAGTTTGAAAGAAACATAGATTACGGTTTTGATTCACTAGTGGACATGCCCAAAAAGACTACATAGGATTGGGAGCCTTTGACTTAGACAACAGAGCTATTTAAAAATAAACAGGATCAGGGTTTTGATTATATGAGACACTCACGTAAAATAAAACATAGGATTGTCGTTTTCATTCGTGCACAGTAGACATCACAAAGAAAACAAAGAATCGACTCTTTGAAACAAAACTAACAACAGGAGACATTAAGAAAAGAAAACAAAGGATTTGGGTTTTGATTAAAAAGATAAGAGGACACGGTTAAAAAGAGAACATGTGATTAGTAGAGTTTTATTTAAAAATAGGAGGCTACGAAAAGAAAAACATAGGATTATCGCTTTTGATTAAAACAAATATGAGATATTTTCAAAAGGAACATAGGATTAGGGTTTTGGCGCCAAAGTAGGGAGTTAGGCTCCCCTGAAAGACATAGGATTGGGGTTTTGATTCAAAATAGAGCCATTTCCAGAAAAATAGAGGAATAGGTTTTGATTGTGACTAAAATACAGTAGATATTCATATAGTATTATGATTTTGATTATATATGACATTTTGAAATAGAGATAGGACTAGTTTTACTGGAAAACAGGAGACACATTATAATAGAAATATAGAACTGCTGGTTTGATTAAAAACCCAAAAGAGGGACATTTTAAAACATAGGATTAGGCTTTTGATTGAAAATAGATGACATTCATCATAAGAGCTGAGGATCAGGGCTCTGCTTCCAAAACTGAGCCACCAGAGCATTACTTAGTGAAAAGCGAAACGATTCAGGTTTTGAATGAAAGATAGTGGACATTCCTGAAGAAAACGGGGATTAGTATTTTTATTATAGAGACATTACTAAAAAGAAAACATCGGATAGTGATTAGATTTTTATTAACAGGATTCATTATGAAAAACAAAATATAGGATTAGTGTTTTCGATTGAAAGGTAGAGACATTATGAAAGCAAATACTAAGAATAGGGTTTTTGATTCAGTATAGTGGCCATTAAGAAAAGAAAACCTAGGATTAGGGGTTTGATTCAAATATAGCTTAGACATTTAAAAATAGTGCGATCCCGTGTTTTTATTTCTTTAATGTCTAATATTTATTTGTTTTGAATGAAAAACCCTAATATATGTTTTGTTTTCGAATGTCTCCTCAATTTCAAACCAAGATATAATTTCTTTTCATTTCAGAATGTTAACTATTTTTCAATCAAAACCCTCATTTATGTTTTCTTTTCGGAATGTTTCCAATTTTTCAGTTTTGAATGAAAACCATAAACCTACTTTTTTTTCAGAATGGCTCCTATTTTTGAATCAAAAACTAATCTTTTTTTTCTTTTCAGAATGTCTAGTATTTTTCAATCAAAACCATAATCCTATGTTTTCTTTTCTTAATGTCTATTATCTTTAAATCAAAATCTGAATCCTATGTTTTCTTTTCATAAAGTCCCCTATTTATCAGCTTCGAATCAAGACCGTGACCTATTTTTTCTTATAATAATGTCTCATAATTTTAATCAAAATTCTAATCATATATTTTTTCTTTGAAATGTCTTATATTTTTCAATCAATACTCTAATCCAATGTTTTTATTCAAAAATGTCTACTATTTTTGGATCAAAACCATAATCCTACGTTTTCTTATAGTAATGTCTTCTATTTTTCATTCAAAACCCAAGTCCTATGTTTTCTTTTCAGGATATCTACTATATTAAAACCAACACCCTAGTCGTCGCTGCTCGGATGTCGCCTATCTTCAATTCAAAAATACCAATCAGTATGTTTTTATTTCTTAATGTTCCTGTTGCTATCAGCTTTTCATTCAAAAACCCTAACCTATGCTGGAATATCTATTATTTTTCAATCACAAAAATAAGCCCTATGGTTTCTTTTCTTAATGTCTCGATATTTTTAAAATAGCAACCTTAATCCGTGTTTTCTTTGAATATGTCCTATTTTTCAGATTTTCAATCAAAAACCCAAATCCTTTTGTTTCCATTTCAGTACTAACTCCTATTTTTAAATCATAACCCTAATCCTTTTCTTTTCTTTTCAAATTTTTACTTACTTTTGAATCAAAATCCCAATCCTATATTTTCTTTCACGGAATGTCCCTCATCTTTCAATCAAAATCCCAAATCGAATCTACATGAATGCTCAACTAGTTTTCAATAAAAAAAAAACTAGTCCTTTTTTTCTTTTCGAATATCTACTATTTTTAAATCAAAACATTAATCCTATGTTTTAATTTTGGAATGTGTCCTATTTTTCAATTAAAACCCTAATCCTATGTGTTTTTTTGGAATATCTACTATTTTTGAACCAAAACTGTAATCGTATGTTTTCTTATAGTAATGTCTCATTTTTTCAATCAAAACCATAATCGTATATTATTTTTTTCAGAGTGGCTACTATTTTCCAATCAAAACCCTAATCCTATGTTGTCTTATAGTAATGTATCTTATTTTTCAATCAAAACAATAATCCTATGTTTTCTTATGATAATGTATCGCAATTTAAATCAAAACCCTAATCCTATGTTTTTTTTGCAAAATGTCTATTATTTTTGAATGAAAATCATAATATTATGTTTTATTATAGCAATGTTTCCTATTTTTCATTCAAAATCCTAATCCTTATTTTCTTATAGTAATGTCTCATATTTTTCAATTAAAACCCTAATCCTATTTTTTTTTTAGAATGCGTACTATATTTGAATCAAAACCCTAACCTATGTTCTTTTTTCTTAATGTTCCATGTTTTCAATCCAAACCTTAATACTATGTTTTCCTATTATAATGACTACTATTTTTGAATCAAAACCCTAATCCTATGTTTTCTTAAAGTAACATCTCGTACTTTCGAATGAAAACATTAATCCCATGTTTTTCATTTTGAAATGCCTACTATATTTGATTCAAAACCCTAATTCTATGTTTCATTTTCACAATAGATCCTTACTTTCAATCAAAACCCTAACCTATGTTTTATATTTGGAATGTGTCCTATTTTGTAGTTTTGAATAAAATCCCTAATCCTATGTTTTCTTTTTTTGAATATCTACTAATTTTAAATCAAAATGCTAATTCTTTCTTTTCAGTTCGGAATGTTTACTATTTTTGAATCAAACTAATCCTAAGTTTTCTTATTGTAATGTCTCATATTTTTCCGCCAAAACCCTAATCTTATATTTTCTTTTCAAAATGCCAACTATATTTGAATTAAACCTCCGATCCCATGTTTTCTTTTGGGAATGTCTATAATTTTTGAATCAAAATCCTAATCCTATGTTTTCTTTTTGGAATGTGTGTTTTTAATCAGTTTTCAATCAAAACCTATTCCTTTGTTTTCTTTTCAGAATGTCTCGTATTTTTCACTCAAAAACCCTAATCTTTTCTTTTCGTTTCCGAATGTCAACTATTTGTGAATTGAAACAATAATATCATGTTTTCTTTTTAGAATGTCCCTTACATTTCAATCAAAACCTAAATCCTATGATATCATTTTTTAAGGTCTCCTATTTTTCTGTTTTGAATCGAAACCATAAACGATACTTCATTTTTAGAATGTCTCATATTTTTCAGTCAAAACCCTAATCCTTTCTTTTATTTCAGCAATGTCTGCTATTTTTTAATCAGAACTGCAATCCTATATTTTCTTTTCAGAATGTGTTCTATTTTTCAATTTTCAATCAAAACCCTAATCCTTTGCTTTCTTTTTGGAATGTCTATTATTTTTTACTCAAAACCATAACCCTTTCTTTTCTTTTCATAATTTCTACTATTTTTCAATCAAAACCCTAATCCTATGTATTATTTTCTTAATGTTTCCTATTTATATGTTTTGAATGATAACCGTAAACAAAGTTTTGTTTTCTGAATGTATCCTATTTTTTAATCCAAAACTTAATCTATTCTTTTCTATTTGGAATGTCTGCTGTTTTTTAATCAAAACTCTAGTCCTATATTTTCTTTTCAGAATGGCTACTATATTTCAATAAAAACCTAATCCCATGTTTTCTTTCAGAATGTCTACTTATTTTTATTCAAAACCCTAATCATATGTTTTCTTATAGTAATGTGTCTTTCTTTTCAATCAAAAATATAATCCTATGTTTTCTTTTCGGATTTCGTAATATTTTTAATCAAAACACTAATCCTACATTTTCTTTTCAGAATGTCTGCAATCCTTTGATCAAAATGTGAATCATATGTTTTCTTTTCTACTAATTTTTCATTCACAAGTCTAATCCTCTATTTTCTAATAGCAATGTCTCTTATTTTTTAATCAAAACCCCAATCCTATGTTTTATTTTCAGAATCATTACTATATTTGAATAAGAACCATAATCCTATATTTTGTTTCCATAATATCTTATATTTTTCAATCAAAACTATAATCCTATATTTTCTTTTAGAAATTCCTACAATATTTTAATCAAAACGCTAATCCTATTTTTTTATTTCTAATGTCTCCTATTTATCAGTTTTGAATCAAAATCCTAACATGTTTTCTTTTTCGATTGTCCCCCCTATTTGAATCAAAACCCTAATCCTTTATTTTCATTTCGGAATACCTACTATTTTTGAAACAAAACCCTTATCGTATGTTTTCTGGTGGGAATGTCTACTATCTTTCATTCAAAACATGAATCCTATGTTTTATTTTCTTAATGTCCCCTATTTATAAGTTTTGAATAAAAAATCTAACCTTTGTTTTCTTATAGTAATGTATCCTATTTTTTTAATGAAAATCCTAATTCTATATTTTCTTTTTGAAATGTCTTATATTTTTCAATCAAAACCCCAATCCAATTTGGTGCTATTCTATGTATATTTGTTAATGATGTAGGAATTAGGGAGCTCGAAGCAATTATGAGTGAATCAGGATACCAAACCAGCGAAGCTTGAAGAAAGTGCTGAGTGTTCAAACTTAGCACGGGCAGAGCACGGTCATGCTCTGTGCCCCTTGAAGATCACAGCCTCATGACAACCGAGTGATAAAGCTTGCAAGGGTGTGTCACCAGGCCAAACATGGGGAGAGCACGCTCGTGCTCCTCCCCTGGAAATCTCAGGCTAGAGCTATTTTCTGCTCAATAAGGGAAGCAAGCGCTGGATGCTCCTAGCACGATAATGCTCAAGAGGAGCATAGTCTAAGCATAACCTTGCTTCCTCCCACTAGAGATTCCAGGCAAGCACTTAGCCGATTCACTCAAAACCCTAACCATGTAAATGCAGTCTAAGCACGACCGTGCTTAGCCCTTGTAGAGCTCAAAGTCATCCCTTTTTAACTCTGCTTTCTAGGGTTTGCTCTGATCTTTGTTTGGGGATTATAATCTACATCAGGACAACCTTGAGGAGAGCAATGATTAGGCTTCACCACACCTTCTAAGGGGATCAAAGATTACTTGGAGGTACAAGAGAAGTGGGGTTAGCATATGGAGCTTGGCATGGAAGATTTATATTGGGAAGAAGGGAGTCATGTCTTCTTTCTCTGGTTCTTCATCTGTGTTTTCCTCGTTGTACCCATCCATGAGGGGCTAACCATCCAAGGTGCTCGGGATGTCAACTTTATTGTTTTGTATGCTTTGACTACTTGATTTTAAGGTTTACAGAGTTCTTTTGGTTTCTTGTGTTATTCATGTGTTTGCATAACTTATTGTGTTTGATTTGCACAGTTTCTTAGGTAATCTAGTTATCTGCAAATATGTGTCATCAGAGAAGATCAAGAAAAGACTACCTTCACATGTCCTAATGATACATTCATGTACAGAAGAATGCCTTTCAGCCTATGTAATGCCCCAACAACTTTTCAAAGATGCATGATGTTAATTTTTGATGAGTTTATTGAAGGCTTTATGGACATGTTCATGGATGACTTCTTAGTTTTCAGGGATTCGTTTGATGGGTGACTCAAAAATCTAAAACGAGTCTTTTCCAGGTGTGATGAAATAAAACTTTTCATAAATTAGGAGAAGTGTCACTTCATGGTCACCGAAGGGATTGTTTTAGGTCACAAAATTTCTGGTGAGGGGATTGAAATTGATAAGGCCAAGGAAGACACAAATGAGAACCTTCTCCCATCCATTGTGGTAAAAGATGTTCGGAGTTTTCTTGGGCATGTCGGCCTTTACAGAAGATTTATTAAAGAGTTTTCCAAAATCTAGAATCCCATGATGAAGTTATAGAAAAAGATGCACCTTTTGAATTTGATGAGAATTGTCTTAGTGCTTTCCTGACCTTAAAGGAGAAGTTAGTCTGTGCACCGATTGTGAAAACCCCAAATTGGGAACGGCCGTTTGAGCTTATGTGTGACGCCGGTAATTGGGTAGTAGGGGCAGTATTAGGACAAAGACATAATAAACAATTCAAACCTATTTACTATGTGAGCAAAACTGTAAATCCAACCCAAGGGAATAACACCACAACGGAGAAAAAAGCTATTAGCGATTGTTTATGCTTTTGACAAATTCATACATTACCTGGTTCTCTCCAAGGTCATCGTGTACTTTGATCATGCTGCAATCAAGTACCTCCTCTCGAAGACAGATGCTAAGCTAAGACTAATTAGATTGATTCTTCTTCTGTAAGTGTTTATTCTAGAAATTTGAGAAAAGAAAGGATAAAAAAAATGTGGTGGCTGATCACTTATCACACATGACGTACTAATCGAAAGAGACAAAGAAGGATCTAAAATGATAAATGACGCTTTTCAAGATAAAAAAATCTTTTATTGGGTCCAGTAGGGGTCTACCCAAGATAGCGAAAGTGTCCCCTGGTTTGGTGACTTTTGCTGAATTATTTAGTAGGATAAGTAATCCCTTCACAGTTTTCCTATTAGTAGCGTAAGAAATTTCTTTCTAATGTCAAACATTACTTGTAGGAGGATTCTATTTTATACAAACTCTGGTCGATCCAGCAGGTGCGACGCTGTGTCTCACATGCCGAAAGCGATGGAAGATTTTAGAGCATTGTCACCAAGAACAAGTGGGTGGTCATTTCAATGCTAATCACACCATCAAGAAAGTATTAGAAGCTGTGTCCTTTGGTCATCACTCTTCAGTGACACTCGGAAGTTTGTTGTAATGTGTGACTAATGCCAACAAAGTGGTAACTTATCTAAACTCGATTAAATGAAGCAAACTCCTATCAAGCAATGTGAAGATTTTGATGTGTGGGGCATTGATTTGATGGGTCCTTTCCCGATCTCTAATGGGAACATATTTGTGTTGGTACCTGTCGAGTATGTATCTAAATGGGTGGAAGCTCAGGCTCTTATCACAAATGATGCACAGGTGGTTGTCAAGTTCTTGAAAAAGTTATTTTCTCGTTTTGGCACTCCGATAGCAATTATTAGTGACAGGTGCACCCACTTTTGTAACGCTAAGTTTGAAAAGTCAATGAAGAAATATGGAGTACCATATCGTGTTGCCACGGCTTATCACCCTCAAACTAGTGGCCAAGTTGAAAAATACCAACCGGAGCTAAAGCACATTCTTGAGAAGACAGTTTTGCCATAACCAGCAGTAATTGGTCAAAAACGATTGACAATATTCTCTAGGCTTACCGAATCAAGATATAAAAACATCAACCGGGCATACACCATATCGTCTCGGGTCTATGGGAAGGCATACCATCTACACTGTTGAGCTTGAGCATCAAGCATATTGGGCAATCAAGTTATTGAATTTGGATACAAGGGATGCATAGAAAAAAGGAAGTACCAGTTGAATGACCTAGTGGAGCATAGGATGAATGCATTCGAAAATGCACTCTTGTCTATAGAAAAAGTGAGAAGAATTCATTATAGCCACCTCAGGAAGGAGAAGCAATTCCAGGTTGGGGACCAAGTTCTTTTTAACTCTAGGTTAAAGCTTTTTCCTAGAAAGCTCAAGTCTCATTGTTCTAGACCTTACATCGCCACTCAAACATTCGCCATGGGGAATTCAAAATTTTCCCACACCATGAAGGAAACATTCATGTTAATGGTCACAAAGTTGAAGCATTATGCCATAAGAGAGGAAATTTCTTCAACCATCAAGCTGTGGTGCTTTATTACTCTATGAACCACTCGGTTAGGTAGGTACGTTAACCTAGTGACGTTAAACAAACGTTTCTTGGAAGGCAACCCAAGTCATTGTTTTCTTTTTAATTTGTTGTGTGGTTTTGTCGTTTTTGTTTTAAGTTTGCTATCGTAAATACTATGGCATTTTTCACTCGTCCTGAGCCTTTCAGGGTGTCTTTGTCTTGTTTCAACTTGTTGAAATTAATCTGATTTCTCTCATGTGCTCTTTAACCTACCTTTGAGTAAGAAATACCCTTTCCATGGACTATCATTCCGAATGTCTCCTATTTTGCAATGAAAATATTGGATTAAGGTTTTGATTTAAATATTGTAGACATCCAAAAAGAAAACATAGGATTAGGGTTTTAATTAAAAAATAGGTGAGATTACTATAAGAAAACATATGATTAGGGCTTTCATTCAAATATAGTAGGCATTTCCAAAAAAATTTAAACCCTAATATAAATATGTTTTCAGAATGTCTGCAATAAAAATAAGCAGATATTCCCAAAAGAAAATATAGGATTATGGTTTTGATTGAAAAATAGGAAACATTACTATAAGAAAAACAAAGGATTAGTGTTTTGATTAAAATATAGGACACAATGCAAAATAAAAAATTAGGATTAGAGTTTTGATTTAAAAATATGTGATATTCCAAAATTAAAACATAGAATTAATGTTTCGAATAAAAAATAGTAGATATCCCCAAAAAAACTTAAGATTTGGATTTTGATTGAAAAATAAGAGGCATTACTACAAGAAAACAAAGGATTAGGGTTTGTATTAAAAAAAATTGTGGACATTTCCAATCGAAAACATATGATTTGAGTTTCAATTCAAAAATAGCAGACATTTTGAAAATAAAACATATGATTAGAGTTTCGCTTCAAAAAAGTAGACATTATGAAAAGAAAAGAAAGGTTTACGATTTTGATTGAAAATTGGAGCCATTCAAAAAAGGAAACAATGGATTAGAGGATTACAGATTTGATTAAAAACCAATAAATAACGTACATGAAGGGAAGAAAACATAGTATTATATTTTTTATTGAAAGATTGGAGACATTGTGAAAATAAAACATCGAATTAGTTTTTCTTATTCAAAAAATAGGTTGAATTCCGAAAATAAAACATAGGATTAGGTTTAGGAAATGTCTACTATTTTTTAATCAAAACCCTAATCATAAGATGTCCTATTTTTCAATTAAAGCCCTAATCCTATGTTTTCTTTCCAGTACATCTCATATTTTTCAATAAAAACCCTAACCTATGTTTTCTATTAGGAATGTCTGCTATGTTTCAATGAAAACCATTATCCTATGTTTTTTTTTCCGAAATGTCTCCTACCTTTCAATCAATACCCAAATCCTATGTTTTGAGAAAAAAGACACATTTCGAAAAGAAAAAAATTACAAATAATATCTTTCAATCAAGACCTGAATCATTTGTTTTCTTTGCAAAATGTATCATATTTTCCAATCACAGTCCGAATTCTTTTTTTTGTTTTTGGAATGTCTGCTATTTTTGAAACAAAATAATAATCCTATGTTTTCTTATAGTAGTGAGTCATATTTTTCAATCAAAACCATAATCCTATTTTTTCTCTTGGTAATGTCTGTTATTTTTGAATCAAAAGAATAATCCTATGTTTTCTTTATGTAATGTCTCATATTTTTCAATCAAAACCCTAATCATATGTTTTCTTTTTAGAATGTCTCATATTTTTCAATCAAAACCCTAATCTTATGTTTTCTTTTAGGAATATCTTCTATTTTTGAATCAAAATCCTAATCCAATGATTTCTTTTGGAAATGTCTCCTATTTTTTTGTTTTTAATCAATACACTAATCCTATGTTTTTTTTATTGCAATGTATCATTTTTTTCAATCAAAACCCTAATCCTATGTTTTGTTTTTATAATGTCTCATATTTTTGAATAAAAACAATAATCGTATGCTTTCTTTTCCTAATATCTTATTTATATGTTTTCAATCAAAATCGTAATCCTATGTTTTCTTTTCATAATATCTACTATTTTTTAATCAAAGTCCTATTCTTATGTTTTATTTAAGTAATATCTCCTAGCTTTTTGAACCAAAAACCTTAGTCCTTTGTTTTCTTTTTGAATGTATGATTTTAATCATAACCATAATCCTATCTTTTCTTTTTGTGAATGTTTCTACACTTTTTAATCAAAACATTAATTCGATTTTTTCTTTTTTAGAATATCTCATATTTTTCAATCAAAGCACTAATACTATATTTTCTTTATGAAATGCTTTCTATTTTTCAATCAAAACCCTAATCCTATGTTTTCTTTTCAGAATATCTACTATTTTTAAATTAAAAACCTAATCATATGTTTCATTTGAAAATGTACCCTATTTTTTGGTTTTTAATCATAACCCTAATCCTATGTTTTTTTATAGTAATTTCTCCTATTTTTTAATTAAATCTCTAATCATAGGATTAGTCTTTTGATTCAAATATAGTAAGAATTCTGATGCGGGAGGTTTCGAGGAGCTAGCCTCGCCTGCTCATGCGTAAATGGGACTCAACCTAACAGAGGGGCATTTCGGTCATTTTTCCGAGTGTTGGAGTTTCGTGTTTTTATGGGTCGAATTTTGATGGAAAATGGGTCAATTAAGAAAAATTCACTCAGCTTTTTATACAAGCTTGTGTGTCATAACGGAATTCGCCAAATTCCATCATTTAGGCCTCAAAAATCATAATTTTGTCGTTTATATTAATAATTGATTTCATTATATCTTACGCTAGAAATCTTTGATTTTTAAGCCATTTTTCGCAGTAATATTTATTTGTTTAGCCTTTTATTTCTTTCTATCATTTGAGAATTTGTCATTTTTGGCATATTTTCAAATTATCTTGTTTTAATGATTTTTTTCGTATTCTAGTTCACCTATTTATTGTAAGGTTACGGACAAGAGTAAGGCAGTTATATGATCATCATTTTATTGAGTAATAAGAATTTTTACTCTTTCCCAGTCCTCAGTTATCTTTGATCAACATGCGTTGACGGCTTTTACTACATGATATACGTGCGTGAATCAACTAGTTTCGGCTATTTATTCGTTGGACGGCTTTGCTAGCTAGATATCTCATCCTCAAATCAACGGTTTTCGTGCATATCGCTGACTCACATTCCAAAAGATAAACATAGTATTAGAGTTTTTGATTGAAAAATAGGAGACATTACTACAAGAAAACCTAGGATTAGGGTTTTATTCAAAACCATAATCTTATGTTTTCTTATAATGATCTCTTCTATCAAAAATTGGGTGTTTAATCAAAACATTAATTTTATATTTCCAAAAATGAAAACATAGGATTAGGGGTTTTCATTAGGGAGATATTCATAAAAAGAAAACAAAAGATTATGGTTTTGATTTAAAAACTAGAAAAATAGAAATACATTCTAAAATGAAAAGCTATAGGATTAGGGTTTTGATTCAAAAAGTAGAAATTATGGAAAGAAACGAAAAGGATTAGGTTTCTAATTGAAAAATAGGAGACATTCGACATAGGTTAGGGTTATGATTCAAAACTAATAAATAGGAGACATTAAGATATTGAATTCGATTTTTAATTGAAATATAGGAGACATCTACAATAATACATAGGATTAGAGTTTCGATTCAAAGATAGAAAGACATTTCGTGGCTTTTTGATTCAAAATTGGAGATATGACTATAACAAACATAGGATTATGGTTTTTCATTCAAAAGTAGTGGACATTAAGAAAAGAAAACGTAAGATTAAGGTTTTGATTGCAAAATATGCGAAACTATGTCGATGTAGGATGTGCTATGACTCAAAAATAGTGACATTCCTAAAGAATATATATAAGATTTAGGGTTTTCATTAAAAATAGGAAGCATTAAAAAAAACTTACGATTAGTGTTTTGATATAGAAAATTGAAAAAAGACATACAATTATTGTTTTCATCCAAAAATAGCAGACATTCTGAAAAGAAAGCACAAGACTTGGGTTTTGATTCAAAAATAGGTGGTATTTCACAAAAAACAAAAAAAGAATTAGGGTTTTGATTAAGAAATAGGAGGCATTCAAAAAGCCTTAGGATTAGGGTTTTCATTAAAAATATGTGACACTAACAAAAGAAAACATATGATTGTTGTTTTGTTTCAAAAAACGAAGTCATTCCCTAAAAAAGAACATAAGATTAGGGATATATTAAAAAATAAGAGACATTACTATAAGAAAACATAGTATTAGTGTTTGATTCAAAAATAGAAGACATTTCGAAAACAAAACATATGATTACTGTTTTGATAAAAAATTATGAGATATTTTTAAAAGAAAACAAAGGATTAGAGTTTTGATTCAAAATAGGAGATAGTACTATAAGAAAACATAGTATTAGCGTTTTGATTAAAAAATAGTAGACATCCCAGATCAGGATTTGATTAAAATATAGGTGATATTCTAACAAGAAAATAAATGATTAGTGTTTTGATTCAAAAATGATAGGCCACTATGTTACTGAAAATAAAACATAAAATTAAGGTTTTGATTGAAAGATAGTAGACATAGCTTAAACAAAGCATAGGATTTGAGTTTTAATTGAAAAATATGAGACATTCCGAAAAGAAAAAATTGGATTAGGGTTTTGATTAAAAATTAGCAGACATTCACAAGACTAAAAATATGATTAGTGTTTTGATTCAACAAAACGAGACATTATGAAAAAGAAAAACATAGGGATTATTGTTTTTGATTCACAAAATTAAAATAGGACATCATGTTTGAAGAGAGAGGATTAGTGTTTTCATTAAAAAATAGAAGACATTACCAATAGAAAACATATGATAAGGATAAGGATTTTTAATAAAAAATAGGAGGGATTACGAAAAGAAAAAAAAAGGATTAGTGTTTTGATTGAATGATAGAAGACATTACTAAATGAAACATAGGAATAGTGTTTTGATTTCAAATAAAGTAGGTGTTCCAAACAGAATACATAGAATTAGGGTTTATATTAAAAAAAATAGACATTCAAAAATAGTAGACACTCCCAAAACAAAACATATGATAATGGTTTCGATTCAAAAGTTTGACACATTCTTAAATGAAAAAAAAGAATTAAGATTTTAATAAAAACAATAGGAGGCATTACGGAAACAAAACATAGTATTATGTTTTTTTATTTAAATATAGCACGCATTCTGAAAAGAAAACATAAGATTATGGTTTTGATTAAAAAAAATGAGACATTACTATAAGAAAATATAGGATTAGGGGTTTGAACAAAAAATAGAAGGCATTGCAATAAGAAACCATAGGATTATTGTTTTGATTCAAAAATAGTAGACATTACAAAATGGAAACATTAGATTTCTGTTTGATTGGAAGATATGAGATATTTCAAAAAGAAAAGATGGGATTATTGTTTTGATAGAAAAATAGGAGACATTCCCAAAAAAAAAATAATAACATAAGATAGGGATTTCATTAAAAAAATTGGAGCCATTGTACAAAAAAAAACTTCGGATTAGGGTTTTGATTAAAAATATGATACATTTCCAGCATAGAAATATGGTTTTTGATTCAAAAATAGCAGAGCATTCCATATAAGTATTAGTGTTTTGATTAAAAAATAGGTGGCATTACGAAAATAAAAAATTGGATTAGGTTTTTGATTGAAAAAAATATGATACATTATTAGAAGAAAATATAGGATTATGGTCTTGATTCAAAAATAGCGAACATTCCGAAAAGGAAACCTAAGATTAAAGTTTTGATTAAAAAATAGGAGCCATTCCAAAAAAGAAAACATATGATTAGGGTGTTTACTTAAAAATGTGAGACATTATGAAAAGGAAAAAACATTGGATTATCATTTTTGATTAATAGGAGACATTCACCACATAAGATTAGAGGTTTAATCAGAGACTTTTACTATAATAAAAAACATAGGATTTGGGTTTTGAATGAAAAATATGAGACATTACTATTTTTTAATAGGACAAAGGATTAGGGTTTTGATTGGAAAGAAATAGGAGCAATTTCGAACTATCATTCAGAATGTCTAGTATTTTTTAAACAAAAAATTGGATTAGGGTTTTAAATCCTATGTTTTGTAATAAAAACATAGGATTGTTAAGGAATCCAAAAAGAAAACATAGGATTATGGTTTTAATTTAAATATTGTAGGAATTTTGAAAAGAAAAAATAGGATTAGGGTTTGATTGAAAAATAGGAGACATTAATATAAGAAAACGTAGGATTATGGTTTCGATTAAAAAATAGTAGACATTCCACAAAAAACGAAACTCTACTAAAAATATCTTTTAAGAATGTTTCATTTTTTTAAATCAAATTAGCAAACATTTCCAAATGAAAATATAGGAATAGGACTCATTACTATTGGAAAACATAGGATTATGGTTTTGATTAAAAAATAGGATGCATTCCAAAAGAAAAACTTAGGATTAGGGTTTTTATTGGAAAATATGAGACATTCCAAAAGTAAAACTTAGTATTGGGGTTTTGAATAAGAAATAGTAGACATTCCGAAATAAAACGTTTGATTTGGGGTTTGATTGAAAAATAGGAGATATATCGATAAGAAAACAAATGATTAGAGTTTTGATTAAAAGATAGAAGACATTCCCAAAAGAAAACATAGGATTAGTTTTTTGATTCAAATATAGTAGGTATTATGGAAAGAAAACATAGTATTAGGGTTTTGGTTAAAAAATATGAGACATTACTATAAGAAGCGATATGATTAGGGTTTTGATTTAAAACTGATAAATAGGAAATATTAGGAAAAAAAAACTTAGCATTCATGTTTTGATTGAAAGATAGGAGACATTCCGAAAAGAAAACAAAGAATTAGGGTTTTGAAAAATAGGGTTAATGTTTAAAAGAAAAATAAGATTATGGTTTTGATTGAAAGCTTAGGTTTATTGTTTTGAGTAAAACATAATAGACATTCCTAAAAGAAAAACATATGATTAGGTTTTTTATTTAAAAACACGAGACATTTTAAAAAGAAAACATAGGATTATTGTTTTGATTAAAAAAATGAGACATTCCCAAAAGAAAACAAAGGATTTGGGTTTTAATTCAAAACTGAAAAATAGGGCGCATTCTGAAAACAAAGCATAGGATTTGGATTTTGATTCAAAATTGATAAATAGGAGACATTAAGAAAAGAAAACCTAGTACTCGAGTTTTGTTTTCAAAACAGAGGATATTCTGAAAAGAAAGTATAGGATTAGGATTTTAATTCAAAAATCATAGACATTCCGAAAAGAAAACAAACTATTAATGTTTTCATTCAAGGTTGATAAGTAGGCCAGATTCCGTAAAGTAAACATAAGATTGGGGTTTTCATTAAAAATAGGAAACATTACTACAATAAAATATGTTATTAAGTTTTTGATTCAAATATAGCAGGCATTCGAAAAAGAAACATAGGATGAGGCTTTTTATTAATTAATAGTAGACATTCTGAAAAGAAAACATAGGATTAGAGCTTTGTTTCAAATGTACTAGGCATTCCGAAAAGAAAACAAAGGATTAATGTTTTGATTTAAAAATAGGTGACATTACTATAACAAAACATAGGATTAAGGTTTGATTCAAAACACTAATCCTATGTTGCCTTATATTAATGTCTCCTATAAAAAATTGGGGTTTGAATCAAAACTCTAATCTTATATTTTCTAAAAGAAAACATAGGTTTAGGGTTTTCATTCAAGAAAATGAGATATTCCGAAAGAAAACAAAGGATTATGGTTTTGAATCAAAACTAAAAAATAGGACACATTCCGAAATGAAAACAAATGATTAGGGCTTTGATTAAAAAATAGCTGACATTCCAAAAAGAAAAGAAATTATTAGGTGTTTGATTCAAAAATAGGAGATATTTTAAAAAGAAATCATAGGCTAGAGTTTAGATTGAAAACTGATAAATAGGAAAAATTAGGAAAAGAAAACATAGGACTTGATTTTTTATTGAAAGATAGGCAACATTCCGAAAAAGAAAACATAGGATTCGGGCTTTTATTCAAATATAGTAGGCATTCCGAAAAGAAAACATAGGCATATGGTTTTGATTGAAAAATATAAGACATCACTACAGAAAATATAAGATTATGATTTTGCATAAAAAAAGGAGAAATTACTATAAGAAAACATAGGACTAGCATTTTAATTAAAAAATTGTATACACTCCAAAAAAAACATAGGATTAGGGTTTTGAATGAGAAATATAAGGCATTTGGGAAAAAACATATGACTATAGTTTTGATTAAAAAATAACATACATTCCCAACAGAAACACAATGTTAGGGTTTTGATTAAAAAAAAGGAGGCATTCGAATAAAAACTAAATATTAAGGTTTTGATTAAAAATATGAGACATTACAAAAAAAACATACAATTATTGTTTTCATTATAAAATAGCAGACATTCACAACGAAAAACTTAAGGTTATTGTTTTGATTAAAACGTGGTAGCCATTTGGATAAGAAAAAATTGGATTAGTTTTTTTATTGAACAATAGGAGGAAATCCAATAAAATTAGGATTAAAGTTTTTATTAAAAAATATGAGACATCATGAAAAGGAAACATACGATTATTATTTTGATTAAAAAATAGGAGACATTTCCAAAAGAAAACATAAGATTAGGGATTTGATTGAAAAATTAGAGACATTACTATAAGAAAACATAGGACAATGGTATTGATTAAAAAGTAGTAGACATTATGAACAGATAACAGAGAATTAGGGTTTTCATTAAAAAATAGGAGACAATACTATAGGCAAACATAGGACTAGGGTTTTGATTCAAAAACAGTAGATATTTTGAAAACACCATAGGATTTTGGTTTTGATTGAAAAATATTAGATATTCTAAAAAGGAAAAAAAGGGATTATGGTTTGATTCAAAAATGAAAAATAAGACACATTCTAAAAAGAAAACAAAGGATTTTGGTATTGATTGAAAGATAGGATACAATTTGAAAATAAAACATAGGATTAGGGTTTGATTGAAAAATAGGAGCATTCTGAAAGAAAAAACATACGTTAGAGTTTTTATTGAAAAATATAAGACATTCCGAAAAGAAATTGTCGGAAAATATGAGACATTTAGAAAAGAAAACATGATATTAGGGTTTTGATTAAAAATTAGCAGACATTACCAAAACAAAATATAGGATTAGGGTTTTGATTAAAATAAATTAGGCATAATAAAATCAGAACAAAGGATTATGGTTTTGATTCAAAACTGAAAATTAGGATGCATTCTGAAAAGGAAATAGACGATTAGTGTTTTGATTAAAAAATAGAAGGCATTATCAAAAAGAAGACATAGAATTAGGATTTTGATTGAAAGATAGAAGACATTACAAAAAGAAAATATAGGAATATGGTTTCAATTCAAATATAGTAAGCATTTGCCAAAAAGAAAACATACGATTATGATTATGATTAAAAAACTTTTAACATTCTAAAATAGTAGACATTCCCAAAAGAAACATATGATTAGGATTTTGACTCAAAAAAAGGAGCCATTCTGAAACTAAACCATAGGATTAGGATTTTTATTCCAAAAAGGAGCCATTACGAAAAGAAATCATAGGATTAGTTTTTTGATTCAAATATAGTAGGCGTTCCAAAAAGAAAACATGGGATTAATGTTTTCATTGAAGAATAGGAGACATTACTATAAGAAAGCATTAGATTAGGTTTTGAATGAAAAATAGGAGACATTCTTATAAGAAAAAATAGGATTAGGATTTTGATTTGAAAATAGGAGACATTCCGAAAAGAAAACATAGGATTATGGTTTTGATTGAAAAATATGAGATATTTCGAAAAGAAAATATAGGATTATTGTTTTGATTCAGATATAGGAGATATTCTAAAAAAAACATAGATTAGGATTTTGATTAAAAAATAGGAGGCATTCCAAAAATAAAAAATTTCTATTAGGGTTTTGATTAAAAAATATTAGACATTACGAAAAGAAAACATATGATGGTTGTTTTATTTAAAAATAACAGACGTTCCCAAAATAAAACATAGGATTATGGTTTGATTCAAAAAGAGCAAACATTCTGAAAAAAAACTTAAAATTAGGTTTTTAATTCAAAACTGATAACTAGGAGACATTCAGAAAAAAAAAACATAGGATTAGGGTTTTGATTAAAAAAAAACAAAAAATATGAGCCATTTCGAAAAATAAAACATAGAATTAGGGTTTTGAATTAAAAGTAGTAGACATTCCCAAAACTAAACATACGATTAGAGTTTTGATTCCAAAATAGGAGCCATTAAAAAAAACATTGGATTCGGGTTTAAATTTAAAAATAGGAGATAGTTAGGCATTCTGTAAAGAAAACATGGGATTAGGGTATTTACTGAAAATTAGAAGAAATTACTATAAGAAAGTATCGGATCTGGATTTTAATTCAAAAATAGGAAGCATTCCCAAAAATAAACTTAGTATTATGGTTTTGATTTAAAAATATGAGACATTCCCGAAAGAAAACAAAGGATTATGGTTTTGTTTTTCAAAAATAGGCATTTGGAAAAGAAAAACATAAGATTAGGGTTTTGATTAAAAAATAGTTGACATTAAAAAAAGAAAATATATAATTCTTGTTTTGATTGAAAGATAGAAAACATTATGAAAACAAAATATTGGATTAGGTTCTTGATTAAAAATTAGCAAACAATACTAAGCCCTATTTTTCAATCAAAACATAATATTATTGTTTTTATTAAAAAAATGAGACATTACAAAAAAAACATAAGATTTATGTCTTGATTGAAAAATATGAGACATTCCGAGAAGAAAACATTCGATAAGGGTTTCGATTCAAATATGTAAAATAGGAGACATTCAGAAAAGAAAACATAGGATTAGGGCTCTGATTAATAAATAGGAGACATTAATAATTTGTTATATTTTTAGAATGTCTCATTTTAGAATTAAAATGCTAATCTTATCTTTTATTTTGGGAATGTCTGCTAATTTTTAATCAAAAACCTAATTTGATGTTTTCATTTATGAATGTCTCATATTTTTCAATCAAAAACCTAATCCTATGTTTTTTTTGGAATGCCACCTATTTTTCAATAAAAACCCTAATCATATGCTTTCTTTTCAGAATGTATCCTATCTTTAAACAAAAATCCGAATCCTATATTTCAAAACTTGAATCCTATGTTTTCCGAAAAGAAAATATAGGGTTAGGTTTATGATTCCAAAACATAATATTATGTTTTCTTTTCGGAATATCACCTATTTTTCAATCAAAACTCTAATCTCATGTATTCTTTTCGGAATGCCTTCTATTAAAAAATAGGAGGCATTCCAAAAAATAAAACATAGAATTAGGGTTCTGGTTTTGATTGGAAATGCCCCTAATCTTTGGTTTTTAATCAAAATCCTAATATTATATTTTCTTATAGGAATATCTCTTATTTTTCAATCAAAATGTTAATCATGCATTTTCTTTTCAAAATGTCTCATATTTATCGAACAAAATACTAATCCTGTGTTTTCTTTTCGAAATGTCTCCTATCGTTGAATCAAAACCATAATAATATGTTTTCTTTTGAGAATGTCTGCTATTTTTTAATAAAAACAATAATCGTATGTTTTCTTTTCAGAATGTGTAATATTTTCCTGGTTTCCATCAAACCTTTAATCCTATATTTTCTTTTTGGAATGTCTCTGATAAGTGCTTGTGTATTAGTAATACGAAGTATTCATTTCTTACGATGAGCATTAATTTTCTCAGATTTTATCACTAATACATGTGTATTTGCGTTCTTTTGTGTATGTACTGTTATGGAGACAAATATAAAAGAAAGAAGCCAAAGTAGATTGTGAGTGCACTTAGTTGATGAAATCTTGGATTGAACAAACGTAAACTCACAAGTTGTGCTCAAAAACATGTTAGTGTGTGCAACCTCCGTGGTGTTCAAGGAAATATGCAAATTAGAGGGGCACAAAGGCAGTCACACTCATGTGTTCTGACTTGTGCAAAAGCTAGTAAGATTGTCATCAAATGTGTTTTTATTTGAAGATGCAACACAATCTACAGTATAGGTGTGTGCCCGTTTATGTTGCCTCGATGGAGAGTGTAGATTCGGGAGTAATTTACTGTAGCTAGCAAGACTGTGCAAAGCTAGCAAGACTCATGTGTTCCGACTTGTGGAAAGCTAGCAAGAATGTGGTAGGTAATATAGCAATTACTATAGCAATTTACTGTAGTAGTTAGTGTTTACAAGCCCCAAAAAATCGATTTCCTAGACATTCACATGGACGTGTGGAAATTTCTCATGCCCTTGTGGCTGCCTGATTCCAACCCTATTTAAGTCGCGATTTCAGCCTGATTTTAGAATCTTTTTTCCCATCTTTTTGCTATCTTTTCTCCACCTTTGGAGGCGCCAGCAGCTAAGGCTTGGAGAGGCTTTTGCTAGGCTTTTTGAAGGTTTTACGGCCTTTGAGATCGCATTTCCTTCGGAAGAGAGTTATTGGGGGAGATTTCGTCGGCACCGATTATGCGAGGTGTGCCCTATCTTGACGAGGGGACCTTTGGAAAAGACGCGTCCACTCCACAAGACCATCGACACGAACACCAAGGGGGTTTTATTCATGGATTACATTTTTTTACTTTTGATTTCATTATTGATTGTATTGTGCTCATTGGAGAGCTAAACCCCTAGTTGGTAGTTGGACTTGTAAACCCTAGGATGATGTTGTTTCTATCACCTTTTGTTATGCTTTCTTTAGTTGATGTTTTAATTGAGTTGCAATCTTGAATGCTTGTTGAGTTAATTTTCTCTTAGAGTGACACTAGTGTTGAGAATCAATTTTTGTAATCCTTGTGGATTAGTGACACACCATGAGGGTTAGACAATACTAGATTTGAAAAGGTTGAGAGAGTGAGTGGAAAGGAAACATAATGATTGGTCTTGCACTTGAATCAACAATCCTAGGGTGGGCAACATCCTGGTGCCCCATTTATTGTCGATTGCCTCTCCTATCTTTCATTTTCACCTCCTTCTTCTTTTCTTATTTCCATTTCCATTGATTCTTGTTCACATCACTATTAATTCATCCTCGTTTTAGTTAAAAAGGGGTTGTCAGTCGCCTATTTTTAGTTTTGAATCAAAACACTAATCTTATGTTTTCTTTTTGGAATGTGTCTTATTTTTTAATAAAAACAACCTTATCTTTTGTTTTGGGAATGTGTGCTAATTTTAATCAACACCCTAATCTTATGTTTTCTTTCGGAATGTCTCCTAAAATTTATGTCCTCTATTTATCAATTTTAAATCAATACCTCAACCTATGTTTTAATTTCGGAATGTCTCTTATTTTTCAATAAAAAACTTAATCTTTTCATTAAGAATTGGATCAGTGTTTTTAATCAAAACCCTAATCCTATGTTTTCTTTCAAGAATGTCACCTAAATTTCAGTTTGGAATCAAATCCCTGACCTACATTTTATTCTAGGAATGTGTCCAATTTTTCAAAAACCTAATCCATTCTTTTTTTTTCGGAATGTCTCCTATTTATAGTAACATTGCTGATAAATAGGAGATGTTAAGAAAAAAAAAACATAGGACTTGTGTTTTAAACCAAAAACCTAATCCTATGCTTTAATTTTGGAATACCTGTTATATTTGAATAAAAATTGTAATCCTACTATATTTTCTTGTTTTGAATCAAAACGTTAATCGTATGTTTTCTTTTCGGATTGTCTGCTATTTTTTAATCAAAGCCCTAATCCTATGTTTTTTTTTGGAATGCTTCCTATTTTTTAATCAAAACCCTAATCCTATGTTTTTTTTTTCTGAATGGCTCCTATTTTGGAATCAAAACCTTAATCCTACATTTTCTTTTGGAGAATTTCTACTATTTTTTAATCGAAAATTAATCGTGTGTTTTTTTTTTAATTTCTCTTATTTTTTAATTAAACCCATAATCGTTTGTTTTCTTTTCACAATTTCTACTATTTTTCAATCAAAACACTAATTTTAGGTTTTCTTTTCAAAATGTCTCCTATTTATATATTTTTCATGAAAACCCTAATCATATGTTATATTTTCGGGATGTCTCATATTTTTAATAAAAACCCTAATCCTATTGTTTTTTCTTTTCAGAATGTCTGCTACTTTTGAATAAAACCCTAATCTTATGTTTTCTTCTTGGAGTGGCTCCTATTTTTGAATCAAAACCCTAATCCTATTTTTTATTTTGTGAATATCTGCTATTTTTGAATCAAAACCCTAATCCTATCTTTGCTTTTCAAAATTTCCCCTATTTTTCATTTTTTAACCAAAAAAAAAATAATCCTATGTTTTCTTCTAGTAATGTCTGTTATTTTTCACTCAAAATCATAATCCTATTTTCTCTTTTGGGATTGTGTCATTTTTATGAATAAGAATCCTAATCATATGTTTTCTTTTCGTAATGCCTCCCATTTTTGAGTAAAAATTCTAATCGTAAGTTTTTATTTCAGAATGTCTCCTATCTTTCAGTCAAAACCTGCATCCTATGTTTTCTTTCAGAATGTCTCCTCTTTTTTTTTATAATGTTAGTTAATTTTGAGTAAAAACAATAATCCTAAGTTTTCTTCCTATAATGTCTCATATTTTGCAATTAAAATAATAATTCTATGTAATCCTACATTTTATTTTCTGAATATTTGATATTTTTGACTCAAAACCATTATCCTATGTTTTCTCCTTTCAGAATGTCTACTATTTTTGAATCAAAACCCTATTCTTATGTTTCTTATAGTAATATGCCCTATTTTTTTAGTTTTAAATGAAGACCCTAATCCTATTTTATCATTTTCGGAATGCCTAATTTATTTGAATCAAAACTCTAATCCCACATTTTCTTTTCGGAATGTCTCCTACCTTTCAATTAAAACCCGAATAGTATGTTCTCTTTTATAAATGTCTACTATTTTTAGTTTTTGAATAAACACCCTAACCTATTTTTTCTTTTTTCGAATGTTTCCTATTTCTCAATCAAAAACCTAGTCCTTTTTCTTTTTGGAATGTCCGTTATTTTTGAATCAAAACCTTCATCCTATATTTTCTTTTTGTAATGTATCCTATTTTCAGTTTTGAATCAAAACTCTAACACTTTGTTTTCTTTTCAGAATGTCACATTTTTGGAATCAGAACGATAATCCTATCTTTTGCTTGGCAATCTCTGCTAATTTTTAATCAAAACCCTAATTCTATGTTTTCTTTTCGTAATACCTTCTATTTTTTAATAAAGAATTTAAGCCTATGTTTTTCCGAATGTCCCCTATCTTTCAATCAAAACCATAATCCTATGTTTTCTTCCCTTAATATCTCGTATTTATCAATTTTGATTTAAAAAACTAATCATTTCTTTTACTTTCAGAATGTCACCTAGTTTTGAATCAAAACAATACTCCTATGTTTTCTTTTTGTATTGACTTATAATTTTCAATGAAAACCCTAATCTTATATTTTTTTTCAGAATAGCTCCTATTTTTGAATCAAAACCCTAATCCTATGGTTTAATTTGGGAATGTCAGCTATTTATTAATCAAAACCTGATTCGTATGTTTTCTTTTCAGAATGTCTATTTTTTTAGAATAAAAACCCTAATCCCATGTTTAATTTTGGAATGGCTACTATACTTGAATGAAAACCCTAATCCTAGGTTTTCTTTTTGCAATGTCTCCTATCTTGAAATCAAAACAAGAATCCTACGTTTTCTTTTCTTAATGTCTCCTATTTAACAGTTTTTGATCAAAACCCTAACATTTGTTTTCTTTTCTCAATGTCACCTATTTTCAATCTAAAATCTAATCCTTTCGTTTCTTTTCCAAATGTCTGCTTTTTTTAATCAAAACCCTAAACTTGTGTTTTCTTCTCATAATGTGTCCTATTTTTAGCTTTGAATCGAAACCGTAATAATTTGTTTTCCTTTCTGAATGTCTATGTTTTTTTAATCAAAACCCTAATCCTATCTTTTGTTTCTTCAATCTCTGCTAATATTTTCTTATCAAAAACCTTATCCTACGTTTTCTTTTCAGAATGCCTCCTATCTTTAAATCGAAAACCTAATCCTATGGTTTCTTTTCAAATGCCTCCTATCTTTCAAACAAATCCCAAATCCGATGTTTTCTTTCCTTAATGTCTCCTATATGTAAGTTTTGATTCGGAAACGTAATATTTTCTTTTCTTTACCGAATATCTGCTTTGTTTGAATAAAACAATAATCCTATCCTTTGTTTTCGTAATGTCTCAAATTTCTCAATCAAAACACTAATCCTATGTTTTCTTGTGTGAATGTCTGGTATGTTTGAATCAAAACCCTATTCCTATGATTTTTTTTTTAACGTCTACCATTTTTTAATAAAAACCCTAATCATATGGTTTTTTATAGTAATGTGTCATATTTTCAGTTTGGAATCAATACCCCAAACCTATGTTTTCTTTCGCAATGTCTCCAATCTTTCAAACAAAACTAGAACCTTATGTTTTCTTTTCTTAATGTATGTTCTTTATTAGTTTTGAATAAGAACTATAAGCTATGTTTTCTTTTTGGAATGTCTAATATTTTTCTAATCAAAAACCTAATCCTTTCTTTTCTTTTCGTAAAGTCTACCATTTTGGATCCTAATCCTATGTTTTTATTACTAAATATGTCATATTTTTCAGTTTTGAATCAAAGCCCTAATCATTGTTTTCTATTCACAATGTCTGATTTGTTTGAATCAAAACCCAAATCCTAACTTTTGTTTTGAGAATCTCTCCTAATTTTTAATCAAAACCATCCGATATTATTGTTCTCAATGCATCCTATTTTTGAATAAAAATTCTAATCCTATGTTTTTTTTTTAATACCTACGATTTTCAAATTAAAACCCTAATATTATGTTTTTTCTTTTAGGAATGCCTGCAAATTTTGACTCAGAACAATAATTGTATGTGTCTTTTCGTGAAGTCTCATAAATGTTAATCAAAACCATAATCCTAAAGTTTCTTTAGAATGACTCCTATTTTTTATTCAAAACCCTAATCTTATCTTTTCTTTTGAAATTGTCGACTATTTTTGAATCAAAACAATAATCCTATATTTTTCTCTCGTAATTACTCATATTTTTCAATCAATACCATAATCATGTGTTTTCTTTTCAAAGTGGCTTGTATTTTTGAATCAAAACTTTAATCCCATTTTTTTCTTTTGCGAATGTCTGCCATTTTTCAATGAAAACACTAATTGATGAGTGAATTCCATATCATAATTTTGTACTCTCAATTCATTCTTTTACTTGTCCTTTAGCATACTTTTGTGTATATTTGGTGCTATTGTTGGTATATTTGTTCTTTGTGCAGGACTCAGGGGCTCGAAGCAATTCGGAGGGAAATCAAGGATTAATCAGGAAAAGAATAAAGATTTTGCTTAGTGCTCAAGTTACACACGGGCAGAGCAAGATCATGCTCTGTCCCTACGATTGTTTCAGCTTGGAAACGCCATAGTGATAATTCAAGCATGGGGGTTTTTTCAGGCCAAGCACGGTCTTAGCATGACCGTGCTTTTCCCCCTTGATTTTTCTCATCCTAGAGAGAATTTCTACCTATAAAGGGAAGCATGCTCGAGATGCTCCAAGCACTATCGTGTACAGGTTAAGCACGGGCTGAGCACGACCATGCTCCTCTAATTGATTTTCCCAGGAAAGAACTCAGCTGATTCACTTAGAAATCTCATTGAGAAACACAGTCCAAGAATGACAGTGGTTGGACCATGTCGAGCCCGAAATCTGCCTTTTACCTCCAGATTTGTAGGGTTTCAGCCTAATCTTTGTTCGGGGATTTTCTTCTCCACCAGTAAAACTTTGATGATGGTGAAGATCAATCGTTACCACACCGTCTAAGGGGGTTAAGGATGAGTCAGAGGCACGAGGGAAGTGGGGTTAACATCAAGGAAGCTCAACTAGGAAGATTATATGGAGAAGAAGGCAGTCATGTCTTCTTTCCTTAGCGCTTTATTTATTCTTTCCATGCTGTACCCATCGATAAGGGGCTAACAATCCACAGTGATGCGTGATGTGAACTATGATGCTTTGTATGATTTGAATACTTACTTTTAATTGTCTACGGAGTTCTATTGGTTGTTTGTGTTAAATCTTGTGTTGTATAACTTGGTATGTTTGATTTGCATAGTTGCGTAGGTAAAACTTGGTGTGTGGATTGCCATAGTTGTAATTGCCTTGTGTGATTTCAAAACTCAATTTTTATGAAACCCACTGCCATCTTAGCAAAACTTGGTGAATTTGGGAACCATAGATGTGACATTGCTTTTGAGCACATACAAGAACCGTAGGATGTACCCGGTAGGTAATAGAACAAGTTAGCATACTACAGCATATAAGAATCTTCGCAGGGCATTGCTCTCTTGTTGTTGAATTCTTGATCCTAATCTGCCTAATAAGTCCACCTGTTCTTTCCTTTACTAGTTTTATTTTCCTTTGTTAAACCAACCCAATCTTTGTCCAACTAGAGATTACAAGAACAATTAGTACTTTAAGTCCAGTCCCTGCGGTTCGTCAACCCAACCCTTCGCGGGGTACCACTTTTTATTTGTGCGTGACCCGTACACTTGCGAACAACACATCAAGTTTTTTGCGTCATTGCTGGGGACTGGCAACTTTTAGGAAAGTTTGGATTATGGTGATCTTGTTTGTTAATTTTGTTTATACTTGTGAATATCTATTTTCCCCATTGTTTTTAATCATTCTTTTTAGTCTTATTTTTGTTTTCATTCTTTGTATTCTTTTTTGAGATTACACTGTCGTATCCCTTGTGCGTAGGCACATTTGCATGACCCATGGAAGCACTTCTTCTCCATTGGCGAACCCTAATCTGGAAGTTGAAAGAAATTTCATAACATGAATCAAATAGATCAATTTGAGTGAGATAGGGTTAGTGGAAATTACTGTGGATGTAGTTCAAGAAGAGGAGATGGCCGGAAATCAACAACAAAGTATTTCTTATTTTGCCCAGCCAAATCTGGAAAGATTAGGGGCAAGCATCGCTCGCCCTACTGTCACTGCGAACAACTTTAAAATTGTAGCCCAATTTTATTCAAATAGTGACACAGATATGCTAGTTTGACGGGTTTCAGGAAAAAGACCCATATGAACATCTCAGGAGCTTCTTGGAAATCTACAATACCTTTAAGGTGAGTAATGTGTCCGAGGATGCTGTTCGCGTGAGACTCTTTCCATTCTTGTTGCGAGTAAGAGCCAAACAGTGGCTAATTTGCTTGCAGAAAGGAACTCTTACAACATGGAAGCAGGTGTCGGAAACTTTTCTCCCAAGATATTTCCCTCCAGCCAGTATCACCAACTTGAGGAGTGATATTTCCTTCTTTTTGCAATTGAAATCATAATCCTTGTATGACATTGGGAGAGATACAATGGTTACTAATGGTGTTCTAAAAGGAACAAACCGGTGAAAATGGCTGGTATTTATTAAGTGGATGCCATTACCACCCTTAGCGCACAGGTTGAACCAATTACTTAGAGGCTAGACACCATGCAGTCATCTCTCATGTTTCAGGGGCTCTTTGTGATAGTTGGGGACCTCCAAGTGAGCCTGGTTATCGTTCTTCTTCCGATATGGGTAAAGGGCATCTTGAATAAGTAGATATTGTTGGGTAGAATCGTTGTTATCTAAACAACATGTACAATAACACGTACAATGCTGGATGGGAGAATAACTCAAATTTCTCTTTCGGCCAACCAGGACAAGGACAAGGGGCACAATAACAACATAGACCCCTCCATCAGAATCCACAATCACCTTACTCTTCTTCGTCCTCAGAGCCTTCTAATGAAATTATTGGTTTGCTGACCCGATTCATCAAGAGCACCAAAACTTGTCCTTGGGTCATGAGGAAATGATGAGAAATACTATCGCTACTGTGAGGAATCTAGAGCATCACATGGCCCAAATGTCCAAACTAATAGAGGAAAGGCTCCCGGGATCACTCCCTAGAAACAGAGAGGTAAACATGAAGGAATCCCTAAAGGATGTCACTTTTAGGAGTGGAAAGCAACTTCCAAGCCCTGCTAAGAGGAAGGTCAAAGTGGAGAATGTTGAACCCACTGTTAACATTAATCTTGAGGCTCAAACTGTCTTTGAGGATAAAGGAAAGGAATATAGTAAGGAAAGAACTAAGCTACCAGAGTATCAACCCAAGCTTCCTTACCTTGTAAAGATGAAGAAAGATCGACAAAAAGAGCAGTACAAGAAGTTCCATGATATGTTTAAGATCTTGCACATCAATATTCCATTTGTTGAGGATCTTCCACAAATGCCGAGTATGCTAAATTTTTATGGAACTACTCAAGAACAAGAGGAAACTAGAGGAAGTGTGTTTCGTGATACTTAATGAAGAAAATTCGGCATTGGTCACCAACAAACTCCGCAAGTAGAAGAAAGACTCTGGGGGATTCATCATTCCTTGCACTATAGGAGGGTTGGTAGATGAGAAGGCTTTAGCCAATCTTGGAGCAAGCATCAACCTCATACTTTACAAAATCTTTCAAAAGCTTGGGCTTTGGGAGCCGAAGTCCACTACTATGACTCTGTAGTTGGCAGACAGGTCCATTGGGCAACCAAGTGACATAATTGAAGATGTTATGGTTAAGGTGGACATGCTTATTGAAGTGCCATTGATGTTGATAACAAGGTGGAGGTGCCATTGATTCTTGAAAGGCCATTCTTAGCAACTTCAAAAGCTCTCATTGAAGTTACGGATGGCCTAATGACACTTCAAATGGGCGAAGAAGAAACCATTTTGAACTCCAAGATTCCATGAGGCATACGATGGATTTTGATGACACATGTTATTGCGTAAACATTGTTGATGAATTTCTCTCTGAATTTATGCAGGATACATTCATGAAAGTTGAGCTTAATGAATTGTTGGGAACCCCCTCGGAAGATGAAGCACCAGAGGAGGTGACAGAAGAATTTCACTGTATAGACTTGGCGGCCGTCGAGGTCTCTGTGCCATCGGAACCGCTAAAGAAAAAGACTTCGAGCATAACGAAGTGGTGGGAAAAGGTGACCACCAAGAAGAAAAAGGCACCCATCTCACCCCCTACTCCTAACATTTCCAATCGTTCAAATCCTTGGACTTTTGGTGAGGTCAATCTAATTAATTCGTTATTACCATATTCATGCAATTGTATTTAAGGTGGCCATGAGAGGTCTTGATTCCATGAACCTCCATGAGAAAATAAAAGCTATGTCAAGCTAATGACGTTAAATAAGCAGTTCATGGGAGGCAACCTAAGCCGAAGTGTTTATCTCTTATTCATGTTGTCTTGGTTTTGTCATTCTTTTCTATGTATATCTTTGTTTTTCACTGTGGTTTGCATTAATTGTGGTCTCTATGTATGTCTTGGTTTTCATTCGACGTGTTGCCATTGTTTTACATTTTCTCTTGTGTTCCATTCATTTATCACAAGGGAGGAAAACATCTGCCCTGGAAATTTTTAGGCTACGCACAGGCTGAACAAGCACTTACTTGAGCCATTAATTTTCTCTGCCTTTAGTTTCTGAAGCATTCCATGGTGAGCACGGCTTGAGCATGGGCTTGCTAGGAAAGGCTTCAAGGTTGTCACGCACTATGCATGATCATTTCATGCCCCTAGAGCATAACCGTGTTTATCCTGGTTTATCTCACCATAACTCTGGTACCCGAGCACGTGTGTGCTCTGGTCGTGTTCGAGCATGACACTTTGGCTCCCATCTTTTTCGTTTCAAAAACCTAGCCTTCATCGCTCGCGTCCTATCACTGTGACTCACAGCCTTTCACCTCCTCCTCTCATGCTATAAATTTTTTCAAGATCACTATTTTCTTTGCCAATTTTCATCGCGTTTGCTCCTCATCTTCCACATCTTCTCCTTCAAATCTAGTAAACCACTATTCATTTTCCATTGCAATGATTTGGAGTTTTTGATTCCAATTCTTTTGGTTTGAAGCTTGTTAGACTTCTTTATACCAGATTCCTACCATAGTGCTCTTATGGAGCACGGTCTTTTTTATTTATATGTTTACTTAATTTTCTTGAGAAGCACGCTCCTATTTCCTAGTCTAAGCGTGGTCAGTGTGCTCCTTGCAGGATCGTGCCTGCCCTGTTTCTTTGGCATCTTTGTACTAATTATACTCATTTCCCCTTTTGCCTAGAGTGGAGGCACCCACTCCTGGCACAGACAACGCACTTGTCTTCCACACTCAGGTGTACAAGGGGTGCTATGCACGCCTCTCCTGTCGCCACTTTGGTGAGTCGATGGAGATTTACTTGGATGTCCTCAGATTGGCTGGCCTGGAGGTGGAGGTCCAGCGGATGCTAAGTGCGGAGCCTCGAGAAAACTATTCCATATATTACTGACAACACCTATGAGCAGTTGGCGCTCGAGGTGTTGGCCACATTTGAGCTATCTTGGGGCATTTCCTTCCACTACACCAACTTTATTCAGTTTTAGGTGTTCGGCGCAATACAGTGGATGAGTCTCATCGACTTCTACATCCAACTAAGTCTTTATGATACGGAGTTCACTCAAACTCGTGTATATGATGCTCTACTAACCTCCCAGCTGGCTGGATAGTCACTGGAGGATGCTCGGAGGTCGTTGAGCACTACACGAGCCTATGACCCCCACCAGACAAAGGCCATCACTCTCCACTATCCATCACTCAAGTATATCCACGTCGTACTCAGCCATACTTTGACAGAATGCGATCATAGTACTGGGGTGGTTGTTATCGAGATTTTGACATTCTACTGAGTATGGTGCACGAAATCCATCTATATCTGGGGTACAAGGTCGTAGTCTTTATTTCGTAATATGGGGCCGCCCCTCGCATTGGAGTCCTCTTTGTTGGCTCGTACATCACTCGTTTGCTCAGACGCATGGGCATGCTGGAGGAGGCTAATAGTATACCAGTGGTAGGTGGCGTGGCCCCCATGACCTTTGTGACACTGAGGTCATGGGGATGGTGCAGTGTGTCCAGACTGCTAAGGAGGTTGAGTACCGCGTTTGACAGCCCATCGATTCTTCCTTCACTGCTGCTCCCGACCTACCCACTACAGATGATGTTGACCCAAAACCTCCACTGCTTGTTACCTCCTCAAGATAGAGGTCGCCGTTGCGACCCTGCGCCTCCTATCTCCACCAAGATCATGTTACTTGTTCATCAGCAGCGTTTAGTTGGCTACGGAAAAATGTGACCAGGATTAGAGTGCACTTTGGCATGAGATTATCATCTGAGCCCACTCCCCCGTGCATCCTACTCGGCATATTGAGGTTGATACCTCAGATTTAGGGAAGTCCCAAGCTGATTCCACCTCTTTCGGCGATGGTTCCCAGGCTGATTCTATGCTTATTTTTAGTTTTTCTATGTTATTTGTTGAACATTGTAGTTCAGTTAGCAAGGGAAGTCCCCTGCTATACTCGCATTTTGGGTTTTTATTTTTCAGTTTTTCTATTTCAGTCCTAGGTTTTATTATTTTCTTGAGCTTCACTCATGTTTCTCTAATCATCTTAGGGATTGTGTTGGTGATTAGAGTTGGCAAACACAATGAGAGTTGCAACATCACTCTCCATGTTGGAGAAATTTTGACTTTGATGAATGGTAAACTTGTTCAGAGCAGCGACATCACTCTCCATGTTCATGATAGTCCCAGAAACCACTTCTTCAATTGTTTGCTCTCCATTTTTTTGATGCATGTCATACATCTTTACATTGACGACAATATACCATTCAAATGTGGGGAGGGTTGCATGCTTGCTTTTAAGGATTAGTGCTTTACTAATGATGATCTATGATCGTTTCATCGGAAATTCTTAAACCTAGGGGAACATGTGTGTTAGTGACTGTTGGAACTAAATTATAGACTCAATTTTACTTTAAAGACCTAAAATTTCATCACTTTGGCCCTAATTGTGGACCACTAGTTTTAGGATGTTAAGCCATTGCTTAGAAAGATGCCTCTTGTGGTAAAAAATAAATAAATAAAAAAAAACCAGGATGTTGGATTCCTTAATGGGAATGCCCTACCAGTCGAATTTTGAATTTCCATTTGTGTAGAAAGATGGTAGAAAGAGCTATCGCCTTAGAAGAGTGAAAGCCACTCTTAAGTAGTCAAATTTTGGGCATTAAAAGTGTACATTTAATGACCTACCGGGAGAAAGGGCTACCTCTATGGTGTATGAAGCTACTACCCACCGTTTTTAGTTGAAATTAAGGTCAAGTGCTGTTAGGTTGAATTCTTGAGACTTTGGGTCACACAATTTTGGGTTTGCACACGCACAAGGTCTTTGAAGTAATAATGCAACCTTTTATTGAGCATTCTTGTTTTAACTAACTCCCGTTCTGCCCTATATGCTTGAGAATTTACCATTCCCCTAAGATAAAAAATGTTGCACTCATTTGTTTTTATTGAGCTATATGAGATTGTTTGAGGACAAGCAAATATTCAACTGTGGGGGTATTTGATGAGTATATTTCATATCATATGTATGTACCCTAAATTCATTCTTATACTTGTCCTTTAGCATACTTTTGTGTATATTCAGTGCTATTCTGGCTATATTTGTTCTTTGTGCAGAACTTAGCTGCTCAAAGCAATTTGGAGAGAAATCGGGATTAATCAAGCAAAGAATGAAGATTTTGCTTAGTGCTCAACTTACACACGACCAGAGCACCGTTGTGCTCTGTCCCCTTGATTGTTTTAGGCTAGAAATCACCTAGTGAAAATTCAAGAAAGGGGGTGCTTTTAGGCCCAGCACGGTCTCAGCACGATTGCGCTCCTTCCCCGGATTTTGTTAGTCTAGAGACAGTTTCTACCCATCAAGGGAGGCATGCTCGGAATGTTCCTAGCACTGGTTGTGCACACGCGAAGCACGGGCGGAGCATGACCATGCTCCTCTCCCTGATTTTCCCTGGTGAGCACCTAGCTGATTCACTCAGAAATCTCAATGAGAAATATGGTCCTAAGAACAATCGTGCTTAGACCACGTTGATCCCAAAATTATCCTTTTAACTCCAGAATTCTAGGGTTTCAGCCTAATCTTTGTTTGTGGATTTTATTCTCCAACAGGAGAACTTGGATGAGGGCAAAGATCAATCGTCACCACACTGTCAAAGGGGATCAAGGAGGAGTCTAAGGCACAATGGAAATGGGGTTAGCATCAAGGAAGCTCAACTATGAAGATTAACTTCAGACGGAGGGAGTCATGTCTACTTTCCTTAGATCTTTCTTTATTCCTTTCATGCTGTACCTATCCATGAGTTGCTAACCGTCCACGGTGCCGTGGAATGTGAACTATGATGCTTTGTATGATTTGAATACTCGCTTTTAATTGTCCATGGACTTCTATTGGTTTCTTGTGTTTAATCTTGTGTTGCATAACTTGTTGTGTTTAATTTGCACAGTTCCTTAGGCAAAACTTGCTGTGTGGATTGCCATAGTTGTAGTTGCCTTGTGTGATTGTAAAACTCGATGTGTATGAAACCGATAGCTACTTTAGCAAAACTTGCTATATTTGAGAATCATAGATATGACATTCCTTTTGAGCACACATAAGAACCATAGGGTGTACCTCGCAGGTAATAGAAGCAAGTTAGCATTCTACAGCTTATAGGAATCATCCCGGGACATTGCTCTCTTGTTGTTGAATTCTCGATCCTAGTCTGCCTGATAAGTCCACATGTTCTTTCCTTTACTTGTTTTATTTTTGTTCGTTAAACCAACCAAATCTTTGTTGAAATTGAGATTAGAAGAAGAATTAGTACTTTAAGTCTAGTCACTATGGTTCGAGAACCTTACTCCTCGTGGGTACTACTGCGGACAACACATCGATAGTTCTATGTTTTCTTTTCGTAATTTGTACTATTTTTTTTTTGTTATAATCAAAACCATAATCCTACATTTTCTTACAGTAATAAATCCTATTTTTCAATCAAATCAATAAATCTATGTTTTCTTTTCGAGATGTACCATATTTTTCCATAAAAATAATAATCATACGTTTTCTTTTCGTAATGTCTCACATTTTTTAATCGAAACCCTAATCCTAATTTGTTTTTAGAATGTCTCCTATTTTTCAATCAAAACCCTAATCTTTTGTTTTTTTTTGGTAATGTCTAATATTTTTTAATCAAAACAATAACCATATATTTTCTTATTGTAGTGAGTCCTATTTTTAAATTTTAAATCAATACCATAATCCTATGATTAATTTCCGAATGCCTGCTATATTTGAATTGAAACCCTAATACTATGTTTTCTTTTCAGAATATCTCCAATCTTTTAATCAAAACTTGAATCCTATGTTTTCTATTATCAATGTCTCCTATTTATCTGTTTAGAATAAAATCTAATCCTATGTTTTATGTTCGGAATATCTCCTATACAAGAAAACATAGGATTAGGGTCTTGATTGAAAAATAGGTGACATTACTATAAGAAAACATAAAATTAATATTTTGATTAAAAAATAATAGGCATTCGGAAAATAAAACAAAGGATTTTGGTTTTGATTAGAAATATGAGACATTTTGAAAATAAAATATAGGACTTGGGTTTTAATTCAAAAATAGGAGACATTCTGAAAAAAAAACATACGATTTGGGTTTTAATTAAAAAAATATGAGACAGTTCAAAAATAAAATATTGGATTATGGTTTTGATTTAAGAATTGGAGACATTACTTTAAGAAAACATAGGATTAGGATTTTTATTAAAAATAGAAAACTCGTGACATTTCTAAAAGAAAACATAGGTTTAGGGTTTTGATTCAAAAATAGCAAACATTTCCAAAAGAAAACATAGGATTAGGGTTTTGATTCAAAAGTAGGAGCCATTCCGAAAAGTAAAACATTCTATTAGGGTATTTATTGAAAAATATGAGATATTACGAAAAGAAACATAGAATTATTGTTTTGATTCTAAAATAGAGACATTCCCAAAATAAAACTTCATATTCGGGGTTCGATTAAAAATAGGTTGCATTCCAGAAGAAAAAAATTAGAATTAGGGGTTCGACCAAAAAATATGAGACATTATGAAAATATAACATACGATTATTGTTTTGATTCAAAAATACCAGACATTCCGAAAAAAAACATGAGATTAAGGTTTTAATTAAAAAATATGAGGCATTCCAAAAAGAAAACTAAGGACCATGATTTTTATTCAAAAATAAGAGGTACTACGAAAAAAAACATAGGTAGAGATTCCCAATACAAAATATAGGATTAGATTATTAATTAAAAAAATGAGACATTAAAAAAAGAAAACAAAGGAATTAGGATATTGGTTCAAAAAAAGCAGACATTCCGAAATAAAAAAAAAATATTAGGGTTTTGATTTAAAATTAACAGGCATTTCAATAAAAAAAACATAGGATTATGGTTTTGATTGAAAAATAGGAGACATTAAAAAAAACATAGGATTAGGATTTTTATTCAAAAGTAGGAGACATTCCGAAAAGAAAACATACGATTAGGGTTATGTTTGAAAATTATGAGACATTCCGAAAAGAAAACAAAGGATTAGGGATTTGATTTAAAAATCAGAACCATTACTATAAGAAAACATAGAATTAAGGAATTTATTAAAAACAAAAAACAATAGGAGACACGTCCAAAACAAAACATAAGTTTAGGGTTTTAATTCAAAAATAGCAAACATTTCCAAAATAAAACATAGGAGCCACTCCCAAAAGAAAATTATAGAATTAGGGTTTTGATTGAAAAATATGAGACATTTTAAAATAAAACTTAGAATTAGTGTTTTGATTGAAAAATAGGAGGCATTTTAAAAGAAAACTTAGGATTACGGTTTTCATGAAAAAATTTGAGCCATTAAAAAAAAGAAAAGATATGTTTATTGTTTTGATTAAAAAATAGAAAACACTCCCGAAAGAAACATAAGATTAGGGTTTTGATTGAAAAATAGGAGGCATTCCGAAAAAAAATCAGAGGATTAGGATTTTTTGATTAAAAAAAGAAAACAAAAGATTAGTGTTTTGATTAAAAATTAGTAGACATTCCCAAAACAAAAGATAGTATTAGTGTTTTGGTTAAAAAAAAATGAGACATTCTGAAAAGTAAATAGAGGATTCAGGTTTTGATTTAAAAATACGAGACATTTTGATAAAGAAACATAGGATTTTGATTGAAAAATAGGAGATATTGCTATAAGAAAACATAGGATTAGGGTTTTGTTTAAAAATATTAAAATAAGGGAATTTTTCCAAAAGAAAACATCGGATTAGGGTTTTGATTAAAAAATTACAGATATTACCAAAAGAAAACATAGGATTAGAGTTTTGATTCAAAAATATGGGCCACTCCGAAAAGAAAACATAAGATTATGGTTTTGATTGAAAAATATTAGACACTTTGAAAATAAAACGTAGTATTAGGGTTTTGATTGACAAATATGACACATTAGGAATGGAAAACATAGGATTATTGTTTTGATTCAAAACAGCAGACATCCGAAAAAATAGAAGGCATTAAAAAAAACTTAAGATTACGGTTTTGATAAAGAAATATGAGACATCACCAAAAGGAAACATACCATTATTGCTTTGAATAAAAAATAGAAGACAATCCTGAAAAAAAACATAAGATTAGTACTTTGATTCAAAAGTAGGAGGCATTCCCAAAAAATAAAATAAAATTAGGGTTTTTATTGAAAAATATGAGACATTCCTAAAAGAAAACATCCGATTAAGGTTTTGATTAAAAATTAGAAGACATTCCAAAATCAAAGCAAAGGATTATGGTTTTGATTCAAAGATTGGAGCCATTCGAAAAAGAAAACTTAGGATTAGGGGTTTGATTCAAAAATAGAAGACATTTTAAAAAGAAAACATATGATTAGGGTTTTGATTTAAAAACAGGAGCCAATCCGGAGAAAAGCATAGGATTAGGGTTTTGATTGAAAAATATAAGACATTACGAAAAGAAAACATAGGGTTAGTGTTTTCATTCTAAAAATAGCTGACATTCCAAAATGAAAACATAAGATTAGGGTTTTGATTAAAAGATAGTGGACATTCTGAAAAGAAAATAGATTATTAGGGTTTTATTGAAAAATATCAGACATTTTAAAAAAAACATACGATTTGGATCTTGATTAAAAAATAGTAGACATTACTATAAGAAACCATAGGATAAGGGTTTTTTATTAGAAACAGAAAAATAGGTAACATTTCCAAAAATAAGATTAGTTTTCTAATTAAAAAATAAGATCCATTTCAAAAAGAAAATATTAGATTAAGGTTTTCATTAAAAATATGAGACATTATGAAAAGAAGACATACAATTATTGTGTTGATTGAAAAATTGCAGACACTCCCAAAAGGAAACATAAGATTATTCTTTTTATTCAAAATAGGAGGCATTCCAAAAAGAAACATAAGATTATGTTTTTTATTCAAAAATAGGAGCCATTAACAAAATAAAACATAGCCAGAGATTCCCAACTCAAAAGATAGGATAATGGTTTTGATTCAAAAATAAAGAATAGGACAAATTCCAACAAGAAAACTTAGGATTAGGGTTTTGACTCAAAACAGACATTTTGAAATTAAAAGAAATGATTAGGCTTTTCACTGAAAATAGGAGACACTCTAAAAAGAAAACATAGGTTAGGATTTTGATTCAAAATTGATTAATAGGAGATATTAAAAAAAATAAAACATAGGCTTTGGTTTTTGGTTAAACGATAGGAGGGATTCCCCAGAAAAAAAGCATAGGATTAGAGTTTTGATTCAAGTATAGTAGAAATTCACAAAAACAAAACACATGATTAAGGTTTTGATTAAAAATTGGAGAAATTACTATAAGAAAAAACATTTGATTAGGTTTTTGAATGTAAAATAGGAGACATTACTATAAGAAAACATAGGATTAGGGTTTGATTAAAAAATAGTTGACATTCAGGAAAAAAAACATAGGATTAAGGTTTTGATTCAAATATAGTAGCCATTACGAAAAGAAAACATAGGATTAGGGTTTTGATTAAAAGTTAGCAAATATTCACAAAACAAAAGATAGAATATGGGTTTTGATCTAAAAAAAATGAGACATTCAAAAAAGAAATAAAAAAATTAGGGTTTTGATTCAAAACTAACAAATAAGACACATTCCGAATTGAAAACATATTATTTTGATTTTGATTCAAAAATAGCAGACATACCAAAAAGAAAAGAATGGATTAGATTATTTATCGAAAAAATAGGAGACGTTCCAATAAGAAAACATAGGTTGGGGATTTTATTCAAAATTAAGAAATAGAAGATATTTAGAAAAGAAAACATAGGATTTTGATTTTGATTAAAAATAGGAGGCATTCCGAAAAGAAAATATAGTATTAGGTTTATGATTGAAAGATAATAGGCATTCCAAAAAGAAAACATAGGATTTGGGTTTTGATTGAAAAATTGGAGGCATTACTATAAAAAAAATAGGATTGCGGTTTTGAATGCAAAATAGAACACATAACTATAAGAAAACATAGGATAAGGGTTTGATTAAAAAATAGTTGACATTCCAAAAAGGAAACATAGGATTAAGGTTTTGATTATAAAATATAAGATATTTCAAAAAGAAAACATAGGATTAGTTTTTCTATTGAAAATTAAGAGACATTACTATAAGAAAAAACATAGGAATAAGGTTATGGTTAAACACTGAAAAATAGGGGACATTTCCAAATGAAAACATAGGATTAGGGTTTTTTTTTTAAACTGAAAAATAGGTGATATTTCCAAAATTAAAAATAGGATTAGGATTTTGATTCAAAAATATTAGACATTACCAAAAGAAAACGTAATATTATGGTTGTTGATTAAAAATTTGAGGCATTTCAAAAAAGAACTTATGACTTTGGTTTTGATTAAGAAAGATGTGACATTACGAAAGAAAACATACGATTATTGTTTTGAATCAAAAATAGGAGCCATTCGAAAAGGAAAACATAGTATTAGGGTTTTGATTCAAAAATATCGGACATTCCTAAGAAAAACATATTATTATGATTTTAATTAGAAAATACTAGTCATTCCGAAAAGAAAACATAGGATTTTGGTTTTGATTGAAAAATTTGAGACCTTTCAATTAGAAAGCACAGGATTGGGTTTCGATTCAAGAATAGTAGACATTATGAATAGAAAACATAGAATTCATGTTTTGATTGAAGGATAGGAGACATTCTGATAATAAAGTATACGATTATGATTTTTATTCAAAAATAGGACGCATTATGAAATGAAAATGTAAGGTTAGTGTTTTCATTAAAAATATGAGACATTCCAATTAAAAATCCTAATCCTATGTTTTCAATCAAAACATTACTATAAGAAAACATAGGATTATAATTTTGATTAAAAACCAAAAAAATAGGTTACATTTAAAAAATATATTAGGGTTTTGATTAAAAAATAACAGGCATTCCGAAAAGAAAAAATAGAATTAGGGTTTTGATTCAAAAATAGGAAATATTCTAAAAATAAATAAATAAAGGATTAGGGCTTCGGCTGAAAAAATATGAGGCATTCTATGAAAAACATAGGATTAGTTTTTACATTGAAAAAATATTAGACATTACGAAAAGAAATCATATGATTATTGTTTTGATTTAAAAATAGTAGACATTCCCGTAGGAAAACATAAGATTATGATTTTTAATCAAAACTCAAATCCTATGTTTTCTTGAGGAAAGGGTAATAAAAACCATAATCATATGTTTTATTTTTAATCAAATTCCAAATCTTTTGTTTTCTTTCAGTAATGGATCTTATTTTTGAATAAAAATCCCAATCCTATGTTTTCTTTATGGAATGTCTACTATCTTTTAATTTAAGCCCAAAACTGAAGTTTTTTTTAATGACTACTATTTTTAATGAACAACTAATATTATGTTTTTTTTATAGTAATGTCTCCTCTTTTTCGATTAAAACAATAATACTATTTTTTCTTTTCGGTATGTCTCTTTTTTTTCAATCAAAACACTAATCCTATATTTTCTCTTCGAAATGTCTTCTATTTTTTAATCAAAGCCATAATCCTATGTTTTCTTATAGTAATGTCTTCTTTTTGAAATGTCTACTATTTGTGAATTAAAAACTAATCCTATGTTTTCTTTTCCTAATGCCCCCTTTCACCCAATTAAAACCCCCAACGTATGTTTTCATTTCTTAATGTCTCCTATTTATTAGTTTTTAATCAACACCCTAACCAATGTTTTCTTTTCGGAATGTCTCATATTTTTCAATCAAAAACCTAATACTTTGTTTTTTTTAGGAATTTCTACTATATTTCTAATAAAATCCTAATCCCATGTATTCTTTCGGAATGTGTACTATTTTTGAATCGAAACCTTAAACCTATGTTTTCTTATAGTAATGTCTCCTATTTTTCAATTAAAACCATAATCCTATATTTTCCTTTTAGAATGCCTACTATTATTCAATGAAAACGCTAAACATATGTTTTTTTAGAACAAATACTACATTTCAATCAAAACACTAATCCTATGCTTTTGTTTGGAGATGTCTACTATTTGTGAATCAAAATGCTAATCCTATGTTTTCTTGTAGTAATGTCTCCTATTTTTCGTTCAAAACCCTAATACTATGTTTTCTTATAGTAATGCCACTTATTTTTAAATCAAAACATTAATCCTATATTTTCTTTTCGGAATACCTACTATATTTAAATCAAAATCGTAAGCTATGTTTTCTATTCAAATGTTCCATATTTTTCAATCCAAACCCTTTTCCAATATTTTTTTTTCGGAATGTTTTCTATTTTTGAATCAAAACACTAATCCTATGTTTTCTTATAGGTAATGTCTATTATTTTTCAACAAAAAAAATTCCATGTTTTTTTTGGAATGCCTACTATATTTGAATCAACATCCTAATCCCATGTTTTCTTTTCGGAATATCTCCTAACATTCAATCAAAATTCTAATCTATGTTCTCTTCTCGGAATGTGTCCTATTTTTTAGTTTTAGATAAAAACCCAACCGTTATTTTCTTTTAGGAATGTCTCCAATTTCTTAAACAAGACGATAAGATTTGTTTTCTTTTTGGAATGTTTACTATTTTTGAATCAAAAAACTAATCCTACATTTTCTTATACTAGTGTCTCCTATTTTTCAATCAAAATATTAATCCAGTATTTTCTTTTCAGAATGGCGACTATATTTGAATTAAACCCCCATTTCTATGTTTTCTTTTAGGATTGTCTAATATTTTTTAATTAAAACCCAAGTTCTATTTTTTGTTGTTTAGATTGTGTCTTATTTTTAGGTATGAATCAAAACTCTAATCCTTTGTTTTCTTTTCGGAATATCTCATATTTTTTATTCAAAACCTTAATCCTTTGTTTTTATTTCGGAATGTCTACTATTTGTGAATCAAGAACTAATCCTATGTTTTCTTTTCGAAATGTCCCCTATCTTCCAATCAAAACCCAAATCCTATGTTTTCATTTCTTAATGTCTCCTATTTATAAGTTCTGAATCAAAACTCTAGCAAATGGTTTTTTTTCAAATGTCTCCTATTTTTCAATCAAAAATCAATATTTTTGTTTTCTTTTGGGAATGTTTGCTATTTTTTAATCAATACCCTAATCCTATGTTTTCTTTTCTGAATGCCTACTATATTTCAATAAAAATCCTAATCCCATGTTTTTCTTTTTGGAATGTCTATAATTTTTGTATCAAAACCCTAACCCTATGTTTTCTTATAGTAATGTCTCCTATTTTTCAATCAAAACCATAATCCTATGTTTTCTTTTCAAATTTCATACTATTTGTCAACCAAACCTTAATCCTATATTTTTTTTCAAAATGTCTCCAATCTTTCAATCAGAACATGAATCCTATGTTATTTTTCTTCTATTCTGAAAAGAAAATATAAGATTTAGTATTTTCTGCTAATTTTTTATTCAAACCCTAATCCAATGTTTTCTTGTCGGAATGTTTCATATTATTCAATCAAACCCCTAATCTTATGTTTATATTTTCAGAAAGCCTACTATATTTGAATCAAAACGCTAATCCTATGCTTTTCTTTTCTTAATATCTCATATTTTTCAATCAAAACCCTAATCAAAACGTTAATCTTTTTTTTTTTCAGAATGTCTCCGATGTTTCAATCAAAACATGAATCCTATATTTTCATATCTTAATGTCTGATATTTATTTGTTTTGATTGAAAACCCTAACATATATTTTCTTTTTAAAATGTCTCTGATTTTTCAAATGAAAATCTAATAATTTCATTTCTTTTCAGAATGTCTGCTATTTTCTAATCAAAACCCTCATTCTATGTTTCTTTTAAGAATGTGTTCTAATTTTCAGTTTTGAATCAAAACCCCAATCCTTTGTTTTTTTCCCAGAGTGTCTCCTATTTTTGAATAAAAAATATAATACTTTTTTTTTCTTTCCACAATTGGTAGTATTTTTAAATCAAAACCCTAATCCTATGTTTTCTTTTCTTAATGTCTATTATCTTTCAATCAAAATCCGAATCTATGTTTTCTTTTGATAAAGTCCTTTATTTATCAGCTTCGAATCAAAATCGTGACCTATTTTTTCTTATAATAATGTCTCCTATTTTTTAATAAAAAACCTAACCGTATATTTTCTCTTTGAAATGTCTTATATTTTTCAATCAATACCCTACTCCAATGTTTTTATTCCAGAATATCTATTATTTTTGGAACAAATCCATAATCCAACATTTTCTTATAGTAATGTCTCCTATTTTTATTCAAAACCCAAGTCATGTGTTTTCTTTTCAGAATATCTACTATATTAGAACCAAAACCCTAATTTTGTGTTTTTTTTGGATGTCACTTATCTTCCATTCAAAATACCAATCGTATGTTTTCTTTTATTAATGTCTCCTATTTACCAGTTTTGATTCAAAACCCTAACATATGTTTTCTTTTTGGAATGTCTATTATTTTTAAATCACAAAAAAAAATCCTATGGTTTTTTTTCGTAATGTCTGATATTTTTTAATCAAAGCCTTAATCCAATGTTTTCTTTTCGGAATGTGTCCTATTTTTCAGTTTTCAATCAAAACTCAAATCCTTTGTTTCTATTTCAGAATAACTCCTATTTTTGAATCATAACCTTAATCCTTTCTTTTTCTTTTCAAAATTTCTACTATTTTTTAATCAAAATCTTAATCCCACATTTTCTTTTCGGAATGTCCCCAATCCCATGTTTTCTTTTCTTAATGTCTCTAATTTATTAGTTTTGAATCAAAACCCTACCCTATTTTTTTCTTTTCAGAATGTCAACTTGTTTTCTATAATAAAAACACTATTCCTTTGTTCCTTTTAAAATGTTTACTATTTTTAAATCAAAACATTAATCCCATGTTTTCATTTTGGAATGTGTCCTATTTTTTAATTAAAACCATAATCCTATGTGTTAGTTTTGGAATATCTACTATTTTTCAATCAGAACCATTATCATATGTTTTCTTATTGTAATGTCTCATATTTTTCAATCAAAACCATATTCCTATATTTCCTTTTTGGAGTGCCTACTATTTTACAATCAAAGCCCTAATCCTATGTTGTCTTATAGTAATATGTCTTATTTTTCAATCAAACCAATAACCCTATATTTTCTTATGGTAATGTATCCCAATTTAAATCAAAACCCTAATCCTATGTTTTCTTTTCCGAATGTCTATTATTTTTTAATGAAAATCATAATATTATGTTTTATTATAGCAATGTTTCCTATTTTTCATTCGAAATCCCAATCCTTATTTTATTATAGTAATGTCACATATTTTTCAATTAAAACCCTAATCCTATGTTTTTTTTTTTCAGAATAGGTACTATATTTGAATCAAACCCTAACCTATAATCTTTTTTTTTTAATGTTCCATGTTTTCAATCCAAACCCTAATACTATGTTTTCCTATTATAACGACTACTATTTTTAAATTAACCCCCTAATCCTATGTTTTCTTAAAGTAACGTCTCGTACTTTTCAATTAAAACAGTAATCCCATGTTTTCATTTTGAAATACTTACTATATTTCATTCAAAGCCCTAATGCTATCTTATTTTTTCACAATAGCTCCTTACTTTAAATCAAAATCCTAACCTATGTTTTATTTTTGGAATGTCTCCTATTTTATAGTTTTGAATCAAATCGCTAATTCTATGTTTTCTTTTTTTTTAATGTCTCCTAATTTTAAATCAAAATGCTAATCCTTTCTTTTCAGTTCTGATTGTTTACTATTTTTGAATCAAAAAACTAATCTTATGTTTTCTTATTGTAATGTCTCATATTTTTCAACTAAAACCCTAATCTTATGTTTTATTCTCAAAATGCCAACTATATTTGAATTAAACCCCCAATCCCATTTTTTTCTTTTGCCAATGTCTATAATTTTTTAATCAAAACACTAATCCTATGTTTTGTTTTTGGAATGCGTGTTTTTAATCAGTTTTCAATCAAAACCTAATCCTTTGTTTTCTTTTCGGAATGTCTCGTATTTTTCACTCAAAAACCCTAATCGTTTCTTTTCATTTCAGAATGTCAACTATTTGTGAATTTAAACAATAATATCATGTTTTCTTTTCAGAATGTCCCTTATCTTTCAATCAAAACCCAAATCCTATGATATCATTTTTTAATGACTCCTATTTTTCTGTTTTGAATCGAAACCATAACCGGTACCTCATTTTCAAAATGTCTCATATTTTTCAATCAAAAATCTATTCCTTTCTTTTATTTTTGCAATGTCTGCTATTTTTTAATCATAACAATAATCCTATCCTTTTTTTTTCATAATTTCCACTATTTTTCAATCAAAACCCTAATCCTATGTATTATTTTCGGAATGTCTCCTATCTTTCAATCAAACCGGAATCCTATGTGTCTTTTCTTAATGTTTCTTATTTATATGTTTTGAATCAAAACCCTAAAAATGTTTCTTTTCTGAATGTATCCTATTGTTCAATCCAAAACCTAATCTTTTCTTTTCTATTTGGAATGTCTGCTATTTTGTAATCAAAACTCTAGTCGTATGTTTTCTTTTCGGAATGCCTACTATATTTCAATAAAAATCCTAATCTCATGTTTATTTTCAGAATGTCTACTACTTTTATTCAAAACCCTAATCATATGTTTTCTTATAGTAATGTGTCTTTCTTTTTAATCAAAAATATATTCCTATGTTTCCTTTTCGGAATTCCTAATATTTTTAAATCAAAACCCTAATCCTATGTTTTCTTTTCGGAATGTCTGCAATTCTTTGATCAAAACACAAATCATATGTTTCTTTTCTACTAATTTTTCATTCACAAGTCTAATCCACTGTTTTCTTATAGCAATGTCTCCTATTTTTTAATCAAAACCTCAATCTTATATTTTATTTTTAGAATCATTACTATATTTGAATAAGAACCCTAATCCTATGTTTTGTTTCCTATTTTTCAATCAAAACTATAATCCTATATTTTCTTTTAGAAATGGCTACAATATTTTAATCAAAACGCTAATCATATTTCTTCTCTTCGAAATGTCTCTTATCTTTCATTCAAAACCTGAATCCTATGTTTGTAATTCTAATGTCTCCTATTTATCAATTTTGAGTCAAAATCCTAACATATTTTCTTTTCAGATTGTCCCCCCTTTTTGGATCAAAACCGTAATCCTTTATTTTCATTTCGGATACCTACTATTTTTGAAACAAAACCCTTATCGTATGTTTTCCAGTCGAATGTCACCTATATTTCATTCAAAACATGAATCCTATTTTTTCTTTTCTTAATGTCCCTTATTTAACAGTTTTGAATAAAAAATCTAACCTTTGGTTTCTTATAGTAATGTCTCCTATTTTTTATTGAAAACCCTAATCCTTTATTTTCTTTTAAAAATGTCTTACATTTTCAATCAAAACCATAATCCAATATTTTTTTTCAGAATGTCTACTATTTTCGAATCAAAACCCTAATCCTATATTTTCTTATAGTAACATCTCTTATTTTTTATTCAAAACCCTAGTCATATGTTTTATTTTCGGAATGCCACCTATATCTGAACCAAAACGCTAATCCGATATTTTTTTTAGAATGTCTCCTTTCTTTCAATCAAAACCCCAATTAATATTTTTTTTCTTAATGTCTTCAATTTATCAGTTTTGATTTAAAACCTTAACCTATGTCTTCTTTTCGGAATGTCCACTATTTCTTAAATCAAAAACCTAATCCTCTACTTTCTTTTTGAAAAGTGTATTATTTTTTACTCAAAACCATAATCCTTTTTTTTGTTTTCTGAATTTCCACTATTTTTAATCAAAACCCAAATCCTATGTTTTATTTTCCGAATGTCTCCTATTTTTCAATCAAAACCGGAATCCTATGTGTCTTCTCTTATTGTCTCCTATTTATAAGTTTTGAATCAAAACGATAAAAAATATTTTCTTTTCAGAATGTCTCCTATTTTTAAATCCAAAATCTAATCCTTTCTTTTCCATTCAAAATGTTTGCTATTTTTGAATCAAAACCCAAATCCTATGTTTTCTTTTCGGAATGCCTACTATATTTAAATAAAAACCCCAATCTCATGTTTTCTTTTTAGAATGTTGATGAGTGCAACTCATATCATGTTTACTTACCTTCAATTCATGCTTTTGCTTACCTTTTAGCACATCTTTGTACACATTCGGTGCTATTCTGGGTATATTTGTTAATGATGTAGGAATTGGGGAGCTCAAAGCAATTATGACTGAATAAAGATACCAAACGATTGAAGATTGAAGAACGTGCTGAGTGTTCAAACTTAGCACGGGCAGAGGATGGTCGTGCTCTACCCCCTTGAAGATCACAGCCTCATGAAAACCGAGTGATAAAGCTTACAAGGGGGTATCACCAGAGCAAACACGGTCAGAGCACGCTCGTGCTCCTCTCCTGGAAATCTCAGGCTAGAGGTATTTTTTGCTCAATAGGGGAAGCATGTGCTGGATGCTCCTAGCACGATCATGCTTTAGCAGAACATGGTCTAAGCATGACCTTGCGTCCTACCACTAGAGATTCTAGGCAAGGACTTAGCCGATTCACTCGAAACCCTAACCATTTAAACGCGGTCTAAGCACGACCATGTTTAGCCCGTGTCGAACTCGAAGTCAGTCCTTTTTAACTTTACTTTCTAGGCTGTGCCCTGATCTTTGTTAGGGATTCTAATCTACATCTGGAGAATCTTGAGGAGAGCAAAGATTAGGCTTCACCACACTTTCTAAGGGGATGAAGGATTAGTTGGGGGCACAAGATAAGTGTGGTTAGCACACGGAGCTCAGGCAGGAAGATTTATTTTGTAATGAAAGGAGTCATGTCTTCTTTCTCTGGTTCTTCATCTGTGTTTTCCTCCTTGTACTCATCCATCAATGGCTAACCGTCCAAGGAGCCCCAGGATGTGAACTTTGTTGTTTTGTATGCTTTGACAACTTGATTTTAATGTTTAATGAGTTATTTTGGTTTCATGTGTTATTCATGTGTCTGCATAACTTGTTGTGTTTGATTTGTATAGTTGCTTAGGTAATCTAGTTATCTGCAAATACTTGTCTTCTGAGAAGATCAAGAAAAGACTACCTTCACATGTCCATATGATACATTCGTGTACAAAAAAATGCCTTTCAGCCTATGTAATACCCCAACAACTTTTCAAAGGTGCATGATGTTAATTTTCTATGAGTTTATTCAAGGCTGGATGGACATGTTCATGGATGACTTCTTAGTTGTTAGGGATTCGTTTGATGGGTGCTTGAAAAATCTAAAACAAATCTTTTTTTGGTGTGAAGAAATAAATCTAGTCTTAAATTAGGAGAAGTGTCACTTCATCGTCACCGAAGGGATTGTTTTAGGTTACAAAATTTCCGGTGAGGGGATTGAATTTGATAAGGCCAAGCTAGACACAATTGAGAAGCTTCTCCCATCCATTACTATAAAAGATGTTTGGAGTTTTCTTGGGCATGTCGACTTTTACAGAAAATTTATTAAAGAGTTTTCCAAAATCTATAGTACCATGATTAAGTTATTAGCAAAAGATGCACCTTTTGAATTTGATCAGAATTGTCTCAGTGCTTTCTTGACCATGAAGGAGAAGTTAGTCCGTGGACCGATTGTGAAAACCCCTAATTGGGAGCGGCCGTTTGAGCTTATGTATGACGGCAGTAATTGGGCAATAGGGGCAATATTAGGGCAAAGACATAATAAACAATTCAAACCAATTTACTATGTGAGCAAAACTTAAAATCCAGCCGAAGGGAATAAGACCACATTGGAGAAAGAGCTATTAGCGATTGTCTATGCTTTTGAGAAATTCATACCTTACTTGGTTCTCTCCAAGGTCATCATGTACACCGATCATGCTGTTATCAGGTACCTACCCTCGAAGAAAGATGCTAAGCCAAGACTGATTAGATGGATTCTTCGCCTACAAGAGTTTAATCTTGAAATTCCAGAAAAGAAAGGATAAAAAAATGTGGTAGTTGATCACTTATTACACTTGACGCACAGTGAAGGAGACAACATCGGATCTAAAATGATAAATGACACTTTTCAAGATGAACATCCGTATTGGGTGCAGAAGGGGTCTATCCAAGATAGCGAGTGTCCCTGTTTTGCCGACTTCACGAATTATTTAGTGGGACAAGTAATCCCTTCACAGTTTTCCTATTAGCAGTGTAAGAAATTTATTTCTCATGTCTAACATTACTTCTGGGAGGATCCTTTTTTATTCAAACTTTGTGCTGATATGGTGGTGCGACATTGTGTCTTGCATGCTGAGGGATGGAAAATTTTATAGCATTCTTACTCTAGAATAGTGGATGGTCATTTCAATGCGAATCACACCACCGAGTAAGTGTTAGAAGCAAGTTTCTTTTGGTTGTCACTCTTCAGTGACACTCGGAAGTTTGTTGCAATATGTAACCAATGCCAACAACGTGGTAACTTATCTAAACTCGATGAAATGAAGCAAAATCCTATCCGGCAATGTGGAGTTTTTGATGTGTAGGGCTTTGATTTGATTGGTCCATTCGTGACCTCTAATGGGAACATATTTGTGTTGGTACCAGTCAATTATGTGTCTAAATGGGTGGAAGCTCAGGCTCTTCCCACAAATGATGCACGGGTGGTTGTCAAGTTCTTGAAAAAGTTATTTTCTCATTTTGGCAATCTGATAGCAATTATTAGTGACAGGGTCATCCACTTTTGTAACACTAAGTTTGAAAAGTTAATGAAGAAATATAGAGTACCACATCGTTTTGCCATGGCTTATCACCATCAAACTAATGGCAAAGTTGAAGACACAACCTGGGAGCTAAAGCGCATTCTTGAGAAGACAGTTCATCATAACAGGCATGATTGGTCAGAACGATTGGATGATATTCTCTGGGCTTATCAAACAGTATATAAAATGTCAACTGGGTATACACCATATCGTCTGGTCTATGGGAAGACATACCATCGACCAGTAGAGCTTGAGCATCAAGCATATTTGGCAATCAAGTTATTGAATTTAGATACAAGGGATTCACAAAAAAAAGGAAGTACCAGTTGAATGAACTAGAGGAGCATAGGATGAATGCATATGAAAAAGTACTCTTGTATATAGAAAAAGTGATAAAAATTCATGATAGCCACCTTAGGAAAGAGAAGCTATTCCAGGTTAGGGAGCAGGTTCTTCTTTTTAACTCTAGGTTAAAGCTTTTTCTTGGAAAACTCAAGTCTCATTGGTCAGAACCCTACACTGTCACTCAAACATTCGCTCATGGGGAATTCGAAATTTCCCACCCCACGAAGGAAATATTCAAGGTTAATAGTCACAGGTTTAAGCATTACGCCATCAGAGAGGAAATTCTTCAACCATCAAGTTGTGGTGCTTTATTACTGCATGAACCATCCGGTTTGGCAGGTACGTCAAGCTAGTGACGTTAAACAAGCGCTTCTTGGAAGGCAACCCAAGTCGTAGTTTTCTTTTCCATTTGTTGTGTGGTTTTGTTGTTTTTGTTTTAAGTTTGTTTTCATAATTGCTGTGGTAGTTTTCACTCGTCCTTAGCATTTTGCGGTGCCTTTGTCTTATTTTAGCTTATTGAAATTTTTTTGATTTTTCTCATGCGCTCATTAACCTACCTTTGAGGAAGAAGTACCCTTTCCCTTGGATTCTCCAAGACAAACACTGGATGAGCACAAGCGTGCCACAGGAGTATACACGGTCGGTAGACTCCTTGCTCGCTTGTGCTCTGCTCCTTTTTGGCTATGAGTTTTTTTCCTGAGATTTTCAGTGGGAGACCGCTGCCAAGCGCACAACTGTGTTTTTCCATGGTCCCTTTTACTGATCCTCTTGCCAGGAACACGATTGTGTTCTAGGGGTGTTTCCAGCCGGCCTTTTGTTTTCCTCCCATTCCCATTTCATTAAGAGACGTGCTCCACGCTGGTCGCACTTCTAGTCTCTAGATCCAACCTTTCGTCTTTCTCCTTTCTCCTTTATATCCTTGGCTTCTCTTCCTATCCCTCACCAACCCCCATTGTTCACCCTCAACTTCTCTGCTCCTCTTCCTCGTTCTCTTCTTCTTCTTCTTCAGCTCACAATACTCTAGTGAATTTTCTTATGCTTATTCAGGTTTGGTTGTCCGGTAGCCCTACTGTCAGCTTTCTCATTTCCACGTCGTTTATCGAGCAAATCAAACCCATTGGGAGCGATAACTACTCTGAGAGTGGTCGTATTTTTGTTGGGCACACTAGTGTCCTTCGGCCTAGTTTGTTCAAGCTCTCTCTCTAGCTGAGCACGGTCGGCATGCTCCTTGCACTACCGTGCTCGCCTTCTATTTCCTTTCATGCACATGGACGATCTCGCCTGTTTTCCTTTTTGCAGACTATACCCAAGTCTAACAAGCCATATCAGCCCACGAGCAACAAGCGACAGACCGTCCTGATATTCTAAATAAATCAAGAATGTTACACATTTCTTTCGCACGATGAATTTGGGACATTGCGCACCATAGATTGGGAAGCATTGCAATTGTGTGGCTTGCGCGCTGATATTAAACAAGTACTTTATTTTGTTTTCGGGCGTCAGGCCCTGACTATAAATGAGCCAGTCTATCATGAGCTGACTCTCAAGATTCTATCCACTTTCAAGCGCCTTCCATGCGACGATTGTTGGGACAAGGCTCACAATATTTCTTTCACACTTGGAGCACAAGCTTATCATCTGAGCTACACAGAGTTTACACTTTTCCTTGGCTTGTATACTTCGGATTACACTCTCACTAAGGAATATCGTAGTTTGCCTTACTTTTACCCACTTAGGGAGTGTCTGGATATTAGTTGGCAGTGCTTGAATAATTGCAATCGCCCATTTTGCCCGAGTAGCACCAGTGCCACATCACTTAAGTCATGCGCACTCTGCTTTGTCCATGCTCTACTGAGTGGTACCCTTACAGGCCAGAACTGCTCCACTAGTAACATCTCTTTGCCAGAATTCCATTACATAGTAAGAATGTAAGCTCAAGTTCCCCTCCACATGGGTTTTTCATCGTCACTTCTCTGCAGCATAAGGCCATTGACACTTGTAAGCACATGATTTTTGCTGGTCCATTTGTCACCTGTCTTATTCGAGGTATGGGTCTCTTCGGATGTATGGATAGCATGACTCTTATGGGTGGCCTGAATCCTTTCACACTCTGTAGCTTGCAAAAGATGGGCATCGCCACTCTTCAGCATCCTATGGCCCCCGACATTCCTCAAGAGGATGATTTAGTGTTACAAGTTAAGCATCCCAGCATTTTGTGGTTAGGAACGAGCCTACAGTATCTCACAGATCATCTTGTGTCCGGTTCCTCTGTTTTTTCTTGTGACATTGAGCATACAGAGAATGATCATCCTTGATTACCACAGCACTACTCCTTTTAGACTTATTTTTACTTATTTTTGTTTTCAGTCTTGTACTGAGTTAGCAAGGGGAGTCCCCTGCTATATTTTGGTTGTTGTTAGTTTGCTTTGTTGTGTCACTTTGTTTACTTTTCCTTATGCTATTTTGATTCCCCGGATTTCACTCGTGTTTCGCCGCTCATCTTAGGGATTGTGTGGATGGTTGGAGTTGAATAGCACCCATGTTGAGAGCGGCAACATCACTCTCCATGTTCATGAAAGTTCTTTCAACACCCTTAATCTTTTATTGCCTCAGTTATGTTTTTCCATGTCTACCATTTATACATTGACGACAATGTAGCATTCAAGTGTGGGGGAGGGTTGCATAATTGTTTTTCTTGAGATGAGTGTTTAACTAATGATGATCTATGATTTATTACACTTGGAACTTTTTAAGCTTAGGGAGACACGTAGGTGTTAATGATTTATTGGGATCCATATTGTAGACTAATCTCTTACTCAAGGCTCAAGTTCTTCACTCGACCCTAATTGTGGGGGCCAAAGATTTTTAGGACAAAAACCCTTTTTGGCTTTGGTAGACTTGGATTAAAAATGTAAACCGAAAAAGTCGATTCCTTATGGGATGCCCTAACCGGGTTCTTTTGTAAGTATTTTTGTAAAGGATTGTGAAAGTGCTATCACCCTAGAAGAGTGAAAGCTACTTTTGAGTACTTGAATTTTGGGCATTACAAGTGTACATTTGATGACATATCATGAGAGAAGGCTACCTCTAGGGTGTATGAAACTACTAACAACTGTGAATAGTCAATTTCAGGTCCAATGTTGCTTGGTGGACTCCTTAATTGTTTGGAGCACTTAATTTAGGGTTTGCACACACGCAAGATCTTCAAAGTAAGTGTGTAGCATTTTTTGTTATTTTCTAACCCTCGTTCCTCCACCTTTGTTTAAGAAGTTTTTATTCTCTTGAGATCAGAGGTGAAGCACTCATCTTTTCTTTTATTGAGCGATGTGGGATTTCTTGAGGACAAGCAATGATTCAAGTGTGGTGGTATTTGATGAGTGCAACTCATATCATGTTAACTTGCCCTCAATTCAAGCTTTTGCTTAACTTTTAGCACATCTTTGTATACATTCAGTGCTATTATGGGTATATTTGTTAATGATGCAGGAATTAGGGAGCTCGAAGCAATTAGGAGTGAATCAGAATACCAAATGAGTGAATATTGGAGAAAATGCTTAGTGTTGAAGCTCAGAACGGGCAGAGCATAGCCATGCTCGGTCCCCTTGAAGATCCCAACCTCATGATGACCGAGTGATAAAGCTTGCAAGGGGTAGTCACCAAGCCAAACACTGTCGGAGCATGCTCATGCTCCTCCCCTAGAAATCTCAGGCTAGAGGTATTTTCTACTCAATAGGGGAAGCACTCGCTGGATGCTCCTAGCACGATCATGCTCAAGTGAAGCACGGTCTAAGCACGACCGCGCTTCCTCCCACTAGAGATTATAGGCATGCACTTTGCTGATTCACTAAAAGCACTGACCATGGAGACATGGTCTAAGCAGGACCGTGCTTAGCTAGTGTCGAGCTCTAAGTCATGTATTCTTTCTCTGGTTCTTCATCTACGTTTTCCTTGTTGTACCAATCCATAAGGGGCTAACCGTCCATGCCTCGGGAAGTGACTTTGTTGCTTTGTATGCTTTGACTACTTGATTTGAATATTATGGAGTTCTTTTTGTTTCATGTGTTATTCATGTGTTTACATAACTCGATGTGTTTGATTTGCACAGTTGCTTAACTAATCTAGTTATCTTAGAAAACTTGGTATAATTGAGAACCATAGATGCAACATTGCTCTTGAGCACACACTTGAACCATAGAATGTACTTGGTAGATTTTAGAATCAAGTCAGCAGGCTATAACTCTTAGGAATCATCCCCGTGGCATTATCCTTTTGTTGTTGAAATCTCAATACTTACCCCCCACTGTCACTACCATCGTTTCCCTCCTTTGTTGTTTTGCTTTTAATTCAACCCCAACCCAATCTCAATTTAATTAAACATCAGAACATACATTAGTACTTTAAGTCCAGTCCTTGTGGCTCGACAATCGTACCCCTCACAGGGTACCATTGTATTACTTGTGTGTGACCCATGCACTTGCGGAGAACACATCAAATGTCTACTATTTCTTATTCAAAACCTTAATCATATGTTTTTTGATGGTAATAAAATCACTTTTTTTTCAATTGAAACCATAATCCTATGTTTTCTGTTCGCAATGCGTAATATTTTTCAATTAAAACGGTAATCCTATATTTTCTTTTCAGAATGTCTGCAATCTTTCAATCAAAATGGGAATCATATGTTTTCTTTTCTAATAATTTTTCATTCACAAGTTTAGTTCTATGTTTTATTCTAGTAATGTCTCCTATTTTTAATCAAAATCCCAATCCTATGTTTTTTTTTTAGAATGATTACTATATTTCAATAAGAACCCTAACCCTATGTCTTATTTATGTAATATCTCGTATTTTTTAATCAAACCCATAATCCTATATTTTCTTTTTGAAATGCCTACTATATTTTAATAAAAACGGTAATCCTATTTTTTTCTTTCCGAGATGTCTCCTATCTTTCAATCAAAACCCGAATCCTATGTTTTCATTTCTTAATGTCTCCTAGTTATTAGTTTTGAATCAAACCCCTAATCCCTGATTTCTTTTCGGAATGCCTACTATTTTTTAAACAAAACCCTTATCCTATGTTTTCTTTTCGAAATGCCTCTTATCTTTCAATCAAAACATGAATCCTATGTTTTCTTTTCTTAATGCCCTATTTATCAGTTTTGAATTAAAAACCTAACCTATGTTTTTTTTATAGTAATGTCTCCTATTTTTTATCACAACCCTAATCCTTTATTTTCTTTTCGAAATGTCTTATATTTTACAAAAGAAACCCTAATCCAATGTTTTCTTTTCAAAATGTCTACTATTTTTAATCAAAACCCTAATCCTATATTTTCTTATAGTAATCTCTCTTATTTTTTTATTCAAAACCATAGTATTATGTTTTATTTTAGGAATGGCACATATATTTGAACCAAAACCCTAATCCTATGTTTTTTTATAATGTTTCGTACCTATTAATCAAACCCAATTGTATGTTTTCTTTTCTTAATGTCTTGAATTTATTAGTTTTTATTCAAAACCCTAACCTATGTCTTCATTTTGGAATGTCTACTATTTTTCATTCAAAAACCTAATCTGATGGTTTCTTTTCTGAGTGTCTGCTATTTTTTAATCAAAACTTTAATACTTTGTTTTCTTTTCGGAATGTGTCCTATATTTCAGTTTTGAATCAAAACCTTAATCCCTTCCTTTCTTTTTAGAATGTCTACTATTTTTTAATCAAAATAGTAATCATACATTTCCTTTTCAGAATGTCTCCTATCTTTCAATCAAAATCCAAATCCTATGTTTTCTTTTCTTAATGTCTTCTATTTATCAGTTTTGAATCAAAACACTAACCTATGTTTTCTTTCCAGAATGTCACCTAGCTTTCAATCAAAAACCTAGTCCTCTGTTTTTCTTTTCAAAATGTCTACTATTTCTTAATCAAAATATTAATCCTTTGTTTTCCTTTCGAAATGTGTCCTATTTTTCAATCAAAACCCTAATCCTATGTGCTTTTTCTAGAATGTCAACTTTATTTCAACCAAAACACTAATCATATGTTTTCTTATAGTAATGTGTCTCATTTTTCATTCCAAACCCTATTCCCATGTTATTTTATAGAAATGTTTCTTATTTTTCAATCAAAATGTTAATCCTTTGTTTTCTTATAGTAATGTCTCCTATTTTTCAATGACAACCCTAATCCTAAGTTATACTTTTGGAATGACTAATATTTTTGAATCAAAATACTAATCCCATATTTTCTTGTAGTAATGTCTCCTATTTTTCATCCAATACCCTAATAGTATGTTTTCTTATAATAATGTCTCCTATTTTTTAATCAAAACTTTAATACTATGTTTTCTTTTCGAAATACCTATTATAGTTGAATCGGAATACCTGCTATCGGATTAGTAATGTTAGTTTTTGGAAATGTTTTATTTTGGTCAAAAATATGAGACATTTCAAAACTTTTCATAATGCCTCATATTTTCTAATAACATTTGCAAAAGAAATATAGGATTAGGGTTTTGATTGGAAAATAACAGACATTCCAAAAAATAAAACATATGTTAGGATTTTGATTGAAAAGTAGGAGACATTCTGAAAAGAAAATAAAGGATTAGGGTTTTGAATAAAAAATAGGACAAATTCCGATTACGGTTTTGATTCAAATATAGCTGACATTACAAAACAAAAGATTGGGGGCATTGGAAAAGGAAAAAAACAAAAGATTAGGGTTTTGATTTAAAAGATAGGATTAGGAAAAGAATAAGTAGGATTCAGTTTTGACACAAAACTGAAAACATAGGATTAGGGTTTTTATTGAAAAATATGACACATTACAAAAATAAAATATATGATTATTGTTTTGATTCTAAAATATGAGACATTCCCAAAAGAAAACATGAGATTACGGTTTTGATTAATAAATAGGTGGCATTAAAAAAAAAACATAAGAATAGGGTTTTGATTAAAAATTTGAGATATTCCGAAAAGAAAAAATTGGATTAAGGTTTTGATTAAAAAATAGCAGACATTCCTAGACAAAAACATAGGATTAGCTTTTTGATTCAAAATAGGAGTCATCTCGAAAAATATAGGATTTAGGATTTTTGATTAAGTGAAATAGGCAATATTACCATCGAAACATAGGATTTTAGTCTTGATTAAAATAATATACATGGGGCTATCTCTGAAAAGAAAGATCATGAGATTAGGGTGTTTGATTCATAACAGCAAACATTCCCAAAAGTTGAGGGCATATAATTAGGGTTTTGATTTATAGGATCTGATTCACGAATAGACATAGGATTACTGTTCGATTGAAAAATACGAGACATTATGTAAGCAAACATGCAGGAGTATTGTATTGATTCATAGGACATTCCCAAAAGAGAAACATAAGATTAGGTTTTCAATGATAAGAGACATTTATATTTTTAATACTGATTGCAGGGCCTCGATTCAAAAGAGAAAAGGATTAGTCAAGGATTTAAATATTGCAGACATTGATTATTTTGGACTATCATTCTGAATGTCTCCTATTTCATACTATCATTCCGATTGTCTCCTATTTTGCAAAGAAAATATTGAACTAAGGTTTTGATTTAAATATTGTAGACATTCCAAAAAGAAAAAAATAAGATTAGGGTTTTAATTAAAAATGTCTCCTATTTCTAAATCAAACCCTAATCCTATTTTTTTTTTTTTCAGAATGTTTCCTATGTTTTAATTTTTAGTAAAAACACTAATCCTTTACAATATTTTTAGAATGTCTCCTATTTTTTAATCTAAACCCTAAATCTATGTTTTCTTTTCTATATGTCTCCTATTTTTCAACTAAAATACTAATCGTATGTTTTTCTTTCAAATGTCACCTAAATTTTGGTATTCAGTCAAAAACCTAATCCTAATATTTCTTCTCATAATGTCTTCTAGTTTTGAATCAAAACAATAATCCTATGATTTGTTTTCAGAATTCTCCTATTTTTTTTTTTGAATCAAAACGCTAATCCTATTTTTCTTTTGGGATGTTTTAATCTTTTATTTTGAATCAAAACTCAATCCAATGTTTTCTTTTCAAAATGTTTGCTTATTAATTAAAACCATAATTTTTATGTGTTTTCTTTTGTTAATGACTCCTATTTGCTAGTTTTGAATCAAAACCCCAATCCTATGTCTTACTTTTGGGGTGTATCCTATTTTTGATTTATTCAATCATAACTTTTAATTCTATCTTTCTTTTTGATGTCTCTATTTTTGAATCAAAACCCCCTAATCAATGTTTTATATTTGTAATGTCTCCTATTTTTGAGTAAAACTTCTAATCCTATGTTTTGCTTTTCTGAATGTCTTCTATTTTTTAGATTCAAATCAAAAACACTTATTGTATGTTTTTTTGAAGGAATCTCTCATAGTTTTCAATCAAAACTCTAATCCTATTATTTTTTTGGAATGTGTCATTTTTTTTATTCAAAACCATAATCTAATGTTTTGATTGAAAAATAGGATTTAGTATTGTCTGCTTGTTTTTAATAAAAATCCTAATCCTATGTTTTCCTTTCGTAATGTCTCCTATCTTTCAATGAATACCCAAGTCCATTGTTTTATTTTTCTTAATGTCTACTATTTCTTAATCAAAATCCTAATACTATGTTTTCTTTTGTAATGTCTCATATTTTTTAATAAAAATTGTAATCCTATTTTTTTTTGGAATGCCGTATATTTTTTAATCAAAACCCTAATAATATATTTTTTTATAGTAACGTCTCCTATTTTTCAATCAAAACTCTAATCCTATGTTTTCCTTTCGGAATGCCTATATGTCTCCTATCATTCAATCAAAACACGAATTCTATGTTTTCTTTTCTTAATGGCTCCTATTTTTTAATCAACATCCTAATCCTATGTTTTCTTTTGAGAATGTCTATTATTTTTTTAATCGAAACCCTAATCATATGTTTTCTTTTTGAAATGTCTCATATTTCTCAGTTTTGATTCAAATAATTAATCCTATATTTTCTTTTCGGAATATATACCATTTTGCAAACAAAACCTGAATCTTATGTTTGCTTTTCTTAGTGTCTCCAATTTATCAATTTTGAATCAAAACCCTAATCCTATGTTTTCTTATGAGAATGTTAATTATTTTTTAATCAAAACAATTATAGTATGTTTTCAATCTGTAATGTCTCATACTTTTTAATCAAAATTGTAATCCTAAGTTTTATTTTTGGTATGCGTCTTTTTTTTTTAATCAAGACCATAATCCTATTTTTTTTTTTGGTAATGTATACTATTTTTTAATGAAAACAATAATCCTATTTTTTTCTTTTCGAAATGTCTCTTATTTTCCAATCAAAACACTAATCCAATGTTTTCTTACTATTTTTCATTGAAAACCCTAATCGTATGTTTTCTTGTAACAATGTTGCCTATTTTTCAATGATAAATTTAATCCTATATTTTCTTTCATAATGAATACTATATTTTAATCAAAAACCTAATGCAATATCTTCTTTTGGTAATACCTCCAATTTTTGAATTAAAATCCTAGTCCTATGTTTTTGGGATAGCCTCCTATTTTTGAATCAAAATTCAAATCTTATGTTTTCTTTTGGGAATGTCTTCTATTTTTAATGTCCTCTATTTTTGAAACAAAACACTAATCCTATGTTTTTGTTCAGAATGCCTACTCTATTTGATTTAAAGCCCTATTCCTATGTTTTTTCTTTTGTAATGTCTCCTATCTTTCAATCAAAACCCAAAACCTATGTTTTCTTTTCGTAATGCCTCCTATTTTCAACAGAAATCCTAATCTTTATCCTATGGTATCTTTTTGTAATGTCTCCTTTTTTTCTTATCAAAAACACTAAAACCTCATTTTTCTTATCAAAATGTGCGCTCTGTTTCAATTTTGAATAAAAATCCTAATCCTTTGTTTTTTTTGTAATGTTTAATTTCTTTTAAACCCTAATCCTATCTTTTTTTTGGAATATCCGTTAATTTTTAATCAAAATTCTAATCCATTTTTTTCTTTTTCGGAATGTCTTCTATTTTTCATTCAAAACCCTAATCTTATGTTTTCTTTACAGAATGCCTCCTATTTTTCAATCCAAACCCGAATCCTATGTTATATTTTTAGGATGTATCGTATCTTTCATTCAAAACCATAATCCTATGTTTCCTATTGTTCAGTTTTGTACCAAAAAAATAATCCTTTGTTTTCTTTTAAGAATATCTCCTGTATTTAAATCAAAACCCAAATCCTTTCTTTTCCTTTTAAAATGTCTACTAATTTTGAATCAAATGCCTAATACTATGTTTTCCTATATTAATGTCTCTTATTTTTCAATCGAAACCCTAATCCTATGTTTTCTTCTTGAAATGTATCATATTTTTCAATCAAACCCTTAATACTATGTTTTCTTTTTTGAGTGTCTGATATTTTTCAATCATAACCCTAATTCTATGTTTTCATATTGGAATGCCTACTAAATTTAAACAAAACCCTAATCCAATATTTTCTTTTCTTAACGTCTCCTATTTTGCAAACAAAATCCGAATCCTATGTTTTCTTTTCTTAATCTCTCCTATTTATCAGTTTTTAATCAAAATCCTAACATATTTTATCTTTTCAGAATGTCTCATATTTTTTAATAAAAAAACTTAACCCTTTCTTTTCTTTTCGGAGTCTTTGCTATTTTTGAAACAAAACACTAATTCTATGTTTTGATTTTCAAATGTGTCCTACTTTTTAGTTTTAAATCAAAACCATTAACCTTTCTTTCCTTTTCTTAATGTCTCATTTCTTAATAAAAGTCCTAATCCTCTCTTCTGCTTTGGGAATGTCTGCTATTTTTTAGTCAAACCCATAACTGTAAGTTTTATTTTCGGAATGCCTACTATTTTTTAATAAAAATTCTAATTCTATGTTTTGTTTTCGGAACGTCTCCTGTTTAAATTTTTTCAATGAAAGTCCTAATCCTATGTTCTAATTTAATATTGGACCCAATATTTTAACCAAAACCCAAATCCTATATTTTCATTTTAGGATGTCTGCTATTTCTGAATCAAACCCTAATCCTATGTTTTTTTTCCAGAATGTTTCCTATGTTTTACTTTTTAGTAAAAACACTAATCCTTTCCAATATTTTTAGAATGTCTCATATTTTTTAATCTAAACACTAATTCTATGTTTTCTTTTCTATATGTCTCCTATTTTTCAACTAAAATGCTAATCATATGTTTTCCTTTCAAATGGCACCTTAATTTCGGTATTCAGTCAAAAACCTAATCCTAATATTTCTTCTCATAATATCTTCTAGTTTTGAATCAAAACAATAATCCTATATTTTCTTTTCAGAATTCTCTTATTTTTTGGTTTTGAATCAAAACGCTAATCCTATTTTTTCTTTTCGGGATGTTTAATTTTTTCCATTTTTGAATCAAAACTCCAATCCTATGTTTCTTTTCAAAATGTTTGCTCAAATTAAAACCATAATTTTATGTTTTCTTTTGTTAATGTCTCCTATTTTTTAGTTTTGAATCAAAACCCCAATCCTATGTCTAACTTTTGGGATGTCTCCTTTTTTTGATTTTTCAATCATAACTTTAATTCTATCTTTCTTTTCGGAATGTTTTCTATTTTTAAATCAAACCCCCAATCCAATGTTTTATATTCGTAATGTCTCTTATTTTTGAGTCAAAGTTCTAATCCTATGTTTTCTTTTCTGAATGTCTTCTATTTTTTAGATTCGAATCAAAACCCTTATTGTATGTTTTTCTTTTACGGAATGTCTCATATTTTTCAATCAAAACTATATTCATATTATTTTTTTTGGAATGTGTCCTTTTATTAGTCAAAACCATAATCTAATGTTTTGATTGAAAAATAGGATTTAGTATTGTCTGCTTATTTTTAATCAAAATCCTAATCATATGTTTTCCTTTCGTAATGTCTCCTATCTTTCAATCAATACCCAAATCCGTTGTTTTATTTTTCTTAATGTCTACTATTTCGGAATCAAAATCCTAATACTATGTTTTCCTTTTGTAATGTCTCATATCTTTTTAATAAAAGCTGTAATCCTATGGAATGGCTTCTATTTTTTAATCAAAACCCTAATCCTATATTTTCTTATATTAACGTCTCCTATTTTTCAATCAAAACCCTAATCCTATGTTTTCTTTTCGGAATGCCTATATGTCTCCTATCATTCAATCAAAACCCGAATCCTATGTTTTTTTCTTAATGGCTCCTATTTTTTAATCAACACCCTAATCCTATGTTTTCTTTTGGGAATGTCTATTATTTTT